>NW_027509042.1:17050000-17650000 GCF_051911475.1 Siphateles boraxobius | reverse complement strand
TTGTGAATCTAGGACTCATCTTGCAATCTGGCAGTCTTTTGTGTAAATATGACGTTGCAAAAATAATGATTCTTTAACACTCCTCTGTCTGCCATTGGTTGATCAAACAGATAGTTCAGCGTCTTCCGCCCCACACTCATGACACACAATTGTTTTATCCTGTCATAAGTAATGCTGTAGTGTTTGGATCAGTTGGCTTGTGTTTCTCATAAAACTCATCTGTGGGTTCTCAGGAAAGAAGACGACAGCCTGGTAGTGGCTACTGCTTTAGTGACTAATTCAACTTACTACAGTACATCTGCACCCAAAGCAGAGCTGCTGATTAAGATGAAGGACATGCAGGAACAGAGTGAGGAACACGACTCAGAAGAGGAGTTGGAGGAAGACAATGAAAGTGATCTTGCCAACAAGAAGGTACCAACAATCTTTACAAACAAATTGTATTGTACAAACAGATGCTTTCTTACCATTAGTGTTAATTTTGTCAGCTATTTTTGAATTTAGTGTTAGTACTCTTAAATGTACTTTTTTAGTTTTTATTCGGTGGAAAAGAGACACCGTATCCAGGGATGTCACTAAGATTGGAATACAGGGGGGGCTTAGCCCCCAAGCACACAGATTTCAGGGGGGGGGGGTTCGGGTTTGGTACTTGCGCTTCATTAGGCACACGCGCGCACATTTGCACACACACGCAAGAACTCTCACTCTCTCCCCCCAACCCCTTATTTACACTGCACACGTCTGCGGCACATTACGGCTGCGACACGGTTACCGGAGTTGATCGCGCCCACTCTAGTCAATGCTTGGATTTACACCAGCCGCGATGCGGCGCGTTTCAGAAGCGGCTCTCCGCGCTGCTTCACTAAAGATAGGCGCCTAGTCTATTTTGGAGCCGCGTCCAAGCCGGACCGTAAATACAAAAAATAAAAGTAAAAAAATAAAAAACCCTGTGCAGACTCCCAATTGTATTGCACACCAATATATCCTTGATAGAAGCCATAGACTGTAAGGTAGAAACCCAAAAATCAAGAAAAACCACGTCGGACAGGCAAATTACGTGGTCTCACGCATCCAGTCGCTTTGATTCTGAAATGCTCCTAGTGTGAGTTGGCACCGCGTGGAGGACGGAATAAAACCTTGTCGGAGCTGTAATGCATCGCAGACGTGTGCAGTGTAAATAAGGGGTCCCTCTCTGCTGTGCGTGCGCGCTACCCGGTTTGGAGCTCGCGAGCTCTAGATTCCGGGAGATTTGAACTAATTTGTGGGCATCATGGAGCCACTATCAATATGCGGGAGACTCCCGGAGACTAATTGTTGTTCTTAATATCATTTAGGGGGGCTTAGGAACATTTTGGGGTAGCTTCAGCCCCCCTAAAATAGGCCTAACGATGTCCCTGACCGTATCATGGAGTGAATGTCATCAGTTTGATAACACATGTGCTGCAAATACTCACCACCCAACCAAACACAGAAACGCGCTAATTACTAATTTATTTTATCAAACGACTTTCCTCTCTTTGCAGCATGAGTTGATTGACAGCCTCAGTAAGAAGTTGCAGGTGCTAAGGGAAGCTCAGGAGAGTCTACAGGAGGACGTGCAGGACAACAACGCTCTTGGGGAAGATGTGGAGGCCATCGTACAAGGTGTCTGCAAGCCCAATGAACTCGACAAGTTCCGCATGTTCGTCGGTGATCTTGATAAAGTGGTCAACCTTCTGCTGTCTCTGTCTGGACGTTTGGCCAGAGTAGAGAATGCCCTGAACAGCCTGGAGGAAGATGCTGCACAGGACGAGAGGGTGAGAATGAAAATGAGGGATTTGGGAAAGCAGGATTCATGTTGTGGAGGAATGACTTCCAGATTTGTAAATTTCAAAAATCACAAAATAGTTTGATTAAGAGAACAGAATTAAGGCTGTAAAACTATGCTAACGTAAAAGTACCACGTTAGGCTGATACAGGTGTCTAGCTCATGTCACTTCCAGATGCTGTTTTTCCCCCCTAAACTTTTCTAATTCCTATCTCTATCCTAATATTGATACTTTGGAAAATGGTAACGGAGTCCAATGTTACACATTACAGTTCTATTCTAGTACTATACCATTTATGCAGGTTCGATTGGACTAATCCAGATAATTAAATTTCCCTTACTTTAATATAGCGTTATGTTTTATTTGCATAAAGGCCTTTAGAGAAACGAATGATTGCAATTATTATCTTCAACCTGATTGATTAGGTCACTTTTTGACTGTAGTATATTGTACAATTTAAAAAAAACTTTTTTCTATTTTAAAATGTAATTTATTCCTGTGAAAGTAAAGCTGAATATTCATCAGCCATTACCCCAGTCTTCAGTGTCACATGATCCTTCAGAGAGCATTGTAATTGTATTATGCGGATTTGGTACTCAATTGTTGTTAATGGTGTGTGTGTGTACTTCAGTATATTTTGGGGACAAATTTGTACCCAAAATCTCCAAAAACCTCCCTTTAGGGATGTCCTCATTTGTAATTGTAAGTAATTAAAGGTTTTTTAAAAATACAGAAGGTTTTCTGTAATGGGTAGGTTTAGGGGTAGTGTTTGTGTAGAGGCATAGAATATACAGTTTATACAATATAAAAACCACTAGGTCTATGGAATGTCCCCATTTAGATTAGCTAAATAAACGTGTGTGAGTGAGCAAGCGTTGTTATAACGTGAAAATGTTAAAATGTGAAATGTTCATCTTCCTTCTGCAGCGTACTCTGACAGAGAAACGCAAACTGCTGATCCGTCAACATGAGGATGCCAAGGAGCTGAAGGAGAACCTTGACAGGAGAGAGCGTGTGGTCTACGACATCTTGGCCAGCTACCTGCCGGAGGAGAGTATGACTGATTATGAGCACTTTGTGAAAATGAAATCTGCCCTTATTATTGAGCAACGCAAGCTCGAGGACAAGATTAAACTGGGGGAGGAGCAGCTCAAGGGTCTGATGGACAGTCTCCCAATGGACCACAGGACAACCAACCACTTGATGGAGTGATTCATGCATTGATCCAGAGCAACTCGCTTGACGTCACCCTAAATAACAGGGTGCCAGTATTTAATGTCCATTTACTGCCAATAGAATTGCATTCTGGTCATATATTGAGTGCTTGAGTATCCAGCAAGAGAGCATTTTGGCAAGACTCATGAAGACCCTGAAAGTGCTGGGCACTTTCAGATAATGATTTGACCCAACCTGATTTTACAGAGCACACTGTGGTAGCTGATCTTATGCTTTCATGACCTTTCAATGTTATACGACCCATAGAATTATATGGTGAAATAATAATATTTTTTAAAGACACTTTAATTTTCCCCCCACAACTGTTTAAATAGACCTTGCCCCTTTTTGCTCTGTGTTCTCAACACTTGACACTCGGTAAAAACATGTCATGGTCACTCAGTGTGCTGTATCTTTTTAACCACTAGAGGGCGATGAAAGACACCTTAAAGTGCAAGTGCCTGAAGCCCAACGCAAACACTTGTGATTCAAACATACACTCAAATCCTGGCATAAATTCTTCACCCAAGTGTTGCACATGTAAGCTGTGTTGCTATTTTCATCAGGAGGCTGTAATTAACTTCCAGAACTGACTGTTGGGGGGTGCATTATATCAAATGGCGTGTCACTATCCTGATTATGTTAAAAAATAATTCAGTGATATTTGTAGTAATTTATTTTAGCCTTTTGAATCTTTGTATATAACTAGAATAGGCTAGTATTGTACTCTTTCACTTTATTTTAGCCAAGCAAACTACCACTTTAGTCTCCACGCTTTTTTTAGCTGTATATCACCATGAAATGCATTGTAACACCAGAATTAGGATTGACTAAGTATTCTATTGTTTAAAGAATCTAAGAGACTTGCCTAAACTATAATATCATTTCACTAAGGATTCAGTGCTTGTCTATAAAATACCAGCTGCCTTTTGCTCCAAGTCATGTGTCTGAGTCATTTATAACTTCATCTGTAAGATTTTTGTGTTTGGTATTTTATGAGGTCAGAATGGCTTTGAAAGGAGCACAATTTTAAAAAGCATCATGTTCTAGTCTATGTACATTTACAAAGATATTTAGTAGTCACAATTACGCTTTTGATTGTCGCCTTATTTCCAAAGATAGCTAATGAAAAGCAGTCTCATGAGTGTATTGCATTTAACATTGCTCTTCTTAATTATTACATTTAATCAAATGAGACAAATAATTTTTCATAAAAGACACAGTGTGTAGAAAAGACAAAGCATTTATTACAAGATCATTGAGTTGAATGTATAGCCAAAATATAATTGGCTCACATTCCACAAATATGTGATTTGGCTGTGATTATTCAGTTTTCACCTGCCTGGTAGATGTTGAAACCACATCATTCTGTATAGCAAAAAGCATCAAAAGCAGCATTCTGAAGATTTTTTTGCTAGCTACATATACATCACAAACATTTCGTTTACATATAACAGCATGTTTTAACAGTGAAATTAAGGCATTCATTGAACATTGTCTGTCATGCCTCATTTCTAGATGGCCACTATTGCTTTACTGACAATTGTTGGTATGAATGCAGTATGACGCAATGTTCTCAGTTTTCCAATACACTGTTGAAATACCATCCGTATATGTCACCCAAGATTTATTCTTTTTTTTTTTTACAAACAAAAATGTCTTGTAAATGGGAAGGTTTAGAGATAAAGTAGGCATATTCGACTCATCATGTTGGCCACTATGAATCCGCATCTCATGCAAATGTGCCCAGTTTTAAATGTATTTGTCAAAAGTAACGTATTATTCTTTTATGTGCTAAACATTAATTTATTTTTCCATAATGAGATCAAAGGAAGGACATTTTAGTACAATTTTAGAGGTAGGCTTATGTTCCTACAACATTTTGTGTGTATCAGTTATTATGCAATTTAATATTACGTAATTTAATGTTATTTTATTTTTTGTTTCCTGAAGCAATCATTCTTTTTATATATATCTGAATAGCTCTGATCACATTCGTTTTCAGTAATATTTAACTTCAGATATTGTCTCAGTGTCTTGGCCAATCAGGAAAGAGACTTTGACGTCTGTAAAACGCGATAGCGGGTGGAACAAAACCGCACAGCTGTGTGTAGCCTATATAATACTGTGGCATATGTGTAGGCTATATTTCTGCTGAAATATCTATTCAATTTATTTATACTCGAAATCAAAAACCTTTTTTAAAATCTGAAAACAGTAATGAAAAAAGAAACAATCGACGTTTTGATTATTCACTCTGAAATGCGCATTAGCTGGAGCAGCCTTAAAAAAACACAGGTCTTTGCATGATTTGAGCAAAGAATAGACTATCCTTTTTAATTTTTATCGATCATTTAAAATATGATATTGAAACATCATCCTGACCAAAATCTATGGAAGAATTTGAAGTTGTTTAAGTATATGCGAGCCCTTCTTGCATACCAGGATGTTTGATGAATAAAAGAGTGCTTTATGCAAATGTAACAGTCTGCTTGTGTTTACAGATAAAAATAGCAGGTTACATTATCATGTGCATGCACACACTGGCACTGCAAAAATGTTCTCAACAATTATACCCAAAAACAATTAGCCTAGGTCAAGTTGAACTGACCAGTTGTTATCAGTAACGTGATCAACCGCAGCGATCCAGTACACGTAGTAACTTTATTGTTTTGCACTGATCCTCCCCTCCCACTCATCCATTTACTGGATATGCTACATTAATCATTAACCACAGTTGTGTTCGACTTGTAGCATACGCGTCAGTTTGGAAAGTTGTCTTTTCCGCTAGTTTCGTATGAGAAATCCTGTAGCCTACTTTGAATGGACTGATTGACAGTTTCGAAGGAGCTCAAAACGTTTCACAGGTAAGGATGAGTTTGTTGTGCTCTATGTGATAGTGAGTAGGCTACATATTGTCATTACGAATGATGATTGAACATGCTCAGTCAATTTTACACAACCTTGACTGAAAAGTTACAATTGTGGATAACAAGAGCTGGAGTGAGTTCCCCTGGAAATTGCGAAAGTCACACTTTATTTTACAATGTCTTTGTTAAATTTTACATGTAGGCTAAATGCAGCTAACCATAAACTAAACCCTAATTCTAATCCTGAATTCATGTTGTTCATTGATACTCAGTACTAAAATTAATAATAACATTGTACCCAAGACCTTAAAATAAAGTGTAAACAAAAATACACATACATAGAAATAGGCCTACAGTATGGGTTCAATAGACTTTGCAACATAATATGATAACATAAGTTTTTGGCTATGAAATATATTAGTAACATGGAGCTATTGGGGGGTAGTTGGCAAAGTGTTAAGGAAATCACTTCCACAAAGCTCTAATAATTGTTCCCATCTCTGATTCCTGTGCGTGAAGAAACAGATTATTGTAAATTACCTTTCAGCTTATCCCGGAACATTCCGCAACCCCAGGTGTGCAGGGAGCCAGGCAGGAAATATTAGTCTCTCTCTCTCTCTCTCTCTCTCTCTCTCTCTCTCTCTCTCTCTCTCTCTCTCTCTCTCTCTCTCTCTCTCTCTCTCTCTCTCTCTCTCTCTCTCTCATCCTCTTTTCCCTCCTCTGCTTGGTCTCAAATGCGTAGTCTTTTGCTTGACCCTTAGTGCAGTGTCCTTTTTCCTCCCTCTGGAAACATCACTCTTCACCACAATTTTTTTAAACACTAGATGTGAAAAACATTTTCCTCAGTCTAAAATGGTTGTTTGTTTCCAAAGGAAGCACTTTGTACTGTATATTCCAAACACTTCAATCTAAAGCCTGCGTCATGTCCCAACCCCTTTGCCCCTGCAATCTCCATGTGTTTTCCTGTCTTCTCTCTACTGTCATATCATTAAAAGAACAAAAGCCCATTAAAATTTCAGTAAACAATAAGACATTTATTTTAAAAAAATTGTTACCATTTACGTCTACTTTCTAATGACTGGGAATAAATCATGAAATAATTTGCAAATTTTCCATTGACAGCCCTGGAAAAAGAATTATAGACTTATTATTATTATATTATTATTATTATATTACTTTTCTTGAAACACATTAAATATTTTCCTAATAATATTTTACTCGTTTTTTTGTTGCCCTTTTTTTATTTTTTATTTAACACATTTTCTACATAATACCATGCTTACTATTTTTCCAACACGTGCAGTATCAATGCATATTTATACATGAAATAATGCACTACCATTGAGAAGTTTTGGGTTGGTCATTTAATGTTTCGAAAGATGTCTCTTATACACACTCAGTTACTCCAGTCTTCAGTCTCTCATGATCCTTCAGAAATCATTCTAATATGTTGATTTAGTGCTTAAGAAACATTTCTTATTATCAAATGGCTGAAAACGGTTGTGTTGCTTAATGTTTTTGTGGACACCATGATAATAATTTTTCTTGTAGAATTTTTTTGTAACAGTATAAATGTCTTTACTGTTACTTTTGACCATGCATGTCTAATTGCTGAATAATACTAAAACTAATTTCTAAAAAAAAAAAAAAAAAAAATGACCCCAAAATTTGGAATGGTAGTGTAGGCTATCGCGCGCTGTATAGGAGTCTATGGTATCACGCTTCAGCTCGGGTGTGTGCGCACAGAAAGATGAGACATGATACAATATTAGACATTCATACAATATGAGACATTTATTCTATCCTTTTCTTTTGGTATAGAATAAAATACCAGTTCGGGGTTCCTCTTTCGGCTGTTGTTGCAGCCAACTGCACAACATATTGCAGGCAGTACTGAGACCGCCGGTCGTCAAGATGGCGGCGCAAATCTACAGTGACGTCATGTGAACCGAACGAATAGCTGACTTCATATTCTAGAAAGGGGTCCTTCAAAATGGAATCCTCATATTTTGGATCCCTGGCATCATTAGACAATTGTGTTAATGTCTTTTAGTTCTCCCCATCCATGACTTTGTAGGTTAAAATCACTTTTAACTTTCTTTAATCTGACAGAAGTTGTGTGATTGCAATATAGCCATGGCCCTGAAGAACAGTTGGCAAACCTGAGGAGGAAATATTCATAACCGCCTGGTGTCGGGTCTCAGCAGTTTTAGCAATGGCTTACCTAGCCCAGTCAGTCCATTGGGAGTTTGTGGGTCTGGTGCTTGGGTTTATAGGATGGATAATGATGGCCTCTATCTCTGGGGTGAACGACTGGAGGATATGGTATGTGGACAATCGGACGGTCATCACTGGAGGACTGGCCTGGGTGGGCGTGTGGAGGGCCTGTTTCAACAGCCACATTCTGGACTCGGCTGAGATCTGCAAAAGCATCAGCCTTACAGATTCATTCACTCCTCCAGAAATTGCATCCGCTCAGGTACTTTGCATGACCGCTATTGGTGTGGGGATAGTCGCTAACCTGGTGGCAGGATATGCGGTGAGAAATGCAATTCTTGGGGTTGATGGCGGACATGTCAGATTGGCCTTTGTGATGGCGGGTTCCTTGTACTGGATAACTGCAGTGTGTACTCTGGTCCCTGTCATTTGGAATATGAGTTCTGTGCTGGCAAATCTCACTATAGACTTCCCACCTGACTTCAACTTGCCTTCTGCTCCAGTAAAACAGGAAGTGGGTCCAGGGATTGGGTTTGGGATCGGCTCAGCTTGCCTACTCATTGTAAGTGGACTACTATTATTGTGCTACAGGTATCCCAAAACCGAGATGCCTACGAGTGGAGAAACTGGACATTTTGACAAAAATCTAAGTGATGAAGGCTTTCTTGGTGTAATTAAAGAGAGTATGGATGAGGGGGAGATCAACCCAGCATATGTATCGGATCATCGGTAATAATAAAATGCATTATTCTAAGGACATTGAAGGCTCTACATACAATTTCTCAAGAATTTTGACTATTCAAGGTAAATTTGTATATCTGAGAATATCAAATATCATAATTGAATTATTTATTTACTAAAGTGACATCAAGCCCCTCTAGGCCCTAATTGGTATCACATTTTTAATTTGAGAGATCCTATAATACTGGAATTTTACAGTTTTTCGTATAGTCTTGTTACATAATGTGCAGGACACACAATGCTATATCTGAAATCTGTCTGTGCAACAAAATTCTGACCTAAATGTCTGTAATGTAAGCTATATACTTTATGTTAAATGTATATGTATGTATATATTTATCAATTTGAGGTCAGAAAGATTTTAAGTTTTAAAAAGAAGTCTCTTATTTACAATAAGACTGCACTTATTTGATGAAAAAATGGTAAAAACAGTAATATAGTGAAATGTTATTTAAAAATGTTTTCTATTTGAATATATTTTAAATTTAATTTATTCCTGTGATAACAAAGCTGAATTTTCAGCATCATTGCTCCAGTCTTCAGTGTCTCATGATCCTTCAGAAATCATTTGTATATGCTGATTTGGTGTTAAATAAACATTTCTAATAGTGTGTGTGTATATGAAGATAATGTAAAATGCTAATTTATTCCTCTCAGTGTTTTAAGGGTGAAAGTAATGAGCACTGGACCCAATACGATAATTTAAAAAAAACTAATTGAGTAGGCCTTCAATACACTGTAAAAAAAAAAATTGCTGCTTTAATTTTTTAAGTACAATCAACTTGGATGTTTAAGTCCTTTCAACTTACATTACATAAAACTGACTTTTAGAAATGAGCTGAATCTTGTATAAAATAAAAAAGTTGAAAATTGGTTAACTTATTTTGATGATTTAAAGCAATGTAAAAACATATAGTGTCACAACTTATTGATCATATAATTTTTAACAGTGCATGCAACAAATATGTTCCTGTTTTTTCAGACAGTGCTTACCTATAATATAATCACCGGCTGCCACTATAAAAGTTGTTAACGTAAAATATCTTGAATTTGATTTTAGATATGATTCAGCTGACTAGAGTGGATCTTTGAGCAGGGACAAGGTGATTTCAGAGGAAATAACCCCTGCCATGAGTGAAATTAACTTTACTGTTATTTCCCAGCTTGATACTTGCCCTTATTACTGTGTTTTTCTACACCACCCATGGGCTTTGAGTTTGTTACTTGCCAACATTTAATCTTGTTAAAATTGAACATTAATTTTGACAAATCCCACTGGATAGTACATGATTTTCTTCTGTTATAAAACCACATAATCCCCCTGATAACTTGACAAAGGGAAATTAATTATTTAATTCTTGCCAATCAAAGTTGCTTTTTTTGTGTGTGTGTCTTGGTTCCAATGTTATTTTCGTAAACGAAAACTGAAACTAAGACTAAAACTACTGTTAAAAAAACATTTTCGTAAACTGAAATAAAATAAAACTTTCAACATAAATGAAAAACTAAGACTATAACCGAAACTAACAACAGTTACTGAAAAAACTAACTGAAAGTAATAATTAGCAAAAAATAAATAATCGTTTTCGTAATTAATTTTCTCTCATTCTGTAGGCTACCGGAAATTCACGTTTTTCCATTCAACTGCGCTATTTTATTTTTCATTGTATGAAAATGCGAGTCTCGCGTCTTTTACAGTGCATGAAACAACGTCTCGTGCATGAAACAAGTTCTAAAAACGCGGCACTCGAGTTAAAATAAGTTCAATTTATAAAAGATGTCTCTAGACCTCAAAAATGTAAACAAGAATATGTCAAGAATTGTGATTTGTCACTTCAGTGACTTCTGAACTGTGAACCGAGGAGAATTTGTCTTCCAGGATGTAGCCTACTCCCAGGGCCATTGAGATTAACTCATTGTCTTAGGGAGGGTAACTAACAAACACATTCTGCTCTCATGTGACCAAGAGTGGGGCATAATATTGGTGGAGTTAAACAAACTTTCTTGGACCTCAGTATAAAACCTCCTTTACAACAGCTTGTTAGTATTTTTACCTGTGCCCCAAAAGGATGGAAGAAAGGTATTAAAACAATAGTATTTTCTGAAAACCCGGTTCTGATTGTGCAGCATATATGAGACGTGTGACATTAACACTTCGCATATTATCACACACACTGTGATAAGAAAGTAAAGCCAAAAGTAAAGGCCAATGAACATGACGACATTCTCATATCAGAGTTCAGCATAATCATGAAAGATAAAACAGTATACTAGTATTTATTATTCTTTTTAAACCTAGTGTCAGTCATTTGTTTTTCCTGTAAAGCACTTTGAACTGCATTGATTTGTTTGGAAACATGCTTTATAAATGCATTTATGAATAAATTACTGATTAAAGATTTATATATATATATATATATATATATATATATATATATATATATATATATATATATATATATATATATATATTTCATCTGTGCTTTTCTTTGTTGTACAGCAAAACATGTTTTATTTTGTTTTTTAATTGTGACATTTTTAAAGGAACAATTGATAATTTACTTACTCTCAAGTTGTTCCAAATTGTATTACTCCCCTTTTTTCATGAAAAAATGAGGATGAGGACCTGAAGGAGATTGTCCCTTTAGTTATTTAATGTCTTGAATTAAAGTTAACTGGATAATGCAATATGAACTGATTTACAGATTATGAGATTAGATCAAACCTAAAGGTAAAGATTAGATTTTGACATTTTATCTCTGCACTGCAGTGGTGTTCTGAAATGAGGAGGCAAAGTCCTCGCAGTTTTTTCCATGTTTATATATATATATATATATATATATATATATATATATATATATATATATATATATATATATATATATATATATATATATATATAGGGTGATATCAGCTAAATTGGGCCACTTTTTGGTAAATCGTTTGGGACAATAATACAATACCATATATGCCTTTTCCATGTGTTTTTATGATTAATAATGACTGTTTTTGATAATTTTGTGTTGAAATTATGTAATAAAATAAAATTATTTAGGCCCTACATCTCTTGAAACATCAGCTGTGCCAATTTTTTTTGCATGAGCAGTTTCAGGTAAAATGGACCAGTCAAACTGGAAATAAAGGGAAATAGTAGGCTAATTTATCCTAAATTTTAATTTTAAAACACAATTGCTTATACAGCCACATGACATTTAAGCTGCATTAAACAAACATATTCATATGCGCCATTAAAAAAAAACATTTTGGGTGCAAACCCACATATTCAAATGTGCAATTAAAAAAGTTCATTTTGGAACAGCATCAGTAAACTGGTGTGTGTCTGTGTGTGTGTGTGTGTGTGTGTGTGTGTGTGTGTGTGTGTGTGTGTGTGTGTGTGTGTGTGTGTGTGTGTGTGTGTGTGACTCACACTCACACACACACACACACACACACACACACACACACACACACACACACACACACACACACACACACACACACACACACACACACACACACACACACAGCTTTATGCATTTTTACATTTTCAAAATTCAAAGTTTAGTATATTTATTAAACCGTTTCCCTCGTGGGCTGCTCCACACAATGTAGGTGATTTCAGGTTTTATTATCCTTGTGGGGACATTTGGTCCCTGCAATGTAATATAAACAAAGGCACACACACACAAACACACAAACACACACACACACACACACACACATCACTTTTTCAAAAAACATGTTCATACTAACAACATTATTTCTGATTGATGCCATCAAGATAGATATTATTCATATTTTTTGTGTGCATGTTTGTTTTTTATAGATTTATCATCCTTATAATAGTTTAGTTGGTTTAGTTTAGATTTGGTATGCCAGGCTACTTACCATGCATCTTTCTGGTGTAGTCTTGATTTGAATGATTCTCCCGCCCACCATAGCAACCATAAACTAATCAAATCACCTGTTACTTGTCAAGCACAGTTATGACAACAGTTTGAAATCATTTACAGTCATTGCCTCTAAATTCCAGAGGGGCTGGGAACCCCAAACCTTAAATGGCCCATTTTACCTGATGGCCCATTTTACCTGATATCACCCTATGTGTGTGTGTGTGTGTGTGTGTGTGTGTGTGTGTGTGTGTGTGTGTGTGTGTGTGTGTGTGTGTGTGTGTGTGTGTGTGTGTGTGTGTGTGTGTGTGTGTGTGTGTGTGTGTGTGTGTGTGTGTGTGTGTGCGCGAGAACTGAGATAAATCTCATCAAGTTAGTGTTTTTAAGCATTTTTATATTTATTACAAAAAATAACTAAAGGCAGTAACAAAAACAATATATTTTACTTGCGAACGTATTTCAGATCATCAGTCATCAAAGCTTGGTAAAATGATTTCCATTACACGAGAGTATAAGTTAAAACTTCATGCTGATTTGTACTCGGCTTTTAATTTCTTAATCACACGAGGTCTCCAGATACTCATCCCGTGCGAATAGGGCTAAAGATGTAGCTTTACAGTAACCTATGCTTCTCCATCCATTTACGCTTCTTTCCAAATGGTGATGTGAATCTCCTTCTGTCTGGTGTTAATCGCATCAACACACACAATGGCTGCAACCACAGTGCGGTCTCCCCACTGGATCAGCATGACAACCGTCTGGATTTAGCCGAGTAGGGGACATCTCTAGGGTCTTCAAGTGGGCACCTTCCGTCCTCAGTGTTTCGGACGAAACACTGGTCACAGACACGAAGATGTAGCCTACCTTTAATTTCACCAAACTGACTGCTCACAAAAAAACACACAAAAAAAAAACACCGTCATCATGTTTTTTGGGCCATTTCACGTTTGATTTTGACGTGACATAAGGCGGTGAAATGTTGGCTAAGTGTGTGAATTTTTGTCAAGTCTAGTTTTGAGTTTTTTTCATGTTCATGTTTCATGTCCTTTATCTTGAAGGTTTCCCATTCTCCTGTTCCTGACTTTATCATGTGATCCTGCCATATGCTCCCCTTGTCGTTTAGTGTATTTTAATACACTAAAATAATATCGATTTTCATCTATTGATTACTCCTGCCCTGAGAGCAGCGCGTAATGGGTGTTCCCTTTCGAGAGGTCTCTCCTATTGCGTAAGTAGCTTACGCTATGGGAAAACTCCTTTTCTCGAGAATACTGAAGTCTTTATGTAAAACGCATTGCAGCTGCACAGCTGACAGCAATGAACGAAGGAAGCTCGGTTATTGGCTGTGCTGCGGCAAATTGCTCGAACCAATGACGGGGCGACTGAATGCGCGACCAATGAGCGGGCTTCGCGCCCGCGCGCGTCAGAGCCCGTCGAGATGGGCGTGGCCAAGAGCTATTTATTGGGCGCCCCGTCATGAGAGCTCTTTAGATTTAATCTCCTTCAGCGAACATCTTCTTCGCTGGATCCTCCGGATTATTGAAGCCTTCGCCACCGTCGAAAAGCATCCCACCCCTCTGTTTGAGCCGCGCAAGAAAAAGCGCCGCTCACAGAGGCTTCCTGAACCTGAGCTCAGTGACGTCCCGCCGAGCCAGTCTCCGCGTGCTTCACCGCCGCTCTTGCCTTCCCTACCACCGGTTCAGTTCACCCAGCCGGACCTACACCTCTCTAGCAGAGCGGTGCGCCTTGTGACTTTCGGGGCGTCCGAGGACGATGGGGGAATAGATGACAGCTTGTCCATCGACGCTGCATCGGACGACTGGCCGGGCTCCACTCTCGACCCCGCCCCGTCGACGCTAGCTAGCACGAGCGGGGGCTCCACCATGGATACCGAGATTATCCGTGTCCTCTCTAAGGCCGTGGAAGACCTCGGGCTCGATTGGTCTTCTCCCGAAGAACCAACCCGGAGCCGATTGGATGAGTGGTTTCTGCAGGGGCGCCAGCAGGCCCCTCGGCAAAGGTTTCGCCGAACGCTTCACTGAGGCCCAGAACGCTTCACAAGCTATGCGCCATTTCCTGCCCAAGCGCTCCAGCTCATCGCAGAGCAGACAGAGACCGCTACAGCCGCAGCGGGCTAGAACAGCTCCCACCGCCTCTCAGCCCGCGCCTCAGGCTGACACTCGACGACGCTCGCGCTCTCACAACCGCAAGCCACCGTCTGAGCGACGGGGTCCTCGGCCCAAGATTGTGCTGAACCCTGAGCCTCGAAAGCCGTCCTAGCCACAGGAATGAGAAGAGAGAGTGCGTGTCTCGCAAAAGCCGGACCACTCTCTCTGCAAAAGCTCAAACATTACCCAGTCCCCTTACAGGCGGCTGGATATGTCCATACAGCAGTCAATGGGCCAGTCAAAGAGCTCGCTCACCTGCAAACAAACGGCGTTTTTACGGCGACGCACAGAAAAGCGCCTCTGAGAGCCACGAGCTCAGGCGATTCGCTGGCCGGGTCCCTACGTCACAGCGGCCCGCCCCTAGCCTGTATTCAGCCCATATCTGTACACGCAGCGGCATGGGAAAACATTCCAGATATGCCGAAATGGGTATTGGATATAGTAAAGCACGGATACTCGCCCCAGTTCGCTCGCAGACCACCACGTTTTACGACTGTGGTCGAGACGAAAGTGAGAAAGGAGTGTTCACATGTTCTACGCACCGAGGTGCGCAAACTAATAGAAAAGGGCGCTGTGGAAACTGTTCCCCCCTCTATGAGCGAGGAAGGTTTTTACAGCCGCTATTTTCTCGTCCCGAAAAAGGATGGCGGTCTCCGCCCCATCCTAGATCTCAGACACCTGAACAAAGCACTAATGATTCGCTCGTTCAGAATGTTAACAACCAGGCATATCCTCGCGCAAGTACGCCCAGGAGATTGGTTTCTCTCAGTGGATCTGAAAGATGCTTACTTTCACATTCCAATAGCGCCTCATCACAGGCCGTTTCTGAGATTCGCTTTCGAGGGACAGTCTTACCAGTACACAGTACTTCCGTTCGGCCTGTCCCTGGCTCCCCGTACATTCACGAAATGTATGGATGCAGCACTTTCCCCCTTGAGACGAAGGGGAGTGCGAATACTGAATTATCTCGACGATTAGCTGGTCCTAGCACAATCAGAGAGTCAGTTAATAACACACAGATCTTGGATTATCAGCCATTTAGAATCCCTGGGTCTAAGAATCAATTTTGCAAAAAGCATACTATCTCCCAGCCAGAGGATTTCATTCCTGGGAATAGTTCTAGACTCGATGCAAATGACAGCGCGTCTCTCATCAGAGCGCGCGCTCACCATCCGGCACCTTGCAACATCATTCAGGGTGGGCGCTCGCGCCCCCGTCAAGCGGTTTCAGAGGATGCTCGGTCTCATGGCCTAATGCATAAAACACGCTCTGGTTCGCTTCAGCAATGAAAACCAGTTTGTATCAGCCTATCGAGCTTATTTATAGGCCAAGGCCACGCCTATCCTGGCGGGACGTGACATAATGGGCGCGAAGCGCCCCCCATCGGATATGGCGTCACGCAGGGCCTCTCTCGATAGGCTGCTGCTGTTGCCGCAGGACAGCCAATAGGCACGCGAGCCATCTTGCCTATGTCTGCATGCTGCCGCGACGCGTTTTACATTGATTCAAAATTAATGATAATTTTTGGCTTCAATATCTCGTGGAAAAGAGGTTTTCCCCATAGCGTAAGATATTACGCAGTACTCGTTCCCTCTCTAGAGAGAACAGAGGTTACGTTAGTAACCGAGTACATTTTTATCTATTGAGTACTCCTGCCCTGAGAGCAGTGCGTAATACACTAAAATAACAGCGATTTTCATCTATTGAGTACTCCTGCCCTGAGATCAGCGCGTAATACACTAAAAATAACAGCGATACGAATCCATTGAGCAATCCTGCCCTGAGAGCTGAGCGTAATACACTAAAAATAACAGTGATTTTCATCTATTGAGTACTCCTGTCCTGAGAGCAGTACTAGGGCGGGAGATGTATCAGTTTGACCGTAGAAATGTCGCGGAGACTTGAAGGAGTTCTGTTGTCGCATATAATTTACACACACAGGGAGATAGCATTGGAAAAGCATGTTTTACACCAGTTACCCCCTAAGCAGCTTTGTTGCGGTCAACTGATTAAACAGTCAGATCAAAATGCATACAATACGATATTTAGACGATGATTATTAGTTCTGTACATTTTAATGTTCGCTGATTATCTTAATAAATGTTAAAAGATGATGAATTTTAATAAAATATAGTAAAATCACTTACATGGCAATAAAAGCTTTCTCCCACGAACATCTGTTTGTCTTGTATTCTGACTAATCCCTCTGAACGTTCAAACGTCTTGACCCCGCCTTTGCTTCAGTTTCATTGGTTGAATATGTAAACCAATCATTTTCCTTTCTGCCCTCAGAACATGTTTGAGTAAGTAAAACTCCCATCTGCTCATAGGTCCTATGTTGTCCTATGTTGTCCTATGCGGGGGTGGGGCTGACTTCTGGTGAAATGATGACTTCTGGTGAATATTCTATGCTATCATACATTATAGCATATTATAATACAACTTATTAGGCCTATATATTTATAGAATAGCAAAGTAGGCCTAATCAATATACAAGACTGAACCACAGATATATAAAGGCTATCATGATCATTTTGCCAACAATGAACCATGGATTTGTTTAGTTTATAATACGTTTTATTTTTTAGTTAAACAAATAGGCTACAACATATAACATTCAAAACTCATCGGCTTAGATTTTCTGTAGCCTTGTGCGAACTTATTCAATAGAATTAGACTACTAAAATGTTCTTTCCAGTGCAAAAAATTATATATTTAATTTAATTAGACAACATTTTAAGGGAGTGTAGTGCAAATATCTTTATATAATTATACTTTATAGCTAACTTTCTTCTCGCTGGCTGCTCGGACTCGGAGGTATCCCGCTGTTGTCACTTGTCGTCATCGTTGCTGACGATACGTGACTCTAAATGACTAACAACCAATTAAAAGGGCATTCTCTGACCATGGTCCAAGATGTTAAAAACGCTACGCGGCTGATCATAGACAAACAGGGGGAGAAATTAGGATATACCGCACCGTCAGGATTTTTTTTTCTTATCATAGCCTACAAATGTCTTCGTTCATAGTATGTCTGACATATATTAGAAGCTATGTGTCTGTCATGGATTTGCACCGAATTGATTCTCAAAAATACGGAACAAAGTGCGTTCCGTATCAGTTCAATACGGAACAAGACTTTTATGTGTCAAATACAGGACGATTCCGTATTATACGGAACGGTTTGGCAAACATAATTTCAGCACTCCTGTTTGCCATGCGTCTCTGTTTAGTATTCATGTTCCAACTCACTGTTGATGAGTTTTCAGTTCATGTTTAAGTTTTAATTTTAGTTTTGTATTTGCTTATTTCGGATTATCAATAAACTGCACATGGGTTCTCCAAGCTTGCCTCCAGTGGACTAAATGTTACTGATGTTTACTTACTTTTTAATTAGTCTTCCCATTACCAGCATAATTGTGTTCACTCAGACCAATTTGCAAGTGCTCACGAAAACAAGAGGTGGGATTTATTGCATAAACCAATTATATCCAATCATATCGCGATGGAGGAGTTGCCTCCTCTCACGTGACTCAAATCAATGTACTCAGGGGAGGCAAGAGACACGAATTCCTCGCTGTAAGTTTACAAATGTAACTTTAAAAATGTAACTTTACCTGTAATTTTGTAAATGGATTATTTTCTAAACCAAGTTTTTGAGGAGGCACTGGCCTTGCTTTGGGTGAAACACCATTTAGCTTGTGGCCATCAATTGTGTCTGTTTGTCTTAAACCTTTCTACAGGCCTCTTAACCAGTTTGTAGAGCATTCTGCTTCATGATCATGTATATTGAGTTTGAGTATAATGCACTCAACTCAGCTGGACTGAGGCATTTCCACCATACAGGTGCTGTATGATGCACAAAACTATCATTATACAGTTTTGAAGAAAACATAATTTTCTCCTGTATCCTTAAAAGGGATAGTTCAGCCAAAAATTAAAATTCTATCATAATTTAGGCCTACTCACCCTCACGTTGTTCCAAACCTGTTTAAATGTCTTTGTTCTGCTGAACACAAAGGAAGATATTTTGAAGAAAGTTTGTTACTAGGCCGCTTTTGGGGAACCATGACTTCCATAGTAGGACAAAAAAAAAATGGTCAGAACTGTTCAGCTTCCCACATTCTTCAAAATATCTTCCTTTGTGTTCAACAGAACAAAGGCATTTATACAGGGTTGGAACAACATGAGGGTGAGTAAATGATGACAGAATTATCATTTTTGGGTGAACTATCCCTTTGAGTATGCAAGCTGCAGTCAAATCAGTCACTCATGGGGGAAACAAATTGTAAAACATGTAAAATAACCAAATAGATCATTTATGTATTCATAAATTATTATTATTATTTTTATTATTAATTATTCATATATATATATATATATATATATATATATATATATAAACTTTTAGTTAGTAATTAAACCATAATTAGTATGATTTCTGTGTCGCTGTGGTGGGGAGGCTAAATGAATATGTGGTTTTGGTGTATTGTGGGTGTGCATGTGATCACACTGGGTGTGTTGCGGGATAAGCACTGCTGGTGCTGCCACTGGCCATGAGCTGCAGCTTGTATCTCATCTACACAGAGGTCATCTCACCCTCTGCTACTCTTATCTGCCCTTTTGCAGCTAAACAACTAAGTAAAGGGTATAAACTCAGATGAGTAACACCAATAATTAAGGACTTGATGGTATAATTTTACTTGAGGACATTCATTACAAGTCTGTATACTAAACCTGCTTCACATTTTTTCATACAGTATGCTCGCACAAAAAGCAGGTTATCTGAGCTTGTGCTCTAAGTTAAGATGTTCATGAATTGACAGCAATATGTTTACTGACCAGTGCAGGTGATAGTCATCTGTTTATAATGCCACGGTGTGGACACAAGTGTCTTTGTTTTTGAAATTGGTACTTTTTCCAGTTTGATAGGTTTTTTTTTTAATTGCACTTTTATGTAGTATTTTAAAGAAAGTTCCAACCCTAGAATGACACTACAATGTGTTTAGAAATTTGTATTGATGAATTTGTCGATTGATTGAAAAGGTTTAACAAAAAAAAAAAAAAAGATGTTAACTGTGTCGATAACTTCACACAAAAAACACCCTCTTGTAGAAATAAATGGAAAAATAACTAACATAAGATTTATGATGTAAATAATTTTTCTGTGTTTTTAAAAATGTTTGTTTATATAATGAGTGACGTGGTTACTTTTCACTGAAAGAATCGGACATTGCTTGGATGGTATTTCCTGCAAGCACATTTTTCTTTTGTTTTGCTTATTGTTCTCTAAAGAAAGAGATAATAAAAGGAAAATGATGAAATCACATAATATACAAAATACTTTGTTTGTGAATGATGTTTATCCCACAATGTTCAAATGTTTACAATTTAGTTGAATGTGTTCGTTTATCAGCTTCTTTCACTCCCGATTGTTTGCAGTGAGCTGGACATTGTTCCTAATGAGTCGAAGACGCACCACTTCCCCTTTCTGGGAGGCCAGGGTAGGTCCCCTCCCAACCAGAAGCTGTGTTGAGCGTTAATAGCTGAACATCTAAGTGTAAACATACCGCCCATTTTAATTTTCACTATCAATATCCATCGGAGGAAGTTGAGGGCACAATCTATGTGACGCCTTCAAGTCTGAGAACTTTTTGTCCATATACCATATTATTTCTATTATGTCTAAAGCAATGTAAGTCACATATTTAATGAAACATTTTTTCCAGTGTTTGTGCTTGGATTTATCTACATTTTAATGAATCTCTGATTTCTCAAATCACTGACCCCTTGTAGTATGAAGTATCATTAGATGGGGACATTTCCATTTAAAGATGTGATTATTTAGTTGAAGCTCTCTCCAGGGTGGAGCCGTACCTGTTGCAGTTTTCAGGGTAAAGGAGCTCCCTGTCTCCTCCTAACCTGCTCAAATCAGAGTAATGATGGAGAGGAGGAGGTGGCACTGTTTGGCATTCCTCAAGAGGACATGCTGCTCATTAGAGCCTTCATTAAACACAGCTTAGTCTCCATTCTGATAGAGACCATCACAGACAATTACACTCAAGAAGGCATTTACAGCCATTAGCTCACCCGACTGAACACACCAGAACATCTCATTTTGTTCCATTTGTCCTTTTTTGTATACTCTGGCTTGGAAACTAATGCTCGAGATCAAAACAATTGCTGTTTATTTTTTTATATTTTGTATTATTATTATTTTTTATATTAAAATTTTTTCATTTTTATTTAGAAATGTAATCTAGGGGAGAATTTTTTAATATTTTCATTCATAACTCAAAGACTACTCTATATTATACATATTAAACATTTAGCAGTATTAATAGTAGACTATATATATATATATATATATATATATATATATATATATATATATATATATAATTTAATAGCCTACAAGGTGCATCAGTAGCACTAGTACATTAAAAAATACAAAATTATATTAATAAACTACATCTCAAAAAAGGGTACTTCAAAGTAACAATATCATTGTTTAAATATTTTATAAATGTAAATTTTATAATTGCCCCATATAGTGCATAAAAAAACATTGTATGTATAAATGATGAGTTCAGTCAGAATCTTATGTATTTCTTACTAAAGTAGACAATATAGACAATTAGCACCAGCTGGTTTCCAGGGTGTTCACTTGATCTCCAAACAATGAGTTACTTAAATCCCTTGCAAGTGACATTAAGTACTACATGTACAGTGTACGAATGCAAGCAGAAATAAGAACCAAAGTGTTATTGTTACTAGATGAATAACATTGAAAGTAAACAAAGGTTGAGGACATACTTTTAAAATAATCTAAGACAATATTTGTGAATAAATTTCCAAAAAATGGGAAGAATTTTTTTATTATTGGCACTTTTTTTCAATCACTATCTCTTTTAAACTGAAAACATATTGGCAACCTTTTAATATTAATACTTCACTGATAAGACATAATACTCAGACTGGAGGATTAATGCAACATAATTTTTACCTGTTTCATTGGTTTGATTGATATATATACATTAAAGTTCAAAATTTTCCAGAAGGGAAAAAAATTCATTTAAAGATCAATTAAAAATTTTCCTGTATAAAAAGTTTTTTCCCTGCCCCCTCAACATTAACAGTCATTTCAGGACAGTGAGGATCATCTCAAACATACTCAGTCCGTTTTCTCGAACCATCGACAGTTCTGATCTCCTGCCTTTGATGGTGATACACCAGATTTGCTTCTCTGTATCTTGAATCAGTGCAAGACGAAAATAACAGGATCCCTGCCACAATGTCGAGAAGTGCTGCGGACCAGCCGATGAACAGCGCGTCCCCAAACTCTGAACGGGGCAACACCTGAGGTGTGCTCTCATCGAAGAACTTCATGACAATATGATGAGCGACGTAGGAAATTGCAGTGAGCACCAACATTCCAGCGATGCATAAAAACACAGCAGCCGTGATCTTCAAACCTCGCTTGGTCCGCCGTCCCTCCTCGCTCTTGCAGCAGTTGATCTGACTCATGGCAGGGATGGCGAGGAGAAGTCCGAGAAGACATGTGGCATCCGACAGGCATATCAGAACACGGGCCAGCATCCACATTTGATTGAGGCCTAGGAGAGTGTCATAGGGGCGGCACTCCGTGCCAATCACCTCGTGGAACACGCACGACTCCCAAAGCCCTTGTTCGTGGCTCTCCAAGGTAAATAGTTCAGTAGAAAGTGACAGCCACTGAGGCATTATGGTGGCCGCCAGGGAACAAAACCAGCCCCCCATCCCGATCAGCATCCCCAGAATTTCCATAGCCACATTGCAAGGGTTTGTCATGGTTACCTCTGACTACCGTGTCCCTCTCGGGGTCCAATGGCCTTCGGAACCTCAAGAACCTCTTCTCAATGAGAGAAATGAGAGAGGAATGAAGAGTATGAGAAGAACAAAAGCACCTTGGATCCTGATATTGTACAGTTCTGTTCAGTTCTGGCAGGTTCTTCACAGTCCGTCAGTCTTCAGTAAGAGGCACTTATCATCTGAGCACAGGAGGTGTACACATGGGGAGAGAGGGCACTCAAACTTTAGGCCCTGCCCTCTTGGATCCTTTTCAGTGAGAGAGCGAGAGAGCGAGGGAGCGAGAGAGAGAGAGAGAGAGAGAGAGAGAGAGAAATCACTTTATTTTTACAACTTTTTTACATCCCTAATTCAAACATCATATCCCAACAATATTGAAAGGGAATAAAAAAAATAAAAAATAAAAATACATATATTTGTGAGACTGTAGTATTCAAATTCCATTCTCAATCCTGCTGCCACCAGACTCATGTACATGGCTTTAGATATATATATATATATATATATATAGAGAGAGAGAGAGAGAGAGTGAGAGAGAGAGAGAGAGAGAGAGAGAGATCTTTTCATTCAGCCCCCAATCTGGCAGGAGGAGCCCAAAGGCCACATGGGATGCCATTAAATTGTAGACAGGATGCCATTAAAATCGGGATTGTTGTCATTTTCAAGGGACAGACTGTTTCGATTTTACTGGCCCATTAGTTTTTGTTTGTATCTTTTCATTTGATTTCCCTGCTATCGGCAACAGCACTTTGCCGTAGGGGTTGGCATGAGGAAAAGAGAAACGTTTATAAAGGGAGGAACGTTTTCACATTTTATAGAGTTTTTTTTAAGAAACGAGTGGGTGAGAGATAAGCTCCGCTAAGTGCCTGGCAGTCCATTCTTTGACCCACAGCAATTGCACAGCAAATATGCAGTGTACCCTAACAAGGGATCTTTGATCCCCTGCCGACTTAAACTCCTGCATGGTTATTTATTTATTTAATTTTTATTGGAAAAATAAGAAATTTGGATTTATACAGTGGGGTCTGAAAGATTTATTTTTTTTGGTTACACTTTAGACATTCTCTTGACTAACCTATAATTAATAGCCTATAATAACTCTCATTACAGTATAAGTAGACTGTTACGGGAAGAATTAGGTTGACATATACTGAAAAGTTACTTATAGTCAGTAGAATGTCTGTTGGAGGACCATCATAATAAAGAGTTTGCAGATATTAGGCAGAGAGTCTACTAATACTCTAATGCAAGTTATTTGACATGTAGGAACAATACATCAAAAAATGTCTAAAGGGGACCATCAAAATAAAGTATTGCCAATTCTTATGACAAATCATATTCTATTCAGGACATTTGGAGTGAGAACTTATGTACTGTAGTAATATATGTTCCACAAGTTTGTACAAATCCTGATGATTCGTTTAATTTACCCATAATTGGAGAATGAGAGAATCCTGTGATTCAGTCTGACCATTTTTACAGAACAGTGTCACAACAAATTGACCTATTTGATGTCCTATAGAAATAGTGCAGAATCTTTCCATTTATATATAATTCATTCACATTTATGCAGTTGGCAGACACTTTCCAAATCCAAATTCAAATCCACTTCCATTGTATTCAAGCTAAATGTTTGGCCAGTATGTGTGTTCCCTGGGAAAGGGAATCGAAACCACTTGACATTGTTAGTGTCAAGCTTCACCAGTTGAACAGAAACATGAAACATTGTATTTTCGATTTTCAATATAGCCTTTTGTGGCCTTTCTGAGTGCACATGGTGCAAGAAAATATCATTTTGAGTTTCAAAGGCCTTCCTATATCACATGCAACATTCGTTTGTGTTAAATATTAAGTTATTAAACATATAGCCTTCATGTTTTGATCAGATTGATCATCATGGTTACTAACAAAAATAACATTTTTAAGTGCAATTAAGTTTTGTGGAATAAAGCATTGTCATTGATACTCATCAAAGTATTTTCTTACTGTGCATAAAAAGAAAAAAGGAAATGAGAATGTGACCTGAAGTGTGAGGCTGTCTCATTTTGATCTGGCTTCTGCAATATGTGGAATAGTGTTGAGATAGAAGTGTTCATTGCACTTACAGAATGCCACGTATGGCAGTGGCTCAAGAACAAATCTATGACGTGAAACAGTGGCTCTCCACAAACACATAATTGGCTCTCAACAAACACATAATTAACACACACACATTTCAGACCTTGTCTGAAAAAGATTTTGATTACAGTTAGTTGAGCAAATAAATAAATAAATAAAATACTTTAATTGTTAAGGAGAAGTTCAGCATGAAAAATTAAAACTCTCTCATCATTTACTCACATTAAAGGGTAACTAAACCCCTGGTTAGAGCCTGACTCCACCCACTGGAAATATTTGAAAAATGCTGGAAAAGTGGGCAGAGCCCAGCGGAGGGGGGCGTGCACCTGAGACGCATCTCTTTGTATGGAACATTCCTACGTCACCAACCACCCCTTATGTCACGGACCACCCCAACATCCAATAGGAAAATTCAACTGCAGTAGCCACCGTTCAACCTGAAGAGGGCAGCACTCAAACGTTTTTACACCATATATTGTAGAATTAAAACACTTTATACACAAATGTCAAAAAAGTTACTTGAATCAATTAACAGTAGCCTACTAATAAAGCCCCATTCTTACAGATCATTAACTAAAAAAAATTGGTTTAGGGTTTAGATACCCTTAAATGTCATTACAAACCAATATGATTTTTGGAATCGAACATGGTCATTATTCACAAATGAAAAAGAGTAGCATCAACATTTTTCTCAACTTCTTTTGTGGAACGATACGAGGGTACATTAATTATGAAAAAATTGCTATTTTTATATGATCTATTCCTTTAAATCCCTGTAGAAGTTGATAAGGGATGTTAAGGGTTATTATATAAAATTATTATAATAAAGAAATTGAGCTCTAAAGTCACTTCTGGAATTTTTTTTATTTCATTGGCCTCGTGTCTTTTCTCTCTCTCTTCCTGATATTTTGTATAATATGTATTTATATTTTTAATGACATTTAAATTAGTTTGACAATAGGCTGAATAAACTACAGCATACAAATGCACCGGTTTGTTACTTACTTTTTAAAAGTATTCTAATGGCAATAGTGTGATGAGGAACGGAAACGGATGAGGAGGAGTAGAAAAACAAACTTTAGATTTATTTTATCCTACAGGAAATAGTGTGATAAGGAGGGAGTAAGACGTTTCTAATACACAGAGGTTTGATCTATGATGCCAGCATTAAAGGCTATATGGTTAGATGATTGAAAATATATTACAAACGGGGGACTACAATACTCAAATTGAATTATTTATATTAAGAAATATCTAGAGGTTTAAAATGTGTATAAGGTAAGCCAGGAGTAGCCTACAGTATGTCATGTGATTGAATATAGGAATCAGAGAGAGAGAGAGAGAGAGAGAGAGAGAGAGAGAGAGAGAGAGAGAGAGAGAGAGAGAAATGAAATGGGGAAGGTTATATGTTCATGCACAAGCAATAACCAACAAAACAGAACAAATAAAATAATTTGTTTATAAATTATTATAGATACCCACTGGACTAAAAAATGTGTAAAATGTAGGCTAGTCTACAACAACACATCTACAACTGTTGCTTCCTGTAGAAAAAAGAGCTATAGGCAGTCATCACTAGATGGCGGTCTTATACTAAAAATGGAAACTAAATCAAGTGACTGAAGCGTTTGAGTTTCTTTGATAAGGTGTAGGCAAAACGGTATTTTCTCATTTCTGGAAAATGTTCAAAAGTATATCAGTACAGCAGTTTGCCACGCAATCACGAAAGGAAATAGCCTACGTATGAAATTATGAATAGGCCACTTTTTTTTAATATACTAGACAAATTTCGAGTGTAGTGCTCTAACTTTATCTTAAATCTTTATTTAATAAAAATTAAATAAAATTGACCCAATGAGATAAAAGTTGCTTTGAAAAAATTACAGGTCTATTTATTAAAAATTCTTAACAAGTCACAAAAATCACACCCATCACATGGGTCAGTTTAAAAAAATGCATCCACTTCCATCAACAACAATCCCAAAATCATACGAGCGCCACTATAGGCTTACTTTCATATACGTATGCATTCAGAGGCGGTGCTTATGCAAATACGCCTGCCCGAATATGGAGAGTGTGGAATGAAAGATGGTAGATAGAGTCAAACATGGAGGACCGACACACAGAGAAATGAGAGCGCTGCAAAACTTTTTGGAAAAGGTGGATGCAGGACTGCCTGTGTCGATTTGACCCGCGGTTGTTTCTTCGTCGTGACGTTTTCTGTTTCCGAGAGTTGGTGGGAGTTAAACTTTTGTAATGCAGTAGAAAGTTGTGATATATTTGTTGTTGGAGTAAAGGAAGGGGGTCCCAGCAGCGCTATGCCGTGGGTGAGCAGCTGTAAGCGGAGAGAGAGCTCGGAGCTGCCGCTGCCCCCGGGCTGGGAGGAAGCCAGGGATTTTGATGGCAGAGTCTTTTACATTGACCACAACACTCGACAAACTTCATGGATCGACCCCAGAGACAGGTAAAAGTGACCGTGAGAGGTGCTGCATGCTTTATTGGCTGAAGTTTGATGATTGTTTGGTTGTAGAGGGCGGGGGCTCAGATTGAAGGGATGATTAAGAAGCGAGGGAAGTTGCACAGTTAGGAATGGAAGTGTTTTCATTCCACAGGCCAGAGCTGACACAGTGTAACATGGCTGGTTGTTTCTTTGTGCTTGTCATGCCAATTTACTGGCACATTATGTGCAAATAATAGCCTACACGTTTCTGTCTGAGTTGTCTTTCAATGACTGTTCACCTGAAAAAGTCCAGTAAAATGGCTATTCAATCTTGTATAGTGGTGTTTGTATGAACTTCCTTGTCTTATTAATATTTGGTTGGATTTGTATGAAACAGCATCAGTAAAGAGGCAACCTTTTTGATGATGTTGTCCCTTCATCTAATGTTTGATGGTATTAAACAAGTCCCAAGTGTAATACTTGACAGTGCATGTAAATTATGTGTTGCTTAAATTTACAGTAGAACTTTACAGTGGAACTAGAACTACAGTAGAATTTACAGTACAAAATTAGGATTAAAGAAGATATGCGTACAGCTATAAATGATTTATGCGAGTTATAATGTTTCTATTGTGTGTGTGTATATCATGATTAATTTATTTGCTTTTAAAATAATAATATAATAAATATATAAGATAAAGTAAAAAGCATATAGTATATTTACTGTATATATGTTTATAAAATGATTAACACTAATTGCAACCAGCTGAGTGTTGACATTTTAATAAGCATCCTAAAATCTTCCCTTGTCACAAAATAATCAGTGTCAGTAAATACCATTTCAAAGACTATTTACAATAAATTTAATTCAGAATATACTTTAATCAATTTTAATGACAAAAGTTATGTGATATTGACTCGAGTTGCCTTAAGTGTGATATAGAGTTGATTATACATAGATATCCCATTATCAGTGTCAACAATTTAGCTATTCCTAATTGTCAGTCAAATATAAAAGATACACATTGGCATTTGCCCCTTGTCACCTGCATCATTTTCCTCATTTGTCATCTTGGCTAAATCTAGATGTTATGGATCTATAGAGTCAGGAAAGAATGCTTTTTCTTTTACTTTTGTCTTTGAAAAATCATTATAGAATGTCTGGTGATCTCTTCGCAGTAAGTTTGAACATTTCTGAATTTAGAATATCAACAGAAAACAGTTTGCCCCATTGCTTCAGTTTTCCTAAGAAATAGTAGAAAGGCAAATGACATACTGTATTTTATTGCTATTTTAATTTATCTATTAAAAGCATATATTTTTCCCCTGTTATTTTTTTTAAATGGTCACATAATGTAAACAGTGTGCAAATGAAAGAGAGAATTGAACTGTAGTTCCAAGAGTTCCATGTGCAAATATGTATGGAATGCTAGTTGGGCCGCTGAGAAAGCAGTGTGGATGTGCTTTGTGAGGTCTGTATTTTCACCAGCAGAGAAACCAGCCTTTCAGCCCAACTCATTTAAACACAAGTTCACTTGAAGCCTTGTGTAAATTAAATAGAGGGGATTTTGCCTTGAGGGTAGTTAACATGGTTTCATCTTAATTTGTAGGGTCACTCGTGTCAAAACAATGAGCAAGCAGACCGACACCTCAAAGGCAGTTCTGTCATTGTATGACTCTAATTGGATGGTCGCATTGTGCTGAGAACATGTAATTTGGATTACATTTTCACCACTAATGTTTACGTAATGTAATAATAATAACAATAAATACCTTTTGCTGTATTTTGAGTAAAAATGTCAAAAATCAAACATGATTTAGCCTCTCAAATGAGTGAATCTACTTTTTTTATTGGCATTAACATCACACCGCTGTCATAGGCATGGACAATGCAACATCCCACACAAATTGATAGTCTTTCACTTTTGCCTTCATTGCTCTTGTGTTATGTGGTGTATATTTCGTTTTCACTCTAAAGCATCTTTAACACCTTCTTCCGCTTCCTCTCCTTTTCAAGAAAAGGAATGGAGTAGCTTGAAATTAATCAAGATAAGAAAAACCTGATCTGCTTTAAGGCTCCCCTCGACAAAGTCATGTGACATACTTTTGTAATGTGATGCTGATTAGAGTCTGAGAAATCTCATATTTTCATGTCAGGAGAGCGGTAAGGAGTTATCCAGCAGATGTTGAGGTGGACATGTGAGGACAACACATTGAACTGGGGCGCTCATGTGGGCGACATGAGTTAAAGCTGGTCTCATGACATTCTCTCCCTTTTCCTCTCTCTCTTCTTCTCAGTGTTTTCTGTCATTGAGTCAGTATGAATGGCAAAATAGCTGAAAATAATACAAGAAGAACATCCACAATGGAACCTGTCAATAAAAGCATCAGAATTATTAATGCGCTGTATAGCCTCTGATTATGCCATAATTCTGCTTTTATTTGTCCTGTCTGTACCTAAACTAAATTTGTAGGTTTACAACTGTGTTTTACATTACATTACAATCTGATTACAGTCTTGTCCATTGTGGACTTTATTGAATGCATAGGGCCTATCTGTTAAGACTAGAACAGGTTAGTCTAGTCTGGGGGTCAATCATCTTATTTCACCAAAAAGTGCAACTGCTGGTCATATTTAGTATTGTCTCATTTGGCAGTTAAGCATTGATTTTGAGTTGATGTGCAAATGCATTAGATTTTTGGAAAGTTAATTGACACCTAGTTCATTATATTGGCTTAATTTATATAAAAAGAAAAATATTCTGACAGAGAAACCGAGTTGGTACATCTTATCAGATATTTTTATCTATTCCTCAGGCTCTTAAAGGGATAGTTAACCCAAAAATGAAATTTCTCTGATCATTTACTCACCCTCAAGTTGTTCCAAACCTGAATGAATTTATTTCTTCTGCTGAACACAAAAGAAGATATTTTGAATAATATGGGTAACAAAAACAGTTGATTGGCCTTATTGACTTCCATAGAATGGAAAAAATATATTATGCAAGTCAATGGGCCAATCAACTTTTTGGTTACCCATATTATATTTGATTACCCTTTTGTGTTCATACAAGAGATCCATACAGGTTCGGAACAATTTGACCGCGAGTAAATTGAATTTTTTTTAATTTTTAGTTTCCCTTTAATGAAGTATAGTCATTTCTGGGAACCTTTAAGGACAAACAAGGCCATAGAGCATTTGAGTAGAATAGAATTCACTATAAAAACTAAAAGCCTGATCTATATTTTTGTGAAATTCCATCGTTCCTGTCCTTGATTTTACTTTGAGCTTGCATTTATGGACGTTTACTGTAGTTCTTTACAATTATTTTCAGAAATTATCTGAGATACTGCTTCAGAGCACTAATCACTTGTTCACCCTACCTCAAAAATAAAATAATTATAGTTAATACATAATAATTGTTAATAAATTTATATAATTATTATTATTATCCAAAAAAGAATATTCAAAGGAAATAAAGTTGATCATAGGCATGATGTTTTACACCACCACCTTGTTTGAGCATCAGCTGTGCACAAGTGAACATGAGTTTTCGGGTTTTCAGGCCCAGTGACGGCTTGTAGTGAAAATTGGAATCGGTGTGTGAATTCACTGCACAGTCACCTGGGAAACCACTGGAGCTCCTCTGTGAAACAGGGCCACCTTCCAACACCTGCCCCTCACTCCCTAACTGCATGCTACCAGTACTCATTGATATTCTAAAAGCATATCCAATACCCAAACCCGTTTTTGCCTCTATGTTGTGGTGTTTGCTTGTAAGCGTCCTTTAGGATGTATCTGTAAAGTTTTAATCATTCTTAGCTGGGTGTGACTTCCATCGAAAAAAAGGTGAAAAATTATTCTGTGGTATTGCATTTCTGTCATGGCTTGAAATTGTCACATGACTGCAATTTGAGCAGCAAACCTTGCAGTGCTGGCTATGCAAAAAAGAAGTGTACATTTTAGAATTCATCTCTGAAATTTAGTGAGAACGTTACTATCTTTAATCTCAATAACATAAAAGAGGTCTTTTTATACAATATTTTCAGTATTGTCTTCAGTGCTTTAGTTTACAAGAGGGCTTTGCGGAAGGAAGGGCGCTTCACCTCTGCAAGACAATAGTCGGGTAAACAGCGAATATCGCCTGCGTCCGTTTGCCGTAAAGACTGTCCGCTGCGTGTTTTCCTAAGGTGACTCCCTAAGAGTCCGCTCTCCTTCGTCCACTTGCTCCAACATAGTTTCTGTGGGGAGGCTCTTGTGACTGTGGAATGAGTGCAATGTCAGGCATGCTTACACTAATGCCTGAGGGACTCTGCCCGTGATCGGCCCTAGACAAAGCTGCCCAATGGAGGTAGCAGTTCCCACGTGTCTTCCCTCCCTCCATGCCCAGGCCCCAGCGGCTCTCCCTTTATTCTTTACAGGCTCTGTTATGCAATGGCCACAGCCAGGCCTGCCGCTTGGCAAAGGGAAGCTTTTATACGTGGTCACAAAGCACACCAAATTCAATTATTCTGGAAAGTGGAAGCCGTGTTGCCAGCGCCAAAAGGTTATTCACATGAACGCAAGCCCCTCAGTGCTATTTTGCTTCCCTTGGTGTTTTCATTATGTCGGTTAAGGGAGGGCAAGTTTTTTTTTTGTTAAAAGGGGGTTGGTGAACATGGCTTTTGTTTCATGAGGAGTGTGTTTGTTTGGAAGGTTTGACAACAGTTTGTGTAGATACTATGTACTCCAATTATTGTCATGGGCTCTTTATGAAGAGAGATTACAAACACATCCTTGTAACTAGATGTGGACTTTTGGACTACATTCTATATCTTAGGTTCCAAAAATCTTATGACTACACCTGACCACCCCAATTAAGCAATACATTTAGGAACTCACAGTACGTTCTTAAGAACATAGTACATTAGGCTATTTAGTGAATTTCATTATTTTTTGTTCATGATGTTTAATCATATATTTAATTTTCAGTGAATTGTGCCAATGACCGACACATTTTTAAGATGCTGACTTTAGTTTAAAAAAAAGAAGCAGCAAGAGTTGAGTTTTGCACAATTCCATTGGACCCTGTCTAGATGTTTTGAACTTTTATTAGAGGTCCACCGAGACTGGATTTTACTGATAACGATAACTAGGTTGGACCGCACTGGCCTAACACCAATTCATCAACCGATAGTTTTTAAATTAAATACTGAATGAAAACAAACATTGCACTCCAAATAAAATAGTGCTGAACATCATTACTAAAAAAACAACACCACTAAACCATATAAATATTAATCTCTATTTGAAGCATACAGACTATATTAAAGCCACACAAAGACAAACGATTTACTGAAAAATTCTCAATATTCCAGCCTAGGGATAAGTCCTTATGCATTTTAACAACGATTTGGGAGAACTATGTAATTTAAAGTGCCCCATTATGCTATTTTAAAGGTTCCTAATTTTGTTTTGGAGGTCTCTTACTACAGGTTTACATGCAAAGGTAAAAAAAAAACCACTTGATTTTCTCATAATATACATTGCACATCACCACACTTCTCAATGATTCTCAAACGACTCAATGGATTAATCAGTCTCTTTACATCCCTATTATGCGCAAGCTTTCTCTGCTCTGATTGGCCAGATGGCCTAGTCTGTTTCGATTGGTCTACTGCTTACAGCGTGCGTCGGAAGCTAAACACCCATTACCATAACTGAATTAAAGCGGCACTATGCAGGATTTCCGTTTTTTTCAAACAGCGACCCCTAGAGTCGCTGTAGAGTACTTGTACTTAACGTTACTGTCGTAAATACAACTCACACATAGCGTATCTCCACTCACGGCCTCTGCACTTTATAATAATAAAGTACCCTACCGTGTTAGGCTTACCTGAGCCTAAATGCCAGATGACATCAATAAAGTTACATCATGTACGTCGCATTATTTCGTGACAATGTCCGTTATGTGGTTGTTAGACATGCTTATTGCAATTTATCATAATAGTTAGCAAATTGCGCTCATTTACACTATTTACAACGTGTGTGCTTATTTATGTCATGATAATTATGTGAGATATTGACAACTGTTCTCATGATAATCGCAGGAATCAACTTTAACAGTGAAAGCCTGACTGAGTGGGACACTTGTCCGGTTCCTCGCGCTGTCAGATTCTCGTTACCTTTTTCTAGACTCTTCCGACCGCGCTTTCTTCGTTTTTTCGCCATTCTGAAAACGCAGGTCCGATGTTTACTCGTGTCTGACTCCTCGCTCGGTCAGTCTGCCGTTTCCTCTCTCTCTGTTTCTCCGACAATGCTTTCCTAGCTTTCTGCTTCTTATATACCGGCTTAGCCATGACGATAGTTGTTCTTATAGCTAGCCGGATCCTGGATGGGGGCGTGTAAGCGTGTATGTGTGCGTGTATGTGTGCAGTCCCGTAAAGCAATTCGTCACATCGCGAGAGCTGAAATCACGCGGTACTTCCTGACGGCGGCCCGCCGGCCCAAAGTTGCAAGTGTGGTTTTTCCACTCACAGGCACCGGGGGGGGCGAGACTGCTTTAAGCTCCGTCTGGAGGCTACCTAAAGCTCAAGCTCAGTTTACACACTGTACAGACAGTTACGATGACGTCGATTTTACCATAACTTTGTTTAATTCCCTCTCAGTCTTTCTGCGGGGGGTTGTATGTAAGCCCCGAATGTTTACTGCTGCTTTAATGCTCACTGTTCAACACTTTTCAAAATATGACGCGACCCCCCAAAGAGCTCGCTGAGGCCCCCTTGTGGGCCGAGACCCACCTGTTGGGAACCGATGATATAGCTGACAGAAACATATAAACAAATCAGAAACACATCCGACTTTAGTTCTTTAAAATTCGAACACATTGTGTTGTGTACACACACCGACGGCGCCCAGCTACGACTTGCAGCTTCGAGGTTGATCGAAATCCTGCCTCGCCACAGAGCGCCGCTCACAGTTTTCTATTAAAGTACCCCTATTATGGTATTTCAAATATTCCCTTTCATGCAGTGTGTAATATAGTGATTTGTGAATGTACATTTGCATAATGCCCGTCTATGTTGTAGATTGTCCGCCCATGAACAACTTGACGCCCACAAACACAAATTTTTTCTGACGACTGCTTCTCCAATCTCAGAGTTCAAAGCGAGATTCGCAAAACACCTGCTCTAGAAAGTTGTGTCAGTACAATGACTGATGTATCATAGTTTGCAAAACAAATGTGGCTCCATCCTTTATCTTTACTCAAAGTAGTAAGAAAGACAGACAATCTACATTAATAGACATAGTGGCCCACAGCTGATTTGCCGAACTATTTCAGTAAGACAGTAATAACATGAGTTAGTGGGTTGGCTGGAAACGTACACAATATAAAACAAAAAACTACGTAATTTCAATTACTTGGTAGAAAATGTATTCATCAATAATTATTCATACTTAAAAGTTGTGGTTCTCAGGAGCCAGCTGGTCCAAATAAATTGAGTAGGCCTACTGACACAACTTTCTAGAGCAGGTGCTTGGCGAATCCCGCTTTGAACACTGAGATTGGAGAAGCAGTCGTCAGTAAAATGTTGTGTTTGTGGGCGTCAAGTTGTTCATGGGCGGACAACGTACAACATAGACGGGCATTATGCAAATGTCTTAACTAGTGATGTAGAACCTTAATGCAGTGGTATTCGAATTAAAGATGACTCATGCGTTCTGAGTTTATCCTTTCTTTTGGGAGACAATAACTATTTATCGTGCACTTTCGACTTTACAACTTTTCAGAACGTTTACATTCACAAACCGCTATATTACACACTGCATGAAAGGGAATATTTGAAAAACCATAATAGGGGCACTTTAATAGAAAACTGTGAGTGGCGCTCTATGGCGCGGCAGGATTTAGATCAGCCTCGAAGCTGCAAGTCGTAGCTGGGCGCTGTCGGTGTGTGTAGACAACACAATGTGTTCGAATTTTAAAGAACTAAAATCGGATGCGTTTCCGATTTGTTTATATGTTTCTATCAGTTACATGAACATATCAGTTTGCTTTCTCACGTCACTAGCTTTAAATATGCAACTTCACTGCCTTATGACTGAATAAAAGTGACCAACTGGATATAAGCTAAATGCAAATAGATTGTAACAATCGTGACATTAAACATTTGGGTTGGACTTGTGTATTTTTGTCACATTGTTTTAACCATTTGAGGTAATAATGTTAGCAGCATCCTCTCTGCCTGGACGGCAAAAAAAACTGCTGTTTTTTCTCTATTATTGCAGAATCTAGTCAACAAATGAATTACTTTATAATATGAAAACATGTACTGTTTGGTAGTGTACTTTATACATACAGTTTTGTTGTCTATGTTTTAAATCCGCATCTGAAGTGTCCCGTTCTGTGCAGTTTACAGTCTCACAAGTCAAAACAAACTCCATAAGGCGTCAGTGATTCTGCATCTAGAGGCCGCTCTCGTACTGTATAATGATGGTGGACCTTTTTTTTTTGCTTTTGGACGCATCCCGGAAAAACTATCGTTATGGATTTTTCCTGATAACTGATTGTATCATCGGTTATTGGTGCCAATTAATCGCTGATTTTAATCTGTGTAGTCTTAATGCAGACAATAAGTGCAAGTGGACTGTATCAGTAGTTTTTGAGCTCTGTCAGTGACACTTCTGGGTTTTAACAGAAATGTTGCTTTCATTTCATGTAATATTTTAGGTGCAAGAGAAACTGTTTATTTTACAATCAATACTATTCAAAAGTTTGGGGTCACTGGATTTTTTTATTTTTATTGGATATTGATATTTTCTCCTGTACAGTCATCTGCATTTCTCTTCTTTATCATCATTATTATATATATATATTACATTATTAACAGTTTATCATTATTAATTAACTTTAGTAAAGGTGGACACCATATTTAATTTGATGTTGACTTGTTTCCAGTAAACCAAAAACACCAAACACAGTTGGTTAAAAGTATGTAAAAGTAAAATGATTTTTCCATGGCATTTACTGATTCAGGGGGTTGAGCTTGTGAGTGAGAGTATCATCTGATTCCTGTTATCAGACTGCTCACTCATGTGTCAGTGGTGTAGCTTTTGGTCAAGGCCGCACGTCCTGTTGTTTATGGCATAGTTTTTGGACATTTTGTTCTGTCACTAGTATCAGATCCATTTCAGAAAAGTACTAACGCGATACAGGTACATATTAGACTTAATTTCAACCCTGAAGAGTTGTGAATTTTATTTTCAGAACAATCCAGAAAATTAACAGAGATGTGTGAAAGCATGAAATCAGTGTGATATCACTGATATCGACCACACAATATTTCAGCGAGTAAGCATGTCCTATTGAGGAAGGACTGTCCTATTAAAAGCTTAAAATCAAAAACTGTTAGACCCAGACCTCAGCGTCTTTCTGATTTTTAAACATGCCAGGTGCACTTGGTCACACACAAAGGTTATGCCGATCATGTCTGGAATGCTAGCTTTGCAGGATGTACCAAACTCGTCAGGGCCGTTTACCGAGGAATTTTAATACATGGCTGTCTGAAGATCATCAAGTGCCAAAAAAATCTGATTCACCACACTTTAATATGACAGACTCATTCACCCTTAAGGAACTTTTGAGAAATTATTCAACAAGCTTTAATTTACTTTATTGCTCTAATTTGTTGTACATAATGTTGGAGAAATATCAGATGTTTTTTATTAGTTACTGCATTTATCGTTTTATTTTGTTTTATTATGTGTTATTTTGGCCGATCTTTGTACCGAACTTGAACACAAACTGCATTGCAATAATTTCCCATAATGTCATTTGTGTGTAAATATTACAAAGTCTGTAAACATGACATTAACACAGGCCAGAGTCAGGACATGCTGAACACAAAGAGGAGAAGAGAGCGCAGAAGTGCAAGCAGAGAAAATACTCTACCAGGCACAGCAAGCTCACTGTTCGCGAAGTTCAAATTATTGGAAGTATGGAAGTATTGGAAATATGAATATTGAATTGAGGGTGAAGGCTTAAATGAATGTGTCTCTGAAGGGAACTGACTGTCAGAAAAGTTTGAACAAAAGTTACCTCCATATAATGCCCATTAAATTGGTGTTTTTAAGTGCAGCACTGCTTTGTTTACAGCGTTAACTAAGGAAAATCTATATCACTGCTGTTCCATAAGTGCCACCTACTGGCAGAGAGTGAATTTACATTTTCATTCAGCCCATCTGCTGTTTTTGTTACGTGCAGCCTGCAGGTATGTTTTATGTTGCATAATTTCACAAGGCTAAAGTCAAACCATTCTGTTTTTGCTTTAAATCTTAAAATTATGAAATCCAGTTTGTGATTAAAATGCTTGGTTGCCTCTAATTTCAAATGGTTTAGCTTTGTAATAGAGCAAATAAACAACAAATATATTTGCGTAAAGAAAAAAAGAAGCCTATTTTTGGCATTATCCTTTTTTTCTACATTGCAGGAAAATTTCGAATATTTCCCAGCTAATTATGACCAACAAAATTTGAAGGGGCATGGGGAAATTATTTTTAACTTATTTATGCACAATATATGTTATTTTATTCATTTTATTTTGTTGTTGAATATGACTTACTCTTAAACTTTAAATTTTCCTCAGCTATTCCTCTTTGTACAATCTTCCCTGTCTATCATTGTCTCGCTGTGAAAGTGATAGCAAGGATGGCTGTATCTAAATGTGTCAGAATGGAAGTTCTTCGGCAGATCTACTTATAGTCGACCTATTTCTATAAGATGCTGTATATAATGATAGGAGGAGGCGTCTGTCCTGTGCTGTCTTATGCACTCAGCTGCCTGGACGGAAATGAACAACATAATTGAAATTCCTCCCAAAGTTTTGATACAGTCTTTTAAACTGAGAATGCAATTTTTAGATTGACACTTGTGGATCCCAGCATATACATAGCACAAACGCTTATGCTTATGGTATCAGGATTAGCTTGGCCATGAGTATCTTCTTTTATGGACTGCCGATGTCTGTTGTTATTTTTTTATTTTAGTAGATTTCTTAATGTTGTTGTTTTATTGTCCTATCTAAATCAGATGGTTTTTGCCTTGTTTTTTGGTGAGTACCCTGGTAATGGTGTATAGTATACCCTTTAGAAGCAAGTACAATACCTGCTGAGGTTGCAAGAGACATAATTTAGCAGTGTCTAAGCAATTCCATTTCTCTTAAAAACCTTTGGTTTGTAGAGTGGTGTCATGTTTTTTAACAATATAATATAATGGTGGTAAACAAGCCATTAAACAATTAAACGTTGAACCGCAAAGGAGAGGCCGCGCTGTGCAATGGCGACAAGTTGTCTAAAGAAGGCTGCGAATTAATTAAGCCAATAAAAGGTCCTCATAAAGTTATACAGAGCTGATCAGCCCACATGAAAGGTGACATCTGTAACAGCAGCTTGCGAATGAAAACATATGGTTGCCAAAACAAAAGTTCTGCCACTGGATTTTTTGGAACCAAGAAAGAAGTCCTTGGAGCTCCAGAGGCATTAAAACTCTACCACCGGGCTACTATAATTAAGTTTATTTGGGTATATTATTTTTAGAGAAACACATTCTTGACGAGGAATGCAGAGCCTGTTGTTTGGGAGCATCTTAATTTGCAGGCGGAATGCTGGACTGGCTCTTTGTTGTCATGAACGGCTCAAGCTGAAGAAGCGACAGGGTGGATGTCCAGACGAGGCCTGGACCAACGGCCCAGACTCCAGTTACACATGCCTTTCCCACCAGGGAGAAGTGTGTCGTTCCGGATGGAAATATCTACTGGGAAATATCAGGGAGATGGCAAAGTGTAGAATAGATTATTATAGAATTCGCAAATGTCAGACTTGTGCGTCTTGTGCTAAATTGATTTTGATTTGTAATTTTTGCCTGCACACCCAGAGTGCATCTTTGACATTCCTTGTAGGAGGATTCCTGGTGTGAAACTACTCCCTGAAGAGAAGACAATCCCAAAAAGTATATGCCATCAAGTTATTTTAATTTTAAAACCGCTCAGAATTTGACAGAGGACATGTTTTCTCCTTAAGCCAAATGATTTCCTCTTGTAGACTGATGAAATAACTAGCTGGACTTTTTAAAATAAGATTTTAAATGGTGAAAATGTTGTAGTACTCCAATTTGTGCTACATAAATGGCATTTACATTTATTCTCTGTTTGGTTAAAAAGCTGGGACACATTGCTTTGCTCAAAGTGTATTTGAGAAATTCCCAAGTCTTAAAATAACCCGTGGCCCCGTAACTCTTTTTCTTTCTGCCGATGACGGGTTTTGGGATTCAGCCCGCTAAACACTCCGAGACCTCTCCTTCTGGCAGAGCTGCTTTCCTCTCTGGAAGAAAAGGCGTGGTATGGGAAGATTAGCTCTCTCAGAGCACAGAGGGTCTCTCAGGAACTGAAACAAAACACTCGCTTGAGAAACTCGCTAGTTGCATGTAACTTCAGTGCTGAATAAAGTCTGAGGGCAGAAGCGTTTTGATGAATCTTCTCTGCCAGTGTATGAAACATTTACCATATCTTTGCTCAGGCATGTGCTTTTGCTGGGTTGCATCTAGGGCACAACAAAATATGTTTGTGTATGCAGATTTCAGAGCTCAGATTTTGGGATCTGCTATTCTTTTGTTTTTGAAAGCACTGCAGAAAGAGGAAATTGACCCGAGGTTCCTGGTGAGAATGCAGGGTGGTCCTATTTCCTGTCAGAGGTCCGCATCTCACGTTATGTCCAATGTTACAGTTTGTGTGAGAATCTCAACTACATGGTGCATGTTTTTCTTCTGTCCTTGGGAGAGTTCGATAAACCTAGCGGGAGACCTGCTATAAAGCTGTAGTTCGGGTTTAGGAAATGGACATCATGCTATGTACTGTTTCCTGCTGGGTTGTATTGTGGGAAGTGAGTTGCCTGTGGTTGTGAGTATTGGTGTGTTTAGAGGCCTTTAAGGGTAGCCCATTAAAGCTAATGCTCTGAATTGTCTTCAAATGTGAATTTAGTTTAATCTTAAATTACTTTTTTTCAGCTGGAAGACCTAATATTTATTTATAACATAATTAAAAAAAAAAAAATTATAATTTACAACTTGTATAATTCTACAAGGCCATATCTATATCTAGCTGTTTTGCATGGAATGCAGTAACCGTTCCAGTTCATTAAGGTGGCAGAACTGAGGCTGCCATTTATATGATTTATTATTTTTTTTACTCTTGTGCATGTAAATATTGTCATAATGGAAAATAGTCCTTGCATATTTACATATTTTAATTTTGGTTAATTGTTGTGCATATGCTGGATAAAACTTGGCTGTCTATGCACTAGAAATGGGAAAATGGCACTACATGACTAGAGAAAAAAGGTTGCGGAGTTTATTTTTTAAATTGCCATTTTTTTGGGGGGGGGGGGGGGGGGGGGTGAGCAAAAACGCACCGTTTTTGTGTGTCCCTTTAAATGCAAATGACCTGCTGCTTCTGGCCCCCTTTCAAGAAAAGGGTGGAGTTTCCAGAGCACATAATGGCAACAAAACACGACAACCTCACGCACTGAAAATGTCAGTACCGGTGTTAGTTCGAGTCAGAGAATATATACTGCATGGAGACAGAACGGGTATAGTTTAGTTTAATTATGGTTATAATTATGGTATATATTACTTAGTTTTATCCACTATTAGTACATGCCTGTTGTAGCAGACCCTGTCTCAATGAATGCCAAAACTTTAATGATGAGTTTTATGAAGGTTATTGTACATCACATAAAAGATCAAGCCTCTGTTTTAACTCCAGAAAATCACTGTAGGCGCTGAATAAAACACAGTACAAGTGCGCTTTAAAGTCTCTCTCTGTCCCTTACAATATCAACATATTTACACAAAAACACCAACAGTAAACAAATATATACAGACCGTATGCCTTTTCGGGGTGCCTAAATAAACTGGTAAACTTTATATCCATAAAATAACTTGGATGAACTGTAATAAAGTGTGTGCTCTCCCTTTCGAGACCAGTATTGTGACCAGTATTGCTCCGGAGACTATAAGCTGGATCACAAACAGTTGGTAATGATCCATCCTTGAGAAACTACTTTTTAGCAAAACATGTGTTTTGTATTGTCCTTTTTTATTGATCCTCGTTCACAAAGCAGTCTGGTGTAAAATGATTTGCACAGAAATAAACGAATTTAGGTATATGGGGGCTCATTCCACTGCGTCTTCATGAAGTACATAAAGACTGTTATGTTCACTCTTACATCCAACAACAAAACTCCTCAATCGCGTACGAGACATTCTTGTCGCGGTTGGTGAAAATGTCGGACGGTGTACAACTCACTCAGGCCGAGGTCTATGCTAATACGGCAAAGTGCGTGAGCAGTCGTTGGCAGGGCCTAGGCATTTTTTGACGTCACAAAAGGTAGAATCTGCGGACGGCTTGTTCTGAAACAGTGCTTACAATTTATGGGGATAAAAAAAAAAGGAGTGGGTGGATTTTTATCATTATAGGGTGGTTGTGTGTACACACTGCCGACATACATTTATGTTCAAACACCATGTAAAAGTGAATTTTGCATAAAAGGGCCTCTTTAAAACTGCAGATTGAACCGATATCTTGGTGCAGGTAACACAGAGAAAGAGAATACACTCTTCATTCACATATACTTCTGACATTGTAACAATACAAAGCTGGCTAAAAGTAGGTGAACTTACCTTTAAATGCATTTGTTCAGGGAAACTTTTTCTTTGTTGTTCAATGTGTTACTCATTTCTGACAAACTGTGATGGGTGTAATATTGTCTGATGTTAAAATACTTTTCCCATCCAAGTTCATGTTCAGAGATGACTATAAACAAGCCGTTTGTTTATTGACCTCTAAGGCCAAGTGCACACTACAAGACTCAAGCTTGTCGCGTTTAATGTTTCGAGTCTCATCATAGTGCAGCGCAGGACTACTTGCGCTATCCCAGATTTCAAATCTGTGTGGTTTGTATCATGATTTTTACTTGCTAGACTTAAGGCAGAAATTGAGTCATATCCAGAGAATAGACTATTCTCGTCCCCCTTTACACCTGGCATTAACATCCATTTAGTTTTTTTTTTAAATCCGGATTGTATCAGCATCATTTTAGACACTTACACATTACATAAGAGGTTAACTAAAACATTTCCATCATTTACCAAGTTTTAATTGTCGGATAATTCAAAATGCTTTCTGGCATTTCTTGCATGGCTTTTTTATGAGCCCTTCAGTAGGGTTGGCATTAAGGATGTTAATGGGTTTAGAAGTGAAGAAAAGTGGTAAGGAGGGAGGGAAGTGTAATCCAGTAAAATAATTGAACTAATATCAGATATTGTATTTAAACCTTCATCGCATATAGTCTGTCCCAGACCACTTGGAAATGTGGCTTCAGTAATCCGATCACAATAAATCTTGGGTGCATTTACACTTAGCTTTTAACTCTTTCCCCAACATCAAAAGAATTTTCCGTCATTTATGACACAGCGCTTTTTCACCATTGATGGAATTTCCTGGCAATCTATGTTATATGGTAGGGGACACTATTATGCATCTTCTGAAAGTGTACACAATCTCTGAATCAAAACACAGCAGTATAAAAAGCAGAAACATGCTATAGAATCATTGCTTACGCACATGTAAAATAAAGCGATCAACAAACATTAAACGGCATATACATCAAAACTGCCTTACATTACCAAATGAAATGTCGACCCAGGATGAGGTATAGGACTGTGAAAAACTTTGGGGGTGTTGGACTCGATTTACTCCATTTATGTTTTGATTATTATTCTAAATCTGATTATCTAATATTATTCTAAGTCTGATCTGGACATAGTCTTAAAAAAAGTGATTTTCTCAGCTTTTTGTTCAAAATGTTGCTTTTTTAATGAAACTTACCCACAAGTGGTGATAAAAAAAACACTTCTTTTTTTTTTTAAAGGAGAGGCTCTATTCTTTCTTTTTGATATTTTGTATGTTCAGATATTCATACAAAATATTCTGGGAGCCCTGAAATTTTTGTGAAAATGATCAAAAAGGAATCTTTTTTAAAATACGTTGGTGGGAAAAGAATGAATGTGGTCAGGTGTGATCTGATCACCTTAAAATGCATGGTGTAAAGTGTCGCAGAGACTTGGGGGTGAGAGATTTTTTTGATTGATTTTTGACTTGGGCCATAAGCAACCTTGCCATGTGCACCCTTGCAACCACCTAAAACACAAAACATTGTGTTTTGCGCTGGTGAAACCAATTATCAATTTTTAAAGAAAATTACATTTTCTTCGAACATATCCTGATTTGAGCTGCTATTGCCGTAAAAAACAAACACTTTGTGTTAATTAAGATGGTGGTTCTTAACAAACACAGATGATCAGATTAACAAGCACAGATGTATCTTAATGAACAGGGTTCAGTGAATTTCAAACAATACTTTATAACCCTGCACAAACCCATTATTCTCTCTCTTTCAAAGCACTGAGATAACAACACTGCTTTCTGGGCTTTATTCCAGGATTGACATAGTTGTTACAGTAAGGATTTGATTGGAGAATAAAGAGATTTTTGTAATTTGATGATATGATTGCCACACTGTTGTCTCTTATATCTTAGCTATATATTTGTATTGGCTTGTGTTGGAACCATTATGATCAAACAGCCCTTTGTCTGTTATTTTAAGACACTGACGAATGTGCCTCAGCTTCTGTAACGTCTTTTTTTACTCTCCTTCCCATACTTTTGAATTGTCAAGGAGTTCCAGTAAAACTCAATGTTGTGCTTCATTTTAACAAGAATATTTAAGTGACTGAATAACTGATTTTTTTTATTTTTTATTATTTGAAATATATACATAAAAAAAAAAATATATATATATACACATGATAGACATACTGAACTCTGAGAGGCATTCGAGAAAGAAAAACATGGTTTTAAAGAGACTAAATGTGGCTGAATGGAATGTGTTGCATGAATACCATGTGTAGAGGGGTACAGAAGTTGTCGGCAGACTAGTCTAGTATAACCACATATTATATTAAATACAATTTTGTATGATATTTCTTTATTTTAATGGCTGTTTTAATCAACATGCTGAGAGCATATTCATGTAGACATATTTGTCCATCTTGTAATCTCACACTGTTTTTGGAGCATCCCAGAAAGTTTGCGATAGAGGATAAAATTGCCAATAACATAAAACTCATGTCTTGATATTTCCATGTCTCTTGTTGGTCTAAAGATTGCTTTAAAAAATATAGGGATTGCATCACTATTGTGACATCATTGGGATTTTGAGGCCATTGCTAATTAATTCCACATCAGTGTTGAATGCTGAACACTTTTTCCACATTAAAATAGATAATTCTTGTGTAGTGCACGTCCCCTGTTCTCAACCATTATCAACTTGCCATTCATGTTTTTTTTCTTGCAGTGAAATCCAGAAAATCATGTGCAATATAAATGTTTTTTTTTATTAGTTTGTTTATTCGAATACTTTTCTCCAGTTTGCAAGGCATATCCATATGATGCCATAGAGTTATGTGCTAAAACTGCTTTAAAAAGGGAGAATTAAGCGATTAACGTCACTAATTATGATGGTGTGACAAAAATGTGTTAATGATGGTAATTCCAAGGGTTCATGGAATCTCAGCATTCCTCATCGGTCCCTTCCTCTCATGTTTCTCGTGCTTTCACGGCACTGGGATTTTATGTAATATAGAGGCTGGCCGTGTAGACTATCTCAAAATAGTCCAAATGTTTTCAAAACGAAGCACATAATACTTGATTAAGTGTCTTGATTTTTAGTAACTGATGCCATTTCTGTGTGGTATTTCCTTTGGGAAACGCACACTGTCAGAACATTCAGAAAGAAAATCAAAAGCCATGCACAAGATAATTTCCGACTGAAATCTGATTGCAGTCGGACATTTATTAATTTGTGTAAATTTTTTTGTAAGAATTTTGGAAATTAAGGGCTTATTTTACTAACTGTTTGCAGGTTCCACAGCTTCCCAGGAATTATTTTCATAACCCTGCTGTTATCTGACACAGACGAAGAGAAGGGTCAAAGCACACAGACAGTCCTACTGCGCACCTAAGGGCAAACAGGGGTTAAGTGTTTAGCTCAAGGGCACAGTGGCTGTGATTTGAACCTGGAATCCTCCTGTGGAAGCTTTAAAGCATCCCAACATGCCACCAACAAAAGAACAAAATGTGATGGAAAAAAGCAGTTAAGTTCTTTGAAAACTGATGCAAAAACTCTAACAGCACAAAAAGAAAGTTTAAACACAGTCCAGGAAATGTTTAATTACCTAAGACATTATTCATCTCAACTTGATCACGTTACCTCACCAACAAAAGAGAACCATGGTTTTATGTTTTTTTGAACCGCTAATCATGGTGATACTATGGTGTTTTATAAATACCTTTGAGTTCTGTGACATCATTTTTTTTAACGTTTAATTTTTTTCTCTTTAATTGTTTTTTTTTTTACTTTATAAATATTACATTTTTAATTTTGTATACCTTATTTTTTATTTGTTAAGAGGTTAAAAACAGTAGTATAAAGAAACTAAAATTTCAGTAGTCAGTACAGATAAAATTTCACTGTTCTCCGTACCAATTTCTGTAGCATAGCAAAAACTACTTTATTTTAATAGTTTATTTTTTATTTTGAAAAAATATAAAATAAATTAAATTAGTTCATATTAATACATTAATATGTATGTAGCCTTTTAGATATTGTTTAAGCAAACAGTGTATTAAAAAGATCAAATGAAATGTTAGTAATAAAACGGAAAATAAATATTAGTGGTAACAGAACAAGTAGCAGGTCTATTTCACACTGCAAGAATTAATACACATCAATTTAGACATCACTTTTTTTTTATCCTGTTTGATGCTATTTTGTTATCACTATGTCAAACATCACAATTTCAGAATCAGTCCCACATTTTAATATGGTTATCACGCCCAAAACTTTGCAGCATGAAAAAAAACTTTTCTTCAAATTATGGATGAGTTATAGAAAGTCAGCAAAGTTATATACAGAAACTGAGCAAAGAGCGCTCTCTTTATAATCAAAGAAGCTGATATCACTTCACTTCAGCAGCAGCACAATCTCACTGACTGAGTGAAAACTCCTGATATCAAAAAATTGTTCTCTAGTGCGCAGTGAATCTCTCATTTATTTTGTTTAAACTTTGTTGGTTGTAATGAAACAATTTGGAAGCGTGTAGAGCTCGCGTTAAACAAACTTGCGTATTGAGAGGATTCTGACCAACTAAAATGCATGTGAAAAGCCATTGCGTTCACTCGCTCAATAAACATGTCTGTGATTGGCAAGAATGCTCAATGCTGCTGCAAACGCGTGGTAGAAAGAAACTTCGACACTCTTCACAGAACATTTGAAAGCAGTCGCCTATCAGCAGGTACCAAATTGACCTGATACATGGAATTGTACTGCAGAAAGGCTGGTATTGATACGTTTTTGACTTCTTTTTTTTTTTATCGACTTTGTACCGACATACCAGTACGTTTTTAAACAATCTCTGATTATTTGCATCTTCAAAATTATCCTAATTAAAGCACCATACAACCATTCACATTCATACAGACATCATTGGTCATTACGTCACAACTCTCAAGCATGTTGCATTTTTAAGATACTCTGTGAAGTTAAAAACACGTCAACTTTTCAAAACTGTCACACGTAACCGCTGTATTCTATTCCAGTCAGTTGTGCTCTGTCCAGCTGTTTTCGAGCACAAGAATACTGTATAAACACCTCCAATCTGGGTCAGTTTATCCTGAATCCAGTCTAAACTTTCAGTGCCAATATTTTCAACATTGAAAATTCGCAGGAGATATTTGAGATATTTGAAGAATGTGAATTGTTTTAGAGCGTTGCATTGATGTGGTTAATCAAAAGTGTGAAAAGTGATTTGTGCAGCGTATCCAGTGTCCTGGTTGTGTTTGTGGGCTGTGGGGCAGGCCTGCTTTCTGCTGTGTGGAATGTGTTTATGGGCTGTCTCTTCCTGCAGTGCCTATATTACACACATTTTTGACCTGGGGTGAGGAGATCAGTAGCTGTTGACTGACTGAACACACATTCATTAACAGATCTCAAGGAATGTTCCAGATTCTTCAAATCTCCACACATCTTTGTTCATCCCAATGCGAGTCTTTGTACAAAATAGTTTTTGTTTTTGTACAAATGCTTTTAAACACCCAGAAATACATGAGCCATATCACGCAATGTTGTGAAACATAGCGAAAGCAGCTTCGCTGTTATAGCACTCCAACTCTGTTGTGTTGAGTTTTATATGTTGAGTTTAGTATGTTGTCCTGTACAGCTCAGTTTCTAGGTGTTTTCGACTCTTGTGTTAATTTTTGGCGTTCTCATTTCTGTTCCTGTAGGATTACCAAGCCTCTGACCTTTGCCGACTGTGTGGGGGATGAGCTTCCTCTGGGCTGGGAGGTGGTGTATGACCAGCAGGTGGGCGTCTACTACATCGACCACATCAATAGTAAGTTCAGCTCTTTAGTTCTTCTTTTAAATGTCATTTTTAACACATCTGGTCTATCTAGCAATTTCTGTTAAACTAGAGCTGTCTATTAGTTGAATATGCTGATTAATTTAATAATTACAAAAATCACCCAATCCTAAAGGCAAAATGTATTTATTTATTTATTTGTTGGTTTGTTTTTATTTAAAATACAATACATTTTATATACACACATACATATATACACACACACAGTTGTGGTCAGACTCAGAATTAATGGCACCCCTGGTAAATATTATCAAAAATGGCTGTAAAATAAATCTGCATTGTTTATCCTTTTGATCTTTCATTCAAACAATTTGCAAAAATCTAACCTTTCATTGAAGTAAAATAATTGAAAGTGGGGGGGGGGGAAATCACATTATGAAATAAATGCTTTTCTCCAAAACACGTTAGCCATAATTAATTTGGCACCCTGTTATTAAATACTTTTTGCAACCTCCTTTTGCCAAGATAAAAGCTCTGAGTTTTCTTCTATAATGCCTGATGAGTTTGGAGAACACCTGACAAGAGATCAGAGACCATTCCTCCATACAGAATCTCTCCAAGATCCTTCAGATTCACAAGTTCATGTTTGTGCTTCTTTTCTTCAGTTCACCCCACTCATTTTCTATAGGGTTTGGTTTAGGGGACTGGGACGGTCCTGGCAGAAGCTTCATTTTGTGCTCAGTTACCCATTTTTGTATTGATTTTGATGTTTGTTTGGACTGGTGTCCTGATGGAAGATCCAACCATGGCCCATTATAAGATTTCTAGCAGAGGCAGTCAGGTTTTGATTTTTTTATCTGTTGGTATTTGATAGAATCCATAATACCATGTATCTGAACAAGATGTCCAGGACCTCCAGCAAAAAAAATAGGGCCACAACATATAAGATCCAGCAGTATATTTAACCATAGACATGGGGTACTTTTTATCCCTGTTTGCACCAAACACATCCGGTGGGTTTGCTGCCAAAAAGCCTTTTTTTTGTTTCATCAGACCAGAGAATCCAGGTCTGGTTCCAGTCATGTCTGACAATGGAATATGCTGGAGTTTGTTTTTGGAGGAGTGAGGAGGATTTTTCTTGAAACCCTCCCAAACAACATGTGGTGATGTAGGGGTTGTTTGATATATTTTTTTAGGCTTTCTGACCCCCAAGACTCAACTAATCTCTTCAATTCTCCATCTGTGATCCTTGGAGAGTCTTTTGCCACTGAAACGTTCCTCCTTACCGTGCATTAAGACAATATATCCATCCGTCCATCCGTCCATCCATCCATCCATCCATCCATCCATCCATCCAATTGTTGTTTATGGTTATCTGATACTCATTTTTGGAGTAATCTCCTGGATGATGGCTTTAACACTGTGGTTTTGATGTTTCTTTCCCCCAGAGACGACCCAGATAGAGAACCCTCGCACACAATGGCGTCAGGAGCAGGAGCGCATGTTAAAGGAGTACCTGGTGGTGGCGCAGGAGGCTCTCAATGCCAAGAAAGAGATGTATCAGATCAAACAGCAAAGACTCGAGCTGGCACAGCAAGAGATGCAACTCTTCAACCAGCTCACTCAGGATGACAACCGTTCCATCACCAGCTGTGAGAAACTCATCACATCTCACTTTAATCACATCTCACACACTGCTGATTCAGCCATCTAAAATTGCGCCAACCTATTAGTCATATTGTGTAAAGTTTCAATGAAGTCATTCTTACTCCTGGCTTACTTCAGTGTCACTCATTGGCTGAAATTGTATTTCTTTCCTCACTCATACATTCATGGCCTCCTCCCTTCCTCCTCTAGTCCAGCACACCCCTACTTTTTCCTTCACTTTCTCCTCCCTTTCCTGCCACCTTCCACAGTTCTGCTCTAACTTCCTGTTGCTGAAACATCTCTTTATATATATTTTTTTTTTCAATAAAATGGACATTCTTTCATTCGGCGAACAGACGTTTATATTATAAAATATTAAATGTATTATTATTATTTTTTTTTTTAAATTTATTTATTGGTATAACCATTATTATTATTATTATTAATATATTGCTATATTGGTATATTGTTAATGTAAATGCTCATATTAATATTATTTATTAGTATTATTAAGATTATAGTATACTAACATTATTAAAATGATAGAAAAAACTGTTTACAAAACAGCTTCTTAAAAGTAAAAATAATACAAGATTTTGCCAAACTGTTGAATAAGGTTTTCTTTTCCAGATTAGTATTCTTTTAATGAGGCTTTTTTTTTCATTATGATACAAGCACAGTTTCGTCACCCTCACACTGTCTACTTTATGCCCCCCAAAAATAAATTTTCAAAATAAATTTAAATAAAAAAATTAGAAGTATGCTCATCAGTTGATTATATTAATGACTCTATTAATCTAATTCTTCAAATGCAAAATATGACCATGACCAAATTAAAGCAGAAATCACCTGTAGACGTTTGTATGGTATTTCTTTCTCCACCAGTTTTCCTCACTTTTCTCTTTTTTCTTAAATTTGTATGCACATATCCAGCTTTTACATCAAAAACCAATGATACCGTTAATATCAGAATATCATGAAATTTCTTGGCGCTTTACTATATGGCCCTGGGTGACATGCACCAAAGTATTTACATGGTACTAAGTAAATCAAAATAAACAAATATATATATATCTATAATAAAACATGGTACGATCATGCGATCATGGTATGTTTATGCAAGTGTTCTGATTTCTTATCTTAAGATTTGAATAGTTGAGATTCTTTTGTATTGTGTAATTTATATGTGTAATACAAGGTACAATCACTGGCTACACGTGAGCATAATGTGATTGTGACTTTTTGACTCCTCTTTCTCTCGTATAGCTCACTCTGGTTCCTCTTCAAATGCAAAATATGACCCTGACCAAATCAAAGCGGAAATCGCCTGTAGGCGTGAGCGGGTAAGTCATTATCCTCTGAGAACAATGCCTCATACGTCAGGCCCAAGGGGAGGTGCTGGGCCCCTCATGTGCCGTGTTGATTGTGTGTTTGTATATGTGTGTTGAGGGTAGGTGGGTACTTTTAGGAAGAAGAGGCCTAGGTTTGGGTTCACTGCTGTGTTTCTCTGACCTTATAGCTTGTTGGGCCTCTCTAGATTAGTGCTATACTACAGGAAGAGTCATTGTGTCAGAAAATCTGTGGATGATGAACTCTTGCTCTAAATCTTGACTGAATCTGTCATACTAAAGGAACAGTTCACCCAGTAATGAGAATTTAAAAGTCATTATTTTCTCATGTCTTGTCTTGTTCCAAACCATGCTTTTTTTCCCCCATTGAAATTTAAGAGAAATTGAGAAGACGCAGCTAGCTCTCATTTATAATGCCGCTTCAGGTTCAATTATCATATGCCGTAACTGAACATAGCACAGCTGTTCAAAAGCAACAATTATATTTTAGATATTTTACAGAGGGGGAGATTTTCAATGAATGGCTTTTTATTTAACGACTCCTGTCGTAAAAAAAATTTTCATTATATTCCATACTCAAAGCTGTTGTTTGTTTTAGAAGCAAACTTGCTGTTCAGAAGTTTGGGGCTAGCATCATTTTTTGAAATAATTATCTTACGCTTACCTTTTGTAAAAGTCTGTTTTTATTTGATTCAAAAAATGTATTATATTGTGGAATGTTTTACAATTTAAAATAACTGTTTTCTATTTTAATACATTTTAAAATGACATTTTATACAATATATTTGAAAAGATAATTTATTCCTGTGATGCAAATCTCAATTTTTTGCAGCCTTCAGTGTCACTTGATCCTAATCATTCTAATATCCTGATTTGGTATTTAAGAAACATTTTTTTATCATTATCAAAGTTGAAAACTGTTTATTTATTTATTTATTTCTTTTATAATGTTCTCTGAGGTCCACTTATAATGTTATCAAGATTTTGACATTAAAAAACATCATAATTGAATAGGCACATTTTTTTCCTGTTTTTGACCCTCTCTTTGAAACACAGTTTTGATCGATGTGCCGCATTCAAGATTTGGAAGTAAACACCCACTGCTATGGTTGGGTAACAGTTTTGCATATTCCTTATGATTATCACAGTTGAAAACGGTTGTGCTTCTTAATATTTTTGTAATTTTTTCCATAAATCTTTGATGAATAGAAAGTTTAAAGAACAGAACATCTTTTGTATTATTATAAATGTCATTGCTGTTGCTTCTGATCAATTAATGCATCTTATTAATTCCTTTAAATAAAATTGTACTGACCCCAAACTTCTGAACGATAGTGTATATAGGAAAGAAAATGGCACATGGGCTACTTTTACGATCTGTTTTTGGAGTTTGACAGGCATTTAAACTGTCATCGTATGGAAAAGAACTATGTTTAGTTTTTTCGTTTTATGAAACAGTGACAGCAGTCAGAGAAAATTATGATAACAGAATTTATGAACTGTTTCTTTAAGACTTTTAACATAGAATAGAAATTGTAAAAAACATATTGTAGTAAATAGGCTCTATATTATGTCAGATTAGGTCTTCCATGGCCTGTTACCTACTTATCTGGGTGTTTTGTGCTGTATATTAAATGACCCTACATTCCTCCATTGCGGTTTTCAGAGGCCTTTGCTGTGTGTGTTTAAGGTCGTTTTAAGTTCCTGTGTATGTTGGGCGGGTCGGGAACCATTAAACATGTCTCTGCTGATGACTCAACGTTTTGTTTTTTTTGCGATGGTGTCTCTGAGGGAATCCCACTGTGTGTTTTGATGTGTATTGACCGAATGGCTCTTGTGTCCACAGCTTGCTAGACTCAAACAGGAGCTGGCTCAGATGAGACAGGAGCTGCAGTACAAGGAAATGGGAGTGGAGACCCTACAGGAGTGAGTTAAACTGAATGAAACCCTTCCTCAAGCACTTGTACACACAGAGCATGAATAGATTAAGTGCCTTTATTACTGGTGTTTGTTATGGCAAGCATTAGGCCGGCTATTGCTACTACATGAGGTTAGGAGTAAGTAGGACAGTTAGAAACTACTTAACCAACAAGAACAGCTTAGCAATCCCATAGCGAATCACTCTGAACACTATAGCATCACATTTTAAATTGTAAAACAAAAATCTAGCATACAATTGTATTATTCCTCCCTGATTATTCCTCTTATTCGTGATACATGACCCCACCCTTTCAAAAACTGTCATTAGTTTTGTTTAGTTTTTTTCTGCTTTGTCTTATGTTTCCTGTTTATTCATGTCTCTGTTTGTGTGTATCTCTGTTTGAGTAGTTGTCTTTTAACTGAAACTTTTCCAAATGTCCACAACTTTGGTTTTTGGACAGGTTCAGAGAGTACACATCAAGTAAGACACAGCATATGATGTCAGACTGTATTTGCACAATTCACTTTTAACAAAGTCAATCAGTCTTTTCTATTGTTCAAATCACCACTCTCAAACTGTGTCGTAATGGGGACAGTATGTTAGCAACAACAAAATGACATTACATTTAACAAAAGTGACATTAAAGACATTTAAAATGTTGTTACAAAAAATGCTGAACTTTTGAACTTTATATTCATCAAAGAATCCTTAAAAAAGTATCATGGTTTCCACAAAAATATTAAGCAGCACAACCATTTTCAATATTTATTATAATGAAAAATGTTTCCTGAGCACTAAATCAGCGTATTAGGATCATGTGACATTGAAAATACAGCTTTGCCATCACAGAAATAAATGACATTTTAAAATGTTAAAATACAACGCAAGAATACGTTTATTTTGAATAGTAATAATATGTGACAATATTACTGTTTTTACAGCATTTTTATACTAATAATAAATGCAGCCTTGATGTGCATAAGGTATCTTTCAAAACAATAAAAAAATCAAACCAACCCCAAGCTTTTAAAAGAGAGTGTATAGCATAAGCATACGTTTACAGTAATCTTCACCTCTGAGCGATTGTGGCACAAACGGGCACAAATCAGCCCAAACACACATTCTCTCTCGGTCTCAGAACAGTTGTAACTTGCATTAAAGGAGATGAAGTAAGTAGGTTTTTATTTCCTGATGATAATACTTGCCAGGCAGGAGAAATATTGTTTAAGTGTTTAAGTAAGTTTAGGTTTTATGCTTTGGTTCAAAGCTTCTCTCTTCTTTCTTTTTACCGTTATAAATAAACGGTTATCCGACATGCAAATATTGTACAAAGACATCATAGCTGTTGGTTACATTTTGAATAGTAAGCATTTTATCATTGTAGCACAAATGGGAGGCCAATATTTTATTTTAATAATGTATTATGGATATTAATATGGGTAATGGATTTGCTACAAAACAAAGTTCGAATAGAATCATATCCTTAACGTTTCGGCAAAACTGATTTCTGAAGTTTAATTTGGATTAGAGATTTAAAACAAACCCTACCCAGTGTGAGAGTCATCAATAGCTGTTTTGCTAGCAATAATCTAATAATATTTTGTCGGGTAGAAAGAGTTCTTCATTTAGACGAGGCCATCCTTATACTTAGCATAGCTAGCTAGTGCATTCAGGGCTAATTTCAGCACTAATTTCACTATTATTCAGTTCAGTGGATCAGCAAACCAAACAGTTACCAGATACCAAGCTCTAAAAAAATCCAAATTAGTTACCTGATCTGCAAATGTCTGATTAAACATACTTTTCTCATGCTGTTTTCAATGCTAAAATATACCAAATAGAATAGAATAGTTGTTTGGATGCTGTGTTTTGAATTGCAGTGAAGCTGTTTGTTGGCTTTTTTGGTAGTGTTTACAAGATTGTAGTGTGGTGTTTAGATTGTTTATTTAAAGTGATCTGGGAATATGTGTGGGGAATTTTACCTAAACCAACAAAAAAGCTTTGTGTGTGTGTGTGTGTGTGTGTGTATGTCTGGAAAAGGAGACTCCACCTCAGGAAGAGGATGCACCAGTTGACTGTGGGTTGCCAAGACAGGAAAAGCTCAATAAGCAGAGAAAGAGTGAGAGTCCGGAGTACAGAGAGCGAGTGGAGGGGTGGGAAGAGATGAGGAGGGGGCAAAAAGTGCTTGAAAGCATTTTAAAATACACAGCGATATCTGGCAGCAAATTCCTCCCTGCTTCCTGCATCCCAGTGAGGGCCCTTATCTCTTAGATAGAACACAATTCTACTTGCTCCTAGAATAGCAAGATTAACTCTTTACTCAGCGCTGTAAGAAAATGGAATCTCCCTCTTGACACAAGTCGTCAGAGCCTTGGGACCTCTGTAATTTCTTACTGTCATTTTACTTTTTATTTGATGTCAGTCTAATGTTCAGTTGAATATTTCGAGATGTTGCTAGTGTCTAACAGCAGTCACTCTACTGTAGAAGTCGCATCAAAGCTTTGCTGTTTATATATAATACATATATGGTAAATATGCAGTATATATTTGGGGTCAGTAAGACTTTAAACAAAGAAAGAAAGAAATGAATACATTTTATTTGTAATGTTACAAAATATTTATATTTTAGATAAATACTGTTCCTTAGAACTTTTTATTCATCAAAGAATACTGAAAAAAGGTATTACAGTTTCCACAAACATATTATGCAGCAGAGCTGTTTCTAACATTGATAAAATAATAAGAAATTTTTCTTGAGCACCAAATCAGCATCTCAGAATGATTTCTGAAGGATCATGTGACACTGAAGGAGGAGTAATAAGGCTGAATAAATTACATTTTAAAATATTTTCAAATAGAAAACAGTTATTTAAAATTGTAACAGCACAATATTTTTTTTTTTTTTTTTTTTTTTTTTTAATGTTTTACTGTATTTATTGTTTTTTTTAATCAAATATATGCAGCCTTGGTGAGCACAAGAGACTTCTTTCAAAAGCGTTTAAAAATCTTACCGTCCCAAACTTTTGTCCGGTAGGGTATTTATATATAATGGAATGATTCTAGTCGGTGGAGGGACAACAAGGTCTAAGTATCATGATTTCAGCTCTATTCAAGCAAAATTTGAGAAGACTAAAACTTTGCTTTCTTTCTCCTCGTCCTCAACACCTGCACAGATACAGGTATTTGCACATCAGCTTATAAATGTTTGTAGCTTGTAAAATGCTTATATCAGTCTCCCCCATGTTCAAACAACAACATAAGAGTGTTTAGATGCGCGATTAATCTTAATTTAATACACACTTTATAAGAAATTTGTTCATATATCTATAAAAAAACTTAAATTTTAATGGTCTTTAGGTCACTTCCTCCCTCCCCTTTCACCCTGTCTTTTTCACTTTCTACGTCTTAAAAACTAGCAGCCGGCATGTCTGGTCTGTGTCACCAGGCAGTCGTACGTTGTGATATTGGGGTGGAAAGGGTGGGTAGGTGATCGTAGTAGCCTGGCAGACTCGGGTCCTGGTCAGGCAGGGCTGTGAAAGGTTGGTGGTTTGAAGGGAGGGAAACAAAGCCCTGCTTGTGTGGAGAGGAGGAGAGGAAGAGGCAGGGCAGGCGAGCTGACAGTACCTGCTGTTGGAGGAGGGTGGCCTGCAGGAAGTGGCCTATGGCAGGAGCTCAGGCGCCACACCAGAGACATGCTGATGTAAAAGACATGCTTTACACAATCTCTCCCCCACTCCTGTGATTTATAACCATCAAATCTGGCAACTTGAGAATCATACATTTCATTTAATATATTTTAAATTCCATAATGATCTGTATGATGGCTTAAGATGTTCTCGTTTTTGCTGCATGCAATAGTATATTGAGAAACAAAACATTTCTTAATGCTTTCCAGTTCAAATTGATGAAAGGCATTTTTACAAGTTTTTAAAGCTAGTTTAGTCGTTGTTTCTGTTTCTAGAATGGCATCCTGTCTCTATGCCCAACATTTCAGGCATTACACTCTGGAGGATATATATCCCACAGTGCTTTGGTGCTTTAGAAGGCAGACATTCCCCGACGGGAGGGTTTTAGTGCAGTGCTCTCCAGTTTCACTCGCCTAATTATTATGCCTTTGAGACCAGAAGCTGGTTTAAGTTAAAACAATATTATTCCAACATGGCTAAATGGTTAACCAGTCTGTTAGACAGGTCAGCGAGGCAAGTTTTAATAAATCTAAGCTCACATCTACAGCTGCCATCTCACGGTTTCCTTTCAAGAGCAATAGATTTTTTTTCCCCTTTCTCTTTGACATTCTCATACTGTATGACTAAAGATGACTGTATATTAGCTTTGTGTGGAGCAGTGATGTTGGCTTGGCTCTGGTAGAGTAACACCCTGTTTGGCGTAAATAAACTCCGATGTCATTGCTAGTTTAACTCTTTATAATTAGTTGAGCGGCACTAAGAGGGTAAGAATCTTTAAACCATATTTAGATATTTATGAACATACACATCCAGGCGCAAAATGATGGCATATGCCCAGCGCTTAGTGTATTTATTGTGTGTAAGAAAGAAACCCGAATGTTTGTATTTTCTATTCTATTCTTTTTTTACTTCCAGTATCTCAATAGCAATTAATCTCAGAAGATTAACCACACGGCTGATGGTTTGTTCACTTGTGTGTTTTGTTGAGCAGAATTGACCGGAAGATGTCCAGCAGTCAGACCAACTACAAACTAGATGAAGCCCAGGCCATCTTCAGCGAGCTCCGCAGCATTAAAAAGGCCATCAGCACCGGCGAGAAGGAGAGGCAGGACCTCATCCAGGTCAGATAGACACAAGTCCATCATCTTCATAGATTTTTCCTTGAAAGAGGAAATGTTTTGTTAATATTTTTATACTTGGTTAACAAAATATGTAGAACTGCGGATTGTGGAAAACACATCATCACAGTGTTGTTTTAGCAAACTCTTTCAATTCAGCTCTTTTCTGGGGTGTAACACCCACTTTTCACAATCCAGTCGATCCCAAATGGATAAAAAATCAAGTCCTGCCATCAAATTTTTTTCTCATTGAAAATGCTGATGCACTCACAGAATTGTCACATGATTGAGGTGTAAATTGCACTGCAAATAACAATTCGATTTGACTAAATGAATTCTATTTAGTTCCTGTCTACTGAATGCACCTCTAGATACTGAATAGACATTAATATCCCCCCTAATTTATCATTCATTTTAACACCTTCAGCCTCCTCTCAAATATCTTTTATTTTAAGAGGTGCTGCCATCTTGTGGTCATAACTGATTACTCAGGATTTCTTTTATGAATATCACTTTAATTTGTTATTCTTTTGTTGTGCACAGAGCCTGGCCAAGCTGACACTGAACTTCTGTGACTCCATTAATGAGGTGGCCAACAATGCAGAAACCCTGGGTATTAACTCCTGTAGTGTACAACAATACACAGACTCTGGATGCCAGACTGATCTGATGGGAGAGGTTTGTTAGGGTTTTGTTTTGCAACTGAAGTTTCAATTGTTTTACGATTGACAGTATGATTTTGTGTCATCACAGAAATACAATTAAAGTCATATATGTTCAATAATTTGATCAATCTCTTACAGTTTGGCACCCAGGAGCCACCACTGCTTGCAGACAGAGTCAAACTCAATTGGCAGTATGAAGAGGCTAAAAAAAAGTAAGGAGATTTGCAAAAATACACTGCAAAACCTTTACTGACAACAAACATGTGAAAACAGTCGGTTGCTTTTTGGAAAATATAATATCCCATTAATCTTCTCTATAGAGATTTTCTAAAAATAGATTTTTCAGAATAACCTATAAACCTCATAAAAAATTGGTATATGCGATTATATATGAATTAAGATGTCAGTCACTGTGTCCCAATTCGCATAGTATCCGTCCTAAATATTCCAAATTAGAATTAGTGTGTCCCAAATCGTAATGTTGAAATGAGTTTTTCAATGGTACCCGGATGGTTTACCATTTCCAGTTAGATTTCGAATTGCAGATCCATGCCATAGACTGTAAAAAATATGGACAAAGCGTCTGTGATATCGCCCATAGACTTTCTGAAGAACTGTTTTGAGGCCGTTTATGGGGGGTATGGGCGGCGCCATCTTGGAAAATCTTTTCAGAAAGGATACAGAGGTGGTATGATGTGTTGTGTCAGATCATGGCCGAGACGTCAAATTTCAGGAATTCCACTCGGCGCAGCCTGTTATCAGCTGTCAATCAAAGTTAACCACGCCCTTATTTGTCATACATTTTATATCTAAATAAGATCTAAACTAACAAGTTAGAAAAAAAATTCACCCCCTCATAGTTGTCAGGTACTCGGAACCTATCGAAAAATACAATAAAAGTCCATGGGACCAACCTGTAAAAACATGAATTTATGCTGTGAAAACGGACATTTTAACAGGGGGGTCTATGGACATTTGCTCTCTTTTGGGACCTGCCCCTAGCGGATTTTCGATGTATTGCAGTTTTTCGCACTTCCGGGTAGGCTTCATTTTTCAGATTAGAATGTTGCCGCTAGATCCATGCACACTCTGACGGCTAATATTACCCACAACCCATTGCTCGTTGGATGAGGATTTGATTAGAACTACAAACACAAATAAAAAGTGTTTAAAAACTACAAACATGGTGGATATGTGACACGGTTAAGAGGTTTGAGTGAATAATAATCAGTATCTAGCCTGATGGAAAAAATATTTATTAAATGTTATACATATTATATTTCCTCTGCAACAACATTGTGAACTTTTATAAAGATAAATTTGGACATTAACTTTTAAATGCATCTTTATGCAAACACATAAGGACGGTTCTCAGCATGAAGTACTCTGTTTTAGAGAACTCTAAAGTATGAAGTACTCATTCTTTTAGAGAATAGTACAAGTTGGCCAAATGGGACTCAGCAAGTGTGATTTCAACATAATTTAAAAAAAAATCAATGTTTTTAATGTGATGATATAATATGGAAGGCATCATGAATGACGATGGAATGCGTCAAAAGACGTAAAATGCCCACTTCTATATGATATTTGGTTCCTAGATATGCGTGGGGCGGGGCCCCATGTTAATATTAGAATTTCCACCAATTTTTCGTCTACTATACAAATATCGTAAGTCAAATCACTTTGAAAATAGTATCAACGATCAATTTCAACGAGCAGAAGTTTTTGACTTGGAACTGCTTTTCAGCCTGGCTGTGATTTCCCAAGAGTATGATCCTCATCCACTGCCTTTAAAGGAACACTCCACCGTTTTTTGAAATAGGGCTTATTCACAGTCTCCCCTACATTAAGATAGGTGGGCAAAAGCATTTTTGTCTCAGTGCAGGCATTGTCTTAGTTTGGCAGCTCCGACGCTAGCTTAGCTTAGCATAATGAATGGAATCCTATGTTGTCAGGTAGCATGTCATGAGTAAAAGTGATAAAAAAACAACAACAAAAAACACCTAATTACTTCTTGTGGCCTGCGTATTCACAATGAGAACAAATAGAAATTCAGATTAAGACTAGATGATTTCCTAGGCAGATATTGACTTGGGACTATATTAGGGTGAATCACAGGCGAAGCACTGCTACTTGGGCACAGTCATATCACGCAACACCTGAAATCCCCAAACTTCTGTCAACATACCGGCATGACCTGACCTGCACTGAGTATCTTCGCTTTTGGATTGTATTTAGTTTGAGAAGTTACAGCAAACATTGTAATTACCTGCAAAAGGTTGTGAGAACGAGCAAAGGACATACACAAATGTAATGTTTCACAGAATTCCACCGAATGTGGAACTGAGAAATCGATGGCTAGCTGCTCTGGATATCTGTACTTCAACACCTCACTACAAAATTAGCCAGTATCATGTTTGCGAAGAGCATTTTGCACCGGAGGATTATGTTGAAAAAATGCTATATAGGACCAGAAAAACTACGTCTGAAGGATACGGCCGTCCCATCCATTTTCAAAGAACAGGCAGAAAAAAGTGCACATGTAAGTTGTCTTTTATTAAGCTTCCTTACATGAATCTGTGTCTTTATTCAGTTGTAAGATAGATGCTGAGAACCTGTATATAGAGTATGGTTCAAATTGCCTCATCTATTATAACCTCATGTTGAGTTCAACCTGTTTAGCATGAACAACATGATTGAAAAAAAAAAAGTGCTGTTATCGTTACCTGTTAAAAAATTGGCTCTTATCCTCATGTCCTCAGGCTGTTGAGCGATCGCAACCTCCTCCTTCTGTCGGTCTATTTCCATTTCACGCAGCTCCTCTTCTGAAAACTTGGTTTTTAGAGGTATGGTTCTGTATCGTGACTGTCTGGGAAGTCACCCTCTTCTTCTCGCACAAAATCCCCCATGTCCATCGCCATTCACTATGTCTACTGTCGGAAAAATAGCCAGCTAATATTCACGCCGGTATGTTGACAGAAGTTGGGGGATTTCAGGTGTTGCGTGATATGACTGCGCCCAAGTAGCAGTGCTTTGCCTGTGATTCACCATAAAATAGTCCCAAGTCAATATCTGCCTAGGAAATCACCTAATCTTAATCTGAATTGCTATTTGTATTTGTTGTGAATATGCAAGCCACAAGAAGTAATTAGTTTATTTTTATTTTTATCATTTTTACTCAAGACATGCTACCTGACAACATAGGATTCCATTCATTATGCTACGCTAAGCTAGCGTCGTTAATCCCAAACTAAGACAATGCATGCACTGAGACAAAAATGCTTTTGCCCACCTATCTTAATGTAGGGGAGACTGAATAAGCCCTATTTCAAAAAACGGTGGAGTGTTCCTTTAAGGGAAACCCTGTCTGGAATTGCTGTGTAATAATATTGCTACTACTTCACTGTAGATTTTAGCGGTTTGTGTAAAAGTAGAGTGGTGGATTGATGTGGCCTACATTGCATTTGGAAGCTCCTCTTTATTTTAAGAGGAACTGGTGCTGTTGTTTTTGGCTTCTGTGTTATAGCAGTGACTCCATGCAAACGTCTTTACAAGATGCATGTTTCCATAGCAACAGAGTTGGCCACTGAGTACCAGGTATGACATTAGAGAGAGAGAGAAAGTAAGGGGGAACGGGGAAAAGAGAGTGAGCTGAGAGAAGAAGAAAGCTGTGGAAACTTGCATGCTCTCTGACTGAGTCACAATATCTGACCTCCAAAGTGCAGAAACACATTTTTGCCAGCCCTTTTACAAACACACATACACGCATATAACATGCTGGACATGCCATTATTTCTCTTTACCATTATTATTTATTTTAATACAATTTCTTTTCAGTTTTGAAATAAAATGCGATAAATAAATCCAGTAAATATTATTACAATTTAAAATAACTGTTTTTATTTTAATACATTTTAAAATGTAATTTATTCCTGAATTTCCTGTGATAATAAAGCTGACTTTTCAAAGGCCATTTCTCCAGTCTTCAGTGATCCTTCAGAAATCATTCTAATATGCTCATTTGGTGCGTAAGAAACATTTCTTATTATTATCAATGTTTAAACCAGTTGTGCTGCTTAATATTTTTTTATCAGGATTATTTGATGAATAGAAAGTTCAAAAAGAACAGCATTTATTTGAATCAGAAATTTTTGAAAAAATGTCGCACTTGATCAAATTTAATGCATCCATCTTGAATAAAAGTACACTTTTCACTCTAACTGACTCTAACTTTTGAATGGTGGAATGAATAGTATTGCATTTATGTGATATTAATCATGGAACTGTACTGTATGTGTAGCCTAGTGAACACAATCATTTGATCATGTCTGCATTTATCTGTTTACAGAAGCTAAGTTGATCCCCTGTTCTCTCTCTCTCTCTCCTCTCTCTCTCTCTCTCCTCTCTCTCTCTCTCTCTCTCTCTCAGGATGTCCAGTATTCAGCATCAGTTGGCTCAGTTGGACAGTGAGAGCTGGTCGGGACGCGCGGAGGCCGACCGGGATCTGGACTGTCTGCAGCTGCTGCGGGAGAAGGAGGCTCTGCTGCAGGAGATCACTCTGCTCAGCCAGCAGCAGCACTCCTCCGAAACTCTGCTCCAGCTGCAGGAAGAGAAGCGCAGGCTGGGGGACGAGGTGCAGAAAGCCCAGATTGTCCAGAGTCAGGGGGCCAATCAGAGGTTGGAATTTATTTCATAATTCACTGTCATGTATGTGGATGTTTAACATATGTAGTATTCTAAGAGAGGATCACTTCTAATGGATTGTTGCACTTTTAATTGGCAGAATGTTTTCAAGGATATCTCAGGTTTTGTAGACCAAAGTAAAGCAGGTTACAACCATGCAAAAAAAGTAAAGTTGCACTAACATGGTGATAAAGAAAAGCATGTCAGGTAAACATAATATACCTCCACTCAAATGGTGGTAGAATAATGTATTCGTTATCAGCAAATCTTGCAAACAAAATATGTCTATAAAAGTTTTGTAAATGCCTGCAGAGGTAAATAAAGGTGCCCTTATTTACCCAATGAACAAAGCAGATGTGCTTGTGCCAGCTCTGATCCGCTCATTATGAGAATCTTGTATCTGATACCTCAGCTGAGACTGGGTCTTTTTTGTCATGTTACGTCAGTATACATATCAGATTTCATATCCCCACCTGCGTGTTCTTTTTTTGTCATGTAATGAATATTGATGGGTTGTCTTTGTCACATTAGGTGCCATAAAATGGTAGAATAGCATTTTCTTCTAATGGTCAAAATTAAATTACATAACAAATTTTCATAGGGCAGACTATAATTTCCAGTTTTGCACAATGAACAATTGAACAAATAGTATTGCATTTGTGATCTACAGTCTATGATTCGTTGAGATCAAGCAGACATCAAATGGTTAGCCAAATGTGGCAAATCTTATCATTATCTGTATCAAATGTGTGTATGTTGTGTAGGATATTACAGCAGGAGAAAAGGAATGTACTTATGAGGCAACTAGAGGAAGCCACCCGTATCACCACCTATCTACACTCTCAACTGAAGAGGTACATCACACACACAACCTGAACACTCTCATACAAACCTGATTCAGAGTACAGAAATCAAGACTAAAGTTGTCAAATTAACACATGTATGTAATTATCATATAATAATAATACAAAAATGTACGAGAGAATTAAGGTCAAACTGACCGTGTGTGTGTCTATTTATATTATTAAATTATTATGCTTTTATTTATTTTAATAATAACAATAAGTAATTTAAAAGTATGGGTTTATTTAGACTGTAAGCCTCTAATACTCTTACTTTCAATAAAATAAACAACATATTGACTTTTGAAGCCTCTTTTCTAAAGCCTTTTTCATCTGCCACAATAAGGTATTACATTATTATCTTGGCTTTTTTTCTCTGCATACATTGATAGAATCGAACATTCAGTGTGATTATTGGCTACTGATTTAAATAAGCAGCATATCATATCATATCATGTGATTTTCTTTTTCTTTTTTATCAATTAGCACTCCTAATCAAAAGAGGTAATGATAAAAACACTAAGACACATAACAGGATGTCTAACCACATCAACCCAAAATGACCATTTCTCTCTGTGTGCAGCCTATCAGCCAGTAATCTGACAGTGTCCTCCAGCAGCAGCCGTGGCTCTTTAGCCTCCAGTCGTGGCTCTTTGGCATCCAGTCGTGGTTCTCTCAGCTCCGTCAGCTTCACCGACATCTACGGCCTACCCCAGTATGAGCGAACAGAAGGAAACTCTGATGTTCTGGACCCTTCTTTCCGCTACCTTCTCCCCTTGGAGACCCACAGTAGGGACGGTTCAGCCTTCGGCCCAAAACGTTCGCACGACACACCGCAGTCTCTCACCTCTCTCTCCTCTCGGTCCTCGCTCTCGTCGCTCTCCCCTCCCAGCTCCCCCATGGACACCCCCTATCACTCTGTCCCCCAGGACTGTCCTCTGGCCCAGATGACAGAGGAGTACATGGAGGTGGCCAGCAGAGGGCTGCGGAACCAGACTCAATACCAGCAGCACACTACTCTTCCTGGGGAAGGGGAAGTGGGAATCCCAGCCGCTGCACACCTCCTGGAAGGGAAGAGCCATAGAGACGGAGTTCTCCAAGGAACGCATAACTCCACAGGTGATGAATAACTACCTGGAAATTGCAACTGACTGATCGATTTAAAATGTGTTGTTGCAATTAATCTCATATTTTTCATTGTTCAAGTGTTAAGGCATTCAGGATAGAAATCTAAATAAATATGTAATTATTGATTATTTGAAATGCTTATAAATAAATTATAAAGAAGGCATTTTTGTTCAAATGAATAAATGTGTTAAAAAATGTTAACACTTTACAATAAGGTTCCATTAGTTAGCTGTTGATAATGGGTTAACTAACAATAACTAACAAATCACAATACATTTGTTTCAGTATTTATTCATCTTTGTTAACGTTAGTTAATAAAAATACAACTGTTCATTCTTCATGTCAGCCCAGGTCCACTTAATAATATTAACAGATACAATATTTGATTTTAATAATATATTAGTAAATGTTGAATTTTGCTTTAAAATAAGATTAATAAATGCGTTAGAAGTATTTTTCAATGTTAGTAATGTTAACAAATGGAACCTTATTGTAAAGTGTTGCCAAAAAATGTAGTTTTAAACATTTATTTGCACTGTTTTGATATTAAAAATGATTTACGTTTTCTTTTCTTTTGTGTGCGTCTGTGTCTTTGTCTGTGTCTGTGTGTGTGTGTGACTCTATATAGGAGTAACCCTACGCTGTAAAAGTGCAAGTCGGACAAGCAGAAGAGCAAGACGAGTGTCTGCAGGAGTAAATGAAGACATTTTGGCAACAGACAGTGGAGTGTTTGAAGCCTGGAGCAGAAGGTGAGAGGATATTCTGTAATAAAGATAAAGACTCTAAAGTGATAGTTCACCAAAAATTCTGTCATCAATTCAACTCACCCTCATGCCATTCCAAACTCATAAAAGAAAATTGATAAAGTATTGACCATGGGTTGTCAAGCTCCCAAAAATACTATGTAAGCAGTCTTTGTATAATAATACAATGTGGGCAATTTGGGTTGTGAAAAACATCAAGTTACAAATATATATTTTTTTTCTTCTTCAAATATCTTCAAATTGGCATGTACCTACTTTGGAATGTGTACTTTTGTGTCAGGCATTATCGTTATATCCTGTACACAAATGTACACACACACACACTCACACACACATGTAGTGTTTCCATGTTTTATGGGGACTTTCCATAGACATAATGATTTTTATACTGTACAAACTGTATATTCTATCCCTTTACACTAACCCTACCCCTAAACCTACCCATCACAGAAAACTTTCTGCATTTTTACATTTTCAAAAAACATCACTTAGTATGATTTATAAGCTGTTTTCCTCATGGGGACCAAAAAATGTCCCCACACGAACAAGGATTTCAGATATTGCCATCCTTATGGGGACATTTTGTCCCCATAAGGTAGGGTTTACCAGGCCACACACACACACACACACACACACACACACACACACACACACACACATACATGTAGACTATTGTTCAAAAGTTTGAGGTTAGTAAGATTCATATTTTATGTAGCGAGTATGTATTGTTTAAAAGTGACAGAAAAGACATTTATAATGTTACAAAATATTTCTATTTCAAATAAATGCTTTTCTTTTAAACTTTGTTCATCAAAGTACACTAAAGAAATGCATCACCGTATCCACAAAAATATCAAGCAGCACAACTTTTTTCAACATTGATTATAATAAGAAATGTTTCTAGAGCATCAAATCAGCATATTAGAATAATTTCTGATGGATCATGTGACACTGAAGACTGGAGTAATGATGCTGAAAATTCACATGGATAAATTATATTTTAAAATGTATAAAAATAGAAAAGATTTATTTTAAATTGTAATAATATTCCACAGTATTTTGGTCAAATAAATAAAGCCAAAAAGACTTTTTAGGGTTCTTCGGACCAAATGGTCCCGAAGAATTTAAATAAAAAATTGTGTAAAATCATAGCTTCATCGGAATGGTCCGAAATTTGGTGACTTTGTTGGTACTTGGTTAATGAACACCCCAAAAAATTGGGGACAGGATTTGAATAGTCTAAGTGGTTGTAAAAAAAATGGTCACACTCAGGGCCTTCGGGTCCAAATGGTCCCGCCATACGAAATGAATGGGAAATTGGCAAAAATGTGACAATACAGAGTTTTTTTGTGCGTACAATCTACAAATCAGCCACGATCCAGAAAAAAAGCACACAACAGTGAAGGGGTGAATCTATAAAACATCAAGAGTGCAAAACAGACACATCCACACACACACACACACACAAACACACTTTTATACATAAACAAACGAATAAATTCAGATTACATATAGGTTTTGCAGTTTTAAAATGCTCAGTTTGTCCACCAGATGGCATCCATCTAATTTCAAAAATTGCTTTTATGAGGTCTAGGCTTGACTCTAGACCTCATTTGACTCTGTTGCCTTTGGCTTGCTCAGTTGGGGATATTCAAATTAATTAACCAATCATACCATTGATCAGCTCTACCAAACTTGGATGTCTTTTTTCCAGTAATAAACAAACATTAAGTTGTTTTGATTGATACTGTGAAGCAGCTTTGATACAATCTGTATTGTGAAAAGCGCTATATAAATATATTTGACTTGACTTGACTTGACTCTAAAATGAAATACAGCTTTAAAAAAAATAAAAAAAAATATTTGTTTATTTTCTATTATATTCAATGGGGGTAAAATGCGGGGGAAAATGGGTCGTATTTATTGCATAAATATTAATTATAAATCTTAAATTATCTCAAAACACCAAAAAAGAAAAGAAAAAAAATTATAAAAAACAAGTAAAAAAAAAAAAAGATTTTCTTTTAATAAATATGAATCAAACCCTTCCGGACCATTTGGTCCCGAAGACCCTGAGTGTGACCCTGAAATGAAGGACCCCAGAGGGTAAAAACGCAACAACAAAAGATCTTACCAACCCCAAACTTTGAACGGTATTGTATAAATACATGCATGTTAGTGCATTGCTGTTATAATTGTCTAAATGTCTCTTTCCAGTAGGACAGAGGAATCCGAAGAAGTCAGTTTTGCTCAAGACATCACAGCCTCAGAGCCAGTTCAGATTCAGCTTGGTCTTCTGTAAGCAGCACACACTCTCATACACATGCATACATACTTCCCTCATTATAAACCACCAAATCACTCTTATTAAAACATTCATTCACTTTGGATGGCTCTTTTACAGATATGATTCAAATGGCATGTTTTTGCTGCTGCATGTCCTTCAGATGAGAAATTTAAGCAAGGCCAACATTAGAGATGGATGCAAAGTGTAAGTACTCCATCTTACATCCATTAATGCACTCATCCCTATCTACTGCAGGGATGTCCCCTGCAGAAACTATTTACACACGTGCACATTCACATGGCGCTTTATCTCCTTGTTTGCATCTTTCAGATTTGTGAAGGTTCACGTTCTCCCGGTGGACTCCAGTCGGCCCTGCATATATTACTGCTGTAAGGCCCAGGAGCCTCAATCTCTTCTCACCTTTAATGAGGGCTTCCGGATCCCCCTGAGTGCTGGAGGCCCCGGGGCCCATGCCTTACAGTTAAACCTCTGCGCTGTAGGACCCCTCCCTCAAGAGGAGCTACTGGTTAGACTAAAAATTCACTCGAAAATAGCATGTTGATCATTTAAGTTGTAATGAATCATTTTGTATTCAAACAATCAAATAAGGAGTATTTTTGGACCACGCTGCATGTAAAACGTTAAAATGTGTAGCTTTAGTGTTCACGCTTGTTGCTGTGAGATGATTTGATACTAACCTGTGTCTGTTTGGGGATCAGGGTTCTGCTCAGGTCTCGCTGACAGACTGTGCTGGCAGCACAGAAATGATCTTCCAGTGGCTCAAAGTGCAGATCCACAGCACAGAGAACCACAGGCCCGAGCACAGCCGCCTCACTCAACCCAGCCGCATTATGGATGAGGAGGAGGAAAAGAACGAAGGGCAAGGCAAGCTTGAGGTGAGATCACAACACTGGACACTTTTCTGACCCTTGACTGCCATTATGCTTTAATTAAAAGAATAGTTCACTCAAAAATCCAAATGTTGTCATCATTTACTCACTCTGATGACATGGAGAATTTGTTCCCACGACTTATTTGCCAAACTGAGAACGAATGGTGACCAAGAAGCTAATGGTCACTCTAGTTGAGCTCCATGATCATATATGGAGATGGGAGAAACTTACAGAAGGACAAACATCAATGCAACACTCCACCGATCTGGGCTTTATGGCAGAGTGGCCAGACTCAAGCCTCTCCTCAGTGAAGACACGCACTTGGAATTTGCAAAAAAGCACCTAAAAGACTCTCTCAGACTGAGAAACCTTATTATCTGGTCTGATGAAACCAGGTTCTGTTCATCAACAGTAGAGTGTAGTGGTGGCAGGATCATACAATGCAATGAGTGGCTTATGGACAACTCTGTGAATGTCCTTGAGTGGCCCAGCCAGAGCCTGGCTTGAACTCAATCGAACATCGCTATATTAACCTGAAAATGTCTGTCCACTGACGTTCCCCATCCTACCTGACAGAGCTTGAGAGGATCTGAGGAGAAGAATCAATGCAACCCAAATGCAATGTGCAAAGCTTGTCGCATCAAACCCAAAAAGACTTGAGGCTGTAAGGGTGCTTATTTACCACCTGTGTGTGATTCTAGCATTTAAATGTTTCACATTTTTGGAGCCATTGTGTGCTGACTTTTTCCCCCTTTTTTATTAATTTCCCTGTTGACCTTGTTGAGGATGTGCATACTTTGGATTTGATTTTACAAATACTTATGCAATGTACTTATTTCAGGTTTTTCTTTTCATAAATCTGTTTTTTTGCTTTGTCATTATCATGTATGGAGTGTAGATTGATCTGAAAAAAAATAATTTAAAGTAGTTTGACAATGACAAAATGTGAAAAGAATGAAGGGGTATGAATACTTTCACAAGGCACTGTATATCCAAGTGAAACTGCTTCTCAACTGGAAAACAAAATGCAGAGTGGGACTTGCATCTTGGTTGCATCTCGGGAAGTTACTTTGATTAAAGATTACATGGGCACATGAATTAAAAAAACAAAACGATTTGCACAGATAAATTGTTTAGAATGACTGGCATGGATAAATCATTTAAAAAAAAAAAGACTAGTTCTTTTTGATTTCATGGTGACTTTAAGGTCTTATAAGAGTTTTCTGCCAAAATAAATGTAGTTTAATGTTAAGACAGCCATAAATATTAGTATTGTACTTTTTAAAATAGTATTATTGTACTTTTTAAAATATTATTATTAAATAGTCATGTTGTTCTTAGCTGATCACATGCCTGTTTTAATGTTCAAATATTTTATTGTAATGTTCATATAGATTTGCTGAACAAACAGAACAATGGTAGTTCCACGGTGTTTACACTGTACTGAAGAAATCAACCTACAAAATGACTGTCTTTTAGTTGCATATTAAGTTAAAATAACAAAAAATATTTTAACATCACATAAAAATGTCTTTCCTCTGCTGCCCATTTTCGTGTAGGTGTCGGTGGTGACTAATTTGGAGGAGATGAAGAAAGAGTTACAGAGGAGTGAAGAGGAGCTGGAAAGGAAGGAAGAGACCGGAGAGGCGGTTTCTGAGAGGTCCACACACTCACTGTCTTTCTATAAACCAATAAACCTTTCAGCTTATGACTAAGAGCACACACATCAGATGATGCTGTAACTGCTGTGTGTGATTTAGGAGTTGGCAGGCTGAGTCAGTGGACAGCGGCTGCAGTAACAGTACAGCGTTTGTCATTCCCTGTCCTGAGAGTCTTTACGGTGAAAGTATCTGCGTGACCTCTGGGAGACGCTGTCTCCAGCCTGCAGTGAGAAATCCAATTGTAAAGGTATTGTGAAGTGTTACAAAAGTCATAGCAACTGTATGAATTGTCCTCCTATTATTAAACAATCAATTTTCTAGACTCAGAGGAACTTTATGCAATATTCAAGGTTGTTTAGAAATTGATGAAAGTTATTTAACAAAAATAAAGGCGCACATATCTGCTTTTAAATTCTCTGGTCTGCTTCTAAATTACTTAAAAGGCTTTTGTTTGCACACTCAGGGAGTGTTAATATTATTTCCTGTTCGACAACACATGCAGGACGTCTAGTTGAAAATGACCCAAAATATACCTTTAATTAGATTTACAGTAAAGTTTGGAGTCCAAAAGAGTTTTTAATGCTTTTGAAGGAAGTATGTTATGCTCACCAAGGCTGCATTTATTTGATCAAAAATATTTTTACAATTTAAAATATAAAAAATGTAAATTTTTGGGTGAACTAACCTTTAATAGATCATTGAACAAATTTCATTTCTATGTTTTTTCAGGTGGACAAGGCAACCAACACAGAAAGTGTGTTTCCAGAGCCAATGAGGATGCGGCCGAAAGAAAGGGCAGGACGCTGGGGTCACAGCTCACCGTTCATGCGCAGCAGCACAATAGTCAGATCTCAGACGTTTTCTCCTGGAGCGCGCAGTCAGTACGTCTGTAGGGTAAGTAGAAACAACATACACTTCACACAATCGGTTAGTGATGGCTGATCTGACAAAGTATGAGTGATTTAAATCACAGGAATGATGTTTCATGAATATTCACAGTATTGAAATGAAGCCACTAAATGTATTACATATAACCATTAGTAATAAATAAATGTATAAAAAAAAGATATATATATTAATATAGTAAATACATTGCTAAATTTGCTTCTTACATTGTAATTTTGTCTTGTCTAAACTAAACTTTAAATCAAGATACTACAGAGCCCCTAAGGAGACATGGTGGTGGGAAAAAAACATGAGATGGGAGGAAAAATAATTCCCTCGTAAAAACGTTTACATTCACTCGCAAAACATTTGGGTTGTTTGCGGATGAACGCAAACTTTCTCAGGGGAACGCAAAACATTTGCGAGAGAATGCAAAAGCATTGCCAAATCATTTCTCATCCCATCTCAAATATCTTTTCTTCACCATGTCGCTTTAGCGGCTTCATAAGATACATTTCCTTGAGAGGCAAAATAATGTGCTTTCAGAAAAACTGATTAAAACAAGAAAAACATCTGCCTGTGGAATTTTTTTTAAAGTTAAAACTCAATTCAAAGGGAAAACAAGATTATTTATTAGATTATGTAATTTTGATAGATTTTAGACAAGACTTAATATCTTACGTTATTTGGCTACCCAAGTACATGTATCTTTATTTAGGAATGTTTAGATATTTGTACTGGAAAACAAAACAAAAATACTGGGTAAGAAAATCATTTTACAGTGTAAATTTTTTTTGATTAAAATATATGATTAAAACAAAATTAATGATGAATCTTGCATCAATAAAAAAAAAAACAGCTTTACAATATATAAGTGACGCATTGCTAAGTTTTAATCCTATATTTTGCTTTGAGACCACCAAGTTTTTAATTTAAAAGTTTTTACACTGTAAAATGATTTTCTTACCCAGTATTTTTGTTTAGTTTTCCAGTACAAATATCAATACATTCTTAAATAAAGATACATTTACTTGAGTAGCAAAAAAGTAGCAAAAAGTCTTCTCTAAAATCCCTTTGTTTTCCCTCCTTTACAGTTATACAGAAGTGATAGTGACAGCTCTACACTACCAAAGAAATCCCCCTTCATCAGAAACACTCTAGAGCGACGAACTCTGCGATATAAACAGGTTGGGATGACCCCGTTGGACACATAATAATATAATCATCTTTTGATCTTTTAATCATCAACATAATTAATAATCTTTTGCTCTGGAAGTGTACTTATGTGTCTGTTTCGCGTAACCGCAGCAGTCTCACCGCTCCTCTCTGGCTGAGCAGCCCACACGTACCTCTCTGGACCTGGAGCTGGACCTCCAGGCCTGCCGTACACGACAGAGGCAGCTGAGCGAGGAGCTGGCCGCTCTGCGGGAGCTCAAACTGAGGCTGGAGGAGCCCATGCAGGGCCCCCGCGGCCCCGCGGACCTCCCTCATTGGGCCCTGCGGGATGAGCGTTTCCGAAACCTGTTACGTGAGGCCCAGAGACAGGTACTGCCTTTTCTATATCTGCATTGCGACTTTCTAAATCAAAAGATTTGTTCAGTTGGTAACACTTTGGCTCACATAAATGCATTAGCTATGAACTAACAATACTTTTACAGCATTTGAATATTGTATAAATTTAACATTAGTTATTTTTGAATTATGCACGAACATGAAAGAAGTCTCTTATGCTCACCCAGGCTGCATTTATTTGATCAAAAATAAAGTAAAAACAGTAATATTGCGAAATATTATTTTAATTTAAAACAACCGTTTTCTATTGTAACGTATTGTAAAAAGTAACTTATTTCTACGATAGCAAAGCTGAATTTTCAGCATCATTGCTCCAGTCTTCAGTGTCACATTATCATTCTAATATGCTGATTTGCTGCTCAAGAAACACTTAAACACTTAAGCTTTTGGTAAATTAAATTTCATTGTTAAATAAAAGTCTACTTTTCTTTTTTTTTTAAGTAAAAAAAAGCTAAAGAAAAAAAAAAGCTTACTGACCCCAAACATTTGAAAGGTATACATTAAGATTTTAAGTTGTATAAAACTGATGTTTACAAATTATACCTATTGTATAATATTGTATTGTGGATATAAATTATATATAACTAATTTAAGTATTACATGTGGCATTTTGTCATTTGACCATTTACCATGGAAATTTTTTATTCGGAATTATATGGAATTAAAGCCATAGGGTACATTGATGAAACGCCAATTTACCAGACTTAAGAAAGAAATAGTCTTAAATGTGTACTTTACAACTATGACTGACTCGAATATAAGCAGAGGTAAAGAAAGGGAGACAGGGCACAATTCTAAGACGTTGTGAATTGTAACTTTTGTTTAAAATCACATTTATTGTTGATTATTTCTTTCTCTCCCCTTAACTGTGTCTTGCAGGCCAAGCAGAGCAGGCAGGAGCAGAGGCAGGAGGAAGCAGCTGAAAGGAGGTTGCGAAAAGCCTCAAAAGAGGTTTTGCAAATGAGGGGCCAGAGCCATAAAGAGCCCCTCCCCGTGCAGACGTTCAAGTGAGTCTGTCAGAACATTCCCATCTATTAAAGGGTTAGTCCACCCAAAAATTTAAATTCTGTCATTAATTATCATGTTGTTCCAAACCCATGAGACCTTCGTTAATCTTCGGAACACAAATTAAGATATTTTTGATGAAATCCGAGAGCTTTCTGACCCACCTCTTTTGCGCCTACGTCACAATTACGACACGGCGTTAGCTGGAGGCAAAACAAAGTGAAAACTGGAGGCGGCCAATACAAACCAGCACAGGTTCGGCTACATAATAAGGATCTTACATTATTATTATTATTATTATTAAATGTCATCTTGTTGTGTTTCTGGGTAAAAGAATCACCTACAGGATCCAATTTGAAATTTTATCGCATAATGTTTTCTAAATTATTGTGATTATTTGTGAATCACCTATGATTGTATACATTGTTGTGATTGATTGTGATAGACGTTTTGAAGAACCTGGTAAGAAAGAATAATGAAATACATAGTTAATTAATATAATTTTAATACATAAAAAATATTTTTATTTCTTGAAAATATTCACATCATTAAAATTGCACTGTAATGTCACTCTTTATATTGTCGTCTTCTGGCCTTGGCGCTGGGCAGGACCGCGCAATGTAACGTTGCCACAAGTCAAGAGCATTCATCACATAGTTATAAGCATCTAAAGATATATATGCCCTCAGTTTGTCTTTACGCTCGGTTTCTTTATCAGGCAGGTGTAGAAGGCAGGCCACTCAACCGAGGTAATGTTAATCCTGTCAGATCCTCCATCCATTGACTGAGGGTGTACGGGTCGGCCAATCTGGTTCCGTCCGTTAAAAATTAACTTTTGCAAATTACACTCGCGGTTAATACCTTGCACATTAAGATAAAATCTGATTTTCTCCCGTTATTGTTTTAAAAAACAAGCTAACAAAACTTGCAAACTAGCGTTAGTGAAGCGGCCAGAGGGATCGTTCTGCCTCCACCTAAGCTCCGCCACATAAAAACGTCATCATGTTTACCAACTGAAAAGGGGTCTATAGACCACATTACCACTTTCAAGGCCGAAAAAGGTTGTAAAGACATTTTTAAAATACTCCATGTGACTATAGTGGTCCAACCATAATTTTATTAAGCCATGAGAATACTATTTGTGCGCCAAAAAACCCCAAAATAATGACTTTATTCAAATATTTCTTCTCTTCCGTGTCAGTCTCGGTTCAGCTCCTGACACTGGAGCCGGCCAATACTGAGCCGGCTTTCTGACGGAGAACCCGGAAGTGTTGCATTGTGTTTACAATGTGAACAGCATTAGAGACTGACACGGAAGAGAAGAAATTGTTGAATAAAGTCGTTATTTTTGCGCACAAAATGTATTCTTGACGTTTCTTAAAATTAAGGTGGAAGCACTGTAGTCACATGGACTATTTTAACAATGTCTTTACTACGTTTCTGGGCCTTGAAAGTGGCAATTGCGTTACTGTCTATAGGAGGGTCTGTAAGCTCTCAGATTTCATCACAAATATATTAATTTGTGTTCTGAAGATGAACGAAAGTCTTACTGGTTTGGAATGACATGTGGGTGAATAATTGAAGAATTTTCATTTTTGGGTGAACTAACACTTTAATCAACACCAAAGCATGGGGAGAATTTCTGATAAATGCTAAATATATCAATCTTTCCTGATGCAGAGAGAAGATGGCTTTCTTTACTAGACCAAGATTCAACATCCCGCCTCTGCCAGCTGACGACGTGTGAGCGCCCCCTAGGCCACACTATATCAAAAATGAAGAATCTGTCTGTTTTGTTTTTTTGTATTCATGCCCATGAAGTAATTAGAACAGAAATGTAGTTATTTCAGCACAAAGATTAAAAGTTATTTGATATGCAACATTTGAACAGAAAGCTGTACAAAACAAGCGTGTGTGGGGTTGTGCGTGATTGTGAGTGTGTGCGCGTGCGTGCGTGTGGTAGTACTAATGAACACGTACACCTATATTTTATGTAATTATTGACATCTTGGCAATATTTTTCCTGCTTGTTAAAAGGGGGAATAAGTGTTTTATAAAAGAACAAAGCATCTTTTTACTCCTGTACGATGTACTTCTGATATTTCGATGTCTACACTTACTTAAGGCTGGAAGACGGGAACAAAGTCAGTTTAGACAAATTCACTGTACTGTAACTTATTTTATAGTACTTTTCCTTGAAGGAAATAAAAATGCTCCCTGCTTTTTAATGTATTTTATAAAGCTTAAAACAAATAGCACTTACTGTAAGTGTTTTTGACGTACAGTAGAATGGAAATTTTGGCTGATTTTGTTTCTGTTACCTGATTCTTTAAAGTTATTTACTTATAATGTCACTTTTTTTGATCCACTTTTGTTGCAGTTGTCATTGTCCCTTGTGCTGTTATTCTATTAAAATTATTAATATTAATTATTACTTGTAATTTTCAATATATAGATGAATATAATTTTGTATGCTGTCTGTAAAACATCTGCAGTGTTACCTCTCTTTTGAAGATAAAAGCATTAGACCGTGAAAGTGCAGCTGTTTTTGAGAAATAACCCTTCAAGATCAAATCAGTGGTTTGTTTGGCAATGATGTTCATCATAAATTCTAATGTAAATGATTATTATTAATTTAGTAGATTGATGTCAGGTTTGTACAGTATGATCTTTAAAGGCCTGTTACTCCAGAATTGATCTGAATTGTCCAGAAGGTGGCGTCTTAAACCTGCCCTTGTGCTCAGATGTGTTATTTCAGGAAAGTACATTGTTGTAGACATTAAAATTTTGCACACAATAATCCTTAAATACATGGATATTACACATAACACTTTGCTGTGAAATTTCTTTTTGGCTATGCTATGTCTAACAATAGGACTATTAATGAGCCATTACTTATGATGGTTAAATTAACATAATCTAAGTGATTCATGTCCACTCCAGCACTTTTACTAGTTTTTGCTGCCTTTAAATAGAAGCACAGCAGGTCTAGTTAAAAAGCATCAGATCTGGAACATTAATGAGGTGGAAATCTTAAAACTAGAAACAGGAAGAATGATGTTTGTTTAAAAATAGAGCAAAAGTGCTGTTGTAATCATTAATGATCTTTAAAAGCTGCACATGCATAAAACTTCTCATTAAAGGAATTTCCATGGAGAGCTTTGATGGCTTTTTACTAAAACCGCAAATTATAGGTGATTATCAACTTGCATCAGTGTTTCTCCCAACAGCAGCAAACTGAAATATATTCATAAATAAATCTGTAGTTGTTATTACCGTTAATAGCCCATTCACAGGTTTTACAGTACCCAGGTTTCGGGACAGTATTGTTTTTTATTAATACTTTTATTCAGCAAGGATCCATTACATTAATCAAAAGTGACACTAAATATATCTATAACGTTACTAAAGAAATTCTATTTAGTTAAAAGAATCCTGAAAATTTTGATTCTTGTTTCCAGTTTTAAATATTTGATAATAAGAAATGTTTCTTGAGCACCAAATCAGCATATTATAATGATTTCTGAAGGATCATGTGACACTGAAGACTGGAGTAATGACTGCTAAAAATTCACCTTTGCCATCACAGGAACAAATTAAACTTAAATGTTTTCTATTTTTGTACATTTTATTTAAAAAATGTAATAATGTTTCCCGTTATTACTGTTTTTACTGTATTTTTGATCAAATAAATGCAGTAGTGTACACGAGTGTAAATCATGACAGAATTTTCATTTTTAGGTCAGTACAATTCACCTTTTCAACCTCACAAAGCTCAGAAACACTGTGTTCTTATACTATCTAGTGTTCATAATGAGTCACGCAGCTGTTGGAGGAGTACTTTGTTTTCCATCAATCAAACTCCTCACATTCCATTGTGTTATGAAAGAGTGGAGTGATTTGGGGAAGCCTGGTATGTAAACACTCCTTATCAGTTTTCCTTGTAAGCTTATCCATATGTTCAGTGTGTATTGTATGCATTTAATTAGTCCCATGCTCTATCTTCCCTGTCAGCGGGGCGAGTGACATACGGCCTCATGCAGTGTATGGGGATTAATGGCATGCTCAGCCGTTGGCACAGGCTAAATCACACGGCACCGCTAGGCCTATCTTTCCCTATTTCTGCCAATAAAGCTGCTTTATAAAGAAATCCCCAACAGAGACCTTAAAAGTCACAACCCCAATTCAATATGCTGCAACCGTGTGTTAAAACACTAGTGGATTTGTTGCCTCAAATAGTCAATACATGCAATTAAGTAATGCATATGAATTTGCTTGCCATTTAATAGTCCTTTCTGTTCCTGTCATTGTCATACCAGATGGTCACCTCTGTCCTATCAAGGATTTGTTGTGGTTCGCCAATGTTAATATACAGGGGAGTGAATTGATTTAGTGCAACACCAACAAAGGAGGTGACAAACGTTGCTCATTTAGGACTGTTTGTTTGGATAGTCCATTATTATTCCACAGTTTGATGTGTGCGGATCTATAGTCGCCATTAATTCAAAATTGACAATTCTTATTTTTATGGAACATTGTGGAATTTGTAATAAATGATTTATCTGTGCACATCATTATTTTATTTTTTATTAATCTGCCCTCATGTACCTTTAATCAAAATAACTTGCTTTTTCTCTTCTCTGATCTGGTGTGAGGGCAGAACAACCACTCACACGAGATCCCAGCAATACCAAACCAAAAACAATCCAATCATTCTTGATGGACAAAAACAAGTCCCTACAGTACAATTTTTCTTTTTCGTGAAGCTGTTACACTCGTGTATATTATACAAGTAAAACTCGTGAGGTTGTTCGCGAGTCACTATTCAGATATTCATACAAAAAAATATTCTTTGGGCCATGAAAATTTTGTGAAAATGGTCCAAAACACTGGTGGTGGCAACTTTTTTTTAAAAACGCTGCCGGGAAAAAGAAACTAAAATATTTTTTTTATTTTTCTTTACCCCATAGTACTGCTTATAGTAATGCTAGAAATAAGTGCTGTTTACAGATGAGTCATCAACAGATACCACGGGATACCAAGCTCTGTATTATTTATTTGGCTTTAACTCATAGTGCCTATCCCCAAATCTTACAGGAATGAAAAGGCCAAAGGAACTTGGTTTAACTGGAGAACAGCCACTATCTATTTCTAAATAAACATTTTCCTATCAGGCACCTTGCCTCCCAGGAAATAGTTCTTTGATTTCATAATAGCCTTAAAAACAAATGATTTGTCGGCCAAGGTTGGGTTGAACCTTTCAGGTTGAAATGTGACATTGTTGTGACAACTATAATAAATAAATTAGTACAACGGTAGAATATTGTTAACATAGCCTCTCAAACAATATAAAATAAAGTTTCAAAAGAATATGTTAAAGGGATCTCCCAAAAATTAAAATTTTGTCATTTTCTCACCCTTGTGTTGTTCCGAACCTGTATGAGTTTCTTCCTTCTGTTGAACACAAAAGAAGATATTTGGAAGAATGACAGTAACCAAACAGTTGATGGACCCCATTGATTTCCAAAGTATGGAAATTAAATTTGAAGTCAATGGGGTCCATCAACTGTTTGGTTGTCATTCTTCAAAATATCTTCTTTTGTGTTCAACAGAAGAAATTCATACAGGTTCAGAACAAATTAACAAATCATGCGTGAAAACAAAGGTTCCCTTTCGTTGTCACTGCGAGTTCCGTTGTGACGACGAATGGGGTTTCGCTTAGAAAGCCTATCAATTTCGAGTATACAAAACGAGCCAATGGCAAGGAAATGCCATGGGTCTGCGGAATTTGCATGGCGCAACTCCGCCCCACCTTGTAGGTATAAAAGAAGGATGCCGGCAACATGCAGATATGTTTTCGCTTCGGAGCCAAGAGCATCTCTTCACTCCACAAGCCATATCTGATCACCTGTCAGCTACGAGACGAGCTACTCTCCGGTGTTGGTGTGACGGCGATCTCCAGCGAGTGCACACTGCCTGCTGATCTGTGCAGTGGTCTGCCAGTGAGTGTGTTTCTCAGAGTTTTTCTCTCACAAAAGAGCTTTGCACTGGGTCGCTGCCAATGGGTACACTGCCCCCCCCCCCCCCCCCCGGTTGAACACTCTGTTGCGATGCAACTGTGTCCTCAGAGTGCTTCTTCTCGCGGTGATCCTAAGCACCCGCCCAAAGCCTGTAGGTTTTCGTCTACGCTTGTGGCGAAATCCTATAGAGCCGCAGGACAGGCAGCCGCCTCTCTGCATGCCATGGCCATCTTTTTAAAGATGCCTCGCCCGTGCACTTCTGGTTGTGGTAGACTCATTTCTGACTCGACTCTTTTCTGACTCTGATGGGCACGATCGCTGTTCTGTGTGTTTGGGCATTGATCACGCTAGAGCAGCGCTTGTGGATGACTAGTATTCTCTCTGCGGGACCATGACCATCGCCTCATTACAGTCGAGACTCAGTGATTTCGCAAGAGTGAGAGTCCCCTCATCCACACCCCGATCTACTCCCTTCACGAGAGGTAGTACTTCGGCTGGGTGACCTGAGGGTGACAGTGTGGAACAAGGCGCCGACTATCTGTCAGCGGCCCACAAACCCCCCCCCCCCCCCCCTCCTCTTCAGTGACGTAACCCGCGAGTGTTCAGGGGATTCCCGCCGGTCTATCTACGGATGCCCCGCGGGTTTCCTTTGGTGCTCCAGAGGAAGATGCGATGTCTATCGCAGCTTCACAGGGCGGGCCAGATTCGTCAGGAAGTGAAGACTAGTCAGTGCTGCCACCTTCGGGTGTGCATACGGCATTGGTTGAGTCAGATCCTGAGATTACGGCCATGCTTTCCAGGGCCACCGCGAGCATTGGGTTAGAGTGGAACCCTCCGCCCTGTCTCGAGCGCTCGCGGCTGGATGATTGGTTTTTGGGTGCGGCTGCCGACTCCCCTCGGTGTCTAACCCAAATACCTTTCTTCCCGGACGTGCATGAGGAGATCTCGAAACACTGGGGCCCCCCCGGTTGAACACTCTGTTGCGATGCAACTGTGTCCTCAGAGTGCTTCTTCTCGCGGTGATCCTAAGCACCTGTCCGAATCCTATAGAGCTGCAGGACAGGCAGCCGCCTCTCTGCATGCCATGGCCATTCTGCAGGTCTACCAGGCCCAGATGCTCAAGGACATGCACGAGGGTAGGACAGACCCAGGGCTCTTTGATGAGCTGCGCGCCACCACCGACCTCGCTCTCCGACCAATTAAGGTGATCTCACGCTCCCTTGGTCTGGTGATGTCCACTGCTGTGGTCCAGGAGCGACACCTTTGGCTGAACCTGGCCGATATGCGGGATGCCGAGCGGTCCCGGCTGCTCTACACCCCCATATCCCAGGCCGGCCCCTCGGCGGTGCGGTTGAGGACTTCGCCCAATAGTTCTGAACCGCTCAGAAACAGACTGAGGCTATTAATCATATTCTGCCCCGACGGCCCGCTGCTGCCTTCACCCAGCCGCCGGCGCAGAATCCTCAGTCTGTTCGCCGCCGAGGGCAGGCCCAGTCATGGAGGAAGCCACAGGAAGGCGCCACCGCCCTCTCCAGCCCCGCGCCCCGCTAAACGCCAGGCTAAGCGGCGCTCCTGAGACGGGCAGATCAGGGATGGTCGTCAGTTCTTTTCAGGAGATGGTAGCAGGGCCACTCCTTCCCCCGGTGGAGGGCCGGGGGAGATTCTTTTGTTAACCACTCCCCGCTGCTCACCCCTGGGTGGGCAGCACCCTAATGTGGTTAAAGAAAGAACTGACACCCCCATCCCTGAGCACACAGAGTTCTCGGATGACAGTGTGCGCCGCCACGGGCCTCACCCCTCTCGTCCCCCTCTGTCTCAGAGTTCTCGGATGACAGTGTGTACCGTCCCCGGGCCGCACCATTCTCATCTCATCAACTGGGAGAAGAGCAAACTCTGCCCCGTGCAGAGGATCTCTTTTCTCGGTATGGAAATTGACTCAGTCGCTATATCCGCGCAGCTAACGAGCACACAATTCGAGGGCAAGAGTGCGGTTCCACTGAAGTCTCACGACAGGGAGCTCAGACTTACGCAGGTTACTGGAAGACAGCTGTGAAGGTGGCGTGTTTAAACTGCAACCCCATTCGTCGTCATGACAGAACTCATATTGACAACGAAAGGGAACGTCTCGGTTACGTATGTAACCCTCGTTCCCTGAGTAGGGAATGGAGACGTTCCGTCTTCCTGCCACTTCCGCTGTACTGCGGGGATCGCCTGAGTTCAGTCTTGGCTCCTCAGCAGAGAAACATATCTGCATGTTGCTGGCATCCTCCTTTTATACCCACGAGGTTGGGCGGAGTTGCGTCATGCAAATTCCGCAGACCCATGGCATTTCCTTGTCATTGGCTCGTTTTGTATACTCAAAGTTGATAGGCTTTCTAAGCAAAACCCCATTCGTTTATCATGACGGAACGTCTCCGTTCCCTACTCAGAGAACAAGGGTTACAAATGTAACAGAGTCGTTACTGTGTGTCTGAAATGTATGATAGATCAGACTGTTCTCTTGAAAACACTTCTGCAATCAGTGGGAGTGAATGGTTAGAATTTTGGCTCTTGATTCCTTTCGTCTTCTGCTGCTGCTTGCTTCCTCCTTTCAGCATCAAGGAGGAACCAATAAACACGAGAGACTAGTTCTTCCACCCACACACTCTGTGACTGGAATACTTCTCAACTACAGAGACGCAAACCCTCCTCCTTTGTGTCCACTTCGACAACTCTACACCCGCTTCCAATTAGGACTGTTAAGCCACACGCAAGTGGGTAGTATGCAGAGAAAAAGTGACTCAAATATTATTATGTAACATTAATTTGTTTTGAAATAAAATGGAAAAGTGAGGCACATGTATAAAAGACAAAGTTAGCAAGTTAGTTCTGTATTTATATTATAAAATTAGCTAATCAACTCCTCAATTGGGTCAACATATTTTAGTGCTTAAACAAGCCTGTCAGTTTGTCTTTTTTCTCTTTATACTTGATATTCAGGTCATGAACATGGAAGGCATGAGGGTTCGAGCATTGCTGAAAAACTTTCAAAGCTTTGTGTCTGCTGTGTGTCCACCGAAGGCAATGGGCTGGCCTTTAGCACAGGCAGTACAAAGCGCACTTGTTTCTGGCTAATTGAATGTAAGAGGTTGTGGACAGGCCCATTCAGACACACTGGCACAGGACAAGTGCTGTCAGACACGTTGCTTGAAGGGCTTCGATTTAGACTGTCTTTTTTGACCACCACACATCAACGGATCAAGACTTTGGCCCACGTTTCAAAAAATCTAGCTCCGTTTTATGAAGTCTAGACGATTAGATGACTAGAAAGTGAGGGTCAAACAAACAGCAGTAAATGTAATTAATTAATTTGGTCTAATAATAATAATAATTATTATTATTATAGTTCCTGTCTTCTAATTTGATTGGATAGCTTTCTTAAACTGTCACAGCACTAAAATGCTACAATAATACTAATTGCTGATATTATTATGATTAGTGATGATTATTATTATTATTATATAAAATTATAGAAACAAGTTACATTCACTGTTATTTGTTTGACCTTCACTTTCTAGCCATCCAATCACATAAATCCATAAATCTAAAAGTAATTATATATTTGCCAGAATTCATATTCACTCATATTTGAAGTTTAGTCATGTGTGTGTGAATGTTTGACATATGTTCTATAGGGTAAATGTTTTGTACAAGTTTCTGTTGTTATGTGTTGTGTCGGGCTCATTTTGCTGTAGTGGGGGCATGAGCTACATGTGGCATTTCAGCTCAAAGAAAGATAAAAAAGATAAAATTGAGACATTACTGTGTTCTTCTGTCTGTTATTTATTACTGACTGTAATTTAGCATTACTGACTAAATCTGTAATGATCCCTTTGCCCCTGCCACTGGCTCATTACATCATAGTGTGGGAACCGTGCGGCCTGTTTCTGCCCCTTTGCTTACTTCCCCTTCTCTCCCATTCAACTGGAAAACACCCCACTCTGCTGAACCCTTGAAAATCTCAAGTGTCTAATTTACAATCCAATTATGTCTTCATTTCACATCTGGGTGACTTTTTTTATTTTTTACATTTTAAAAACGAAAAAAACTGCTTATGCTCACTAGGACCTCATTTGTTTAATAAAAAAATACAATAAAAACAATACATGTGAATTATTACAATTCAGTTTTAATATATTTTAAAATGCAATTCATTCCTGTGATGCTACTGTCACTTTTGACCAATTTTAATTTGTCTAAAAGTATTAATATCTTTTAAAATAGATCTATAGCACAGCAAACTGTAAAAAAATTCCAAAATGAAAATTCTGTCATCATTTACTCACCCTCAAGTTGTTCCAAATCTCAAAAATTCTTCTGCTGAACACAAAATATGTTATTTTGAAGAAGGGGTAACCAAACAATTGAGGGGCCTTATTGAGTTTCAACTTAAATGATATTAAACTGACTTAAATTTTTTTAGTTGAATCTTGTATAACTTGAATTAAAGCAAAGTAAAGGCATAAGTTGCCATGACTTACTGATCATATCATTATTTATAGTGTTATGTTTATTTCAATAATATTTAAATAACTTTAAACGGCACTGAGTAACTTAAGCGTAAATTATTAAACATCAATGCAGAAATACAACAAACAATGATGACACTAGAATAAACATACAAAGAAAGATCAGTTAAATGATCATGACAGCAAGCATTCATATCTTACACTGAATGTCTGCAAAAACTATTATTTAATTTTGAAGTTGAAACAAAAACAGTGCAAAGTTTCACTCTCCCGGTCGATGAGGTTGTTTCTCTGTGGGCCGGAACTAAACGGCAGGGAAATATGTCCAACTGTGGTCAGGCCACAGTCAGGGAAAGATTTACGGCGTTACTTTTCATCTGATGTGGTTAAAGAGATTCTGTGCTTTGGATCACCCCTCGGGGTCTGGAGCTTTATTGCAATATAACTCAAATAATCAGTTTGTAAAACACTGCTGCACATTTATTTATGTAAATATTTGAGTAACCAATATGACTGAATGTATAAAATGGACCTCATTATTTTATAATAGAGTGATTCATACTGTGAATTCTACATACTTTTATTTCCTTTGTCCAGCTTTTATCTGGAAAAATACTAGCATTTTTTCCCCCCAAGCTTTCTCTCTCTCTCTTTCTTTTTTTTATATAAACAATGACACCAGGATAAAACTGCTCAACCAAACTGCACAAACAGACAACCACAATGGAAAATGAGATTTCGTGGCAGACATCAAAGCCACTATAAATCACAAGATTTAACTCCACACTACAGGTGCCAAAACCTCGGTTGCTTTTCTGAAAATGATGGCTGAGAACACACATGGAATCTGAAACTGAGCATTATACACATAACCTGCAATAACACTAAAGTTAAATGCGATCACTTAAAGGACAAACGTTGGATGCTCTCATAACAATCTTTGTAAATAAATCATTCGTTAACAGGAATGTGAGTTGACGTGAATGATTTGAAAATCACATATGCATCTGTTTAGGCTCTGATAAACGTAGGCTCCAATTTCATCTGAAATCATATAGATATTTGATTTGGACAGATTGGGGAGATGGAATCACTGAAATGATTTTTGCTTTTTACAGGAACAACCAGGTTTTTACATGTCTTACTACTAGGGGTGTAACGATACCCTCATGTCACGATTCGATGCATTTTACGATATTGAACTCACGATACGATATTATTGCGATACTCTAAGACATATGATAAAAGGTTAACAAAAATGTACTTTTGATTAAAATTCTCAATTTGGTTTTACATTGGGGGTGTAAATGTAAAGACTTGGACCTGGTGCTGATAACCCAATGCACAGGACAATAGTGACACCAGAATAAAAATATTTGTGATTCTGAAGCTGAAAATACATAATTATTTTAGACGAATATGCTTGCACTCTATCACTGACTAGATATACTTAAAATAATGTAACTTTTTACTGGTAACATAAGACATTTGGGATTATCAGGACAAACAAATATTCCCCCATTGTATTATTATACATTGTATTCAACATTATTGTCACAGTTGTGTTTTGTTTAGTTTGTTTTCATAGGACTTGTCTGTCTGTCATCACATGTCACGTGTCATCTTCACTGTCATTATAAGTTTATCTGTATCACCTGTGTTCAGTTAATCATCGTCATCTGTGTTTGCTTTTAAGTTCCGTCTGTTCAGTCAATCTTTGTCCGATCTGTGTTGTGTATAGAGTGTGTTTCTGCCTGTCCTGCTATCCTTTATTATTGCCATTAAACCTTCGTGTTGGAAATGTATCCCTATCTTCGTCTGCTTTCCTGCAACCACCCGTGACAATTATATACAGTAGTTTAATGTAGTACTGACACTAAAACTAAAACACTGTTTCTGAATAGGAATTCCTTGAATGCTTTACAAAAACAAACAAAAACCAAAAAAAAATCCACACATTTTCACTATTATAGCCCAGGAAAGATTTTCACTGAATACACATTGACCTTTGTAGCTAAACTACGTGTGAGTTTGTTGTTTTTATTGCATACACGTTTTGTTCAATTAGATAAAAAAAAAAAAAACACACATTGGACACAAATTGTGCAACTGTAATACTGGTGTGTAAAACATTTCAACACTTTCTGTGTTAAGAGGAATAACACATTGGTTGAATTAAAAATAACACAAAATGTGTTGTCCTTATTAAAGGAGTAGTTCACTTTTTTAAAAAACTTTTGCTGATAATTTACTCACCCCCATGTCATCCAAGATGTCCATGTCTTTCTTTCTTCAGTCGAAAAGAAATTAAGGTTTTTGATGAAAATATTCTAGGATTTTTTTCCATATAATGGACTTCATTGGGTACCAAACGGTCCAAGGTCCAAATGACAGTTTCAGTGCAGCTTCAAATGGCTTTAAACGACACCAGACAATGAATAAGGGTCTTATCTTGCGAAACGATCGGTCATTTCAAAAATAAATAAAAAACTTTAAGTTTCATAAGCACAAATGCTCGCCTTGCTCTGTTCTTTGATGCACGTTCGTGACTCTCCTGTTCAAACTCGTTCATCAAAATGAACGAATCTTTTTTCGAGTCATTTCGTTCATTCAACAAACGAAATGACTCGAAAAAAGATTTGTTAATTTTGAATGAGTCTTTTTTCGAGTCAATTCGTTCATTCAACATGCACAGAATGTTGTCATGCTGTAGAAACTCACAGTGGAACCCACCATTATCAAAAAGCCAATTATAGGCTTTTCAGCTAAATTTAAACAAGACAATGCGAATCAGTAAAAGTGTGTTTTTGATTGAAACGATAATATTCAATACAGATACAGCCTGTGTGACAACTAGCCCCAGTCTCCTTTCTATGCTGTGAGAATACGATGAGATCAGTGTTCCGGTTTGGTCATGCGACATTCAACATACCAACCCTATTCACATTTAGTTTTGCTTCATATTTCATTTATTGCCTGTGCCCACCACATATATATGTTCTTTTCTTTTTAATAGCCTGTCTACACAATGTGAAATGAGGCAAAAATGTCCCTACTGCGCATGAGGGTCTAATATTTGTACACAATCTACAAATCATATGGTGTTCATTTCCGCCACCCCTAAATTTTTGTGATTTTTGGAGCACAAGTGCTGACGTTCTGTGGCTAAAACCCCACGAGACCCTCCAGTGGCTTCTGGGATATAATCAACATCCCACCGTCTCTGTTCTCCAAGTCTGCCATTAGAACAGCCAGTGTGGTTAGTGGTGAACTCTCATCTAGAGAAATACTCTTGCATGTGCCTGAGTATTTGTTTTCGCACACTGACACAAACATTGCCTTGCCAGTGTTCATTACAAGGCAGGTCCATCTCATAGCTGCAGCCACAGATAAACAGTAACCATTTGATCACAGCCCTTATTGTTATGGCAACACCGGGTAAATACTGATGTCATAGGACCTGCCATGATCACATTGAGTTAAACCAAATATATGCACTATCATTCACATTTTTAGGGTCAGTAAGATTTTTTTTAAAGAAATTTGTGCTTTTATTCAACAAGGATGCATTACATTGATCAAAGGTGACAGTAAAGACATTTGTAAAGACATGTATAATGTTACACAAAATTATATTTCAAATAAATGCTGCTCTTTTGAACTTTCTATTCATCAAAGATTCCTGAAATAAATGGCATCATACTGTAGTTTCCAAAAAAATATGAAACATATTAACTCTTTTCAACATTAATAATAATAAGAAAAAATTCTTGAGCAACAAATCAGGATATTTCAATGATTTCTGAAGAATCATGTGACAATGAAGACTGGAGTGATCCAGATTTGCCATCACAGAAATCAATTATATTTTAAAAATTGTAATGATATTTCACCTTATAACTGTTTGTCCTGTATTTTTGACCAAATAACTGCAACCCTTGGAATTCTTTCAAAAACAACACCTTTTTTTTGTTGAACTGTGTGTGTGCGTGCGTGCGTGTGTGTGTGTGCGCGTGCGTGTGTGCGTGCGTGTGTGTTTTTATTTATTTTATTCAATAGCACATTGTAGCCTACAACACCACTAAAATATGAGTCCAGCATGATTAGTGCTTCCTTTCTTGCTGCTGATTTCAAGCACTTTTTATGCACTGATTTTATCGCAAGGGGTTTTCCACAAGCATTTCCTACAATTCTTTGGCCACACCAGATGTAGGTAAATGAAACAGCAAGGAAAATGTGTGAAAACTCTGAACAGTCCGCATTCTTTCAGAAATGGTCAGGCACTGGCAAACTGCAGAAGATCAAAGTAAAAAAGAGGAGGACGTTTCTTTCATCGTCTCCTCTGTTCCTCATTGCCTGCAAATCATTCCGGCAAACGCATCTTACAGTATGTGACTTGCATATTCATTTAGGTAAACCCTAGTCACTCTGTCTGGAGTCTTTTACGAAAGTAAAGATAGAAAAACTAATTTGGTGGGATGTTATGTAATTGAGACTATGTGGGGCAGAGGTGGTGTGACGAGGCAACAACGTAGTTGCTCAAAAGATGGTTTTATACATGTGTGTATACAGAAGAAGCCATATAGCCTATAAGCTGAATATAATTTATCTAGGATAGGTTGATTTAAATAGCAGACAACAACTTGAAGGGAAAAAACTCTCAGGCTTTGGCATCACGTGTGTTCGTACCTGCCAACAATTTTGCTGAAGTAATAGGAAATAAAATGCCATATACACATAACGAAACCTCTTGCAATAACCATTTACACATAGTGAAAGGAAAGAAACAAAATTGCATGCAAATAACACTATGCACAATGATGGGTTTGTGTCAGAATCTAACCAATTAAATTTATTTTGGCTAGACAGCTATAACTGCGCTTGACAAGTGAGCATGATTTATGGTTCAGCATACTACATAAAACTTTTTTTTTAAACCTAAACACGTTTTATGGGTGCAAAGATGCTTCATTGTGTGATTAGTGGTGTTGAGAAAGGTACCTGCATTTAACTAATGAAGCGCATTCAACACAGAGGGTTAGCCGCTATGCTAACTAAGCAAGAATCTCTCATTTGGAACCTATTATGTGAATTAGCATCCTGCTGTGCTGAAGAATGTCGCATTTACCTCCAAAATTGCCCATGCAAAAGCTTTAAAACAAGTTACGTTCAACATAAATGCTGATCATTGTTTGTTTTTCACATTAACTGACTGCTACTGTTGGCTAGCAAGTAGATAAAAAGATGCTTCTGTGAATTTTGAGCATTCAGTATTTCCTTTACTATTGCATTACTATAAGGAAAAGGAATTGGAGTAACTTATAACTTATAACAAATAACTTAAATATAGCGACTTAAGGAACAAAAAAGCCAATTGACTGAGACTTTTTGTATGAGATTTAGGGGCCGTTTACATGACACCATGTTTGATTAAAAACTGAAAACTTTTTCTGCATTTTAGTCGTTCATTTACACAACAATAGTGTTTTGGGGGCCTGAAATCTTTTGAAACATGGGATTCAAATTGCAAGTTTTTGAACACCATACTGTTATCGTCTCCATGTGAACTACAAAAATGCTAATTTGTGAAAATGGTGATGTCAAGCTCATGCATATTACGTGTTCAGTCTATAAGCCTGTAGTGTTTCTTTACAAAGTGACATCGCCAACTACTGGCCTGGCATTCATAATACTGCATTTTTTGTCATTTTTCGAGTCTGTACGCAAAAAAAATGCAAAGGAAAAACATTTCTGTTTTTAGTACATTGTTGTCGTGTAAATGTACCCTTAAGCAGTGAAAAAATAACATTGAAATATATAATTGCAAAGTTATATATAGAAACAGTTTTAAAGATGTTGGTCTTTCCCCATTCAGGCATAATTGTATTTATCCATTATATAACTAGAAAACAGCTGCCCTGGAATATCTCATCTAAATCTAATCTAATTCTTCTAAAATATAAAAAAATATTATATTAAAAAGAGTTTTGGATCCCAATTGTTTGCCTCTCATCTGATCTCGCCCATGGGCAGCATGTAAATCAAGACCACTGCTGTTTCCATTTATATATTTTATTTCATCTCTCCCCAACCAACTCATATCTAATTTTTTTATACTCGCTCGCTTCTCTTTGATCATCCTCACAATCTCACTTCAACATCTTCACCTATTCCTGCCATAACCCAGCTCTTCACACAGTGGCTTCTGGGATTTGTCCTCTCTCCATTTCCCTGACTCAAACAAACAGCTGAATGACACACATTCACATCTTACACATGTATTCTGTAGACATGGAAACCCTTTCCTAGAAGCACAGGCATTATTAACTGAGAGTGAGTGTTTGTGGTATAAGAAAAAGTCTGAGTTTATATATAATACACTCCTCTTTTTCAGCACAAAATAGATGACCACATAAATACAGTATGATGTTTTATTACATAACACATGTGTTAAATTATTGAATACTGGTAGTACTTTCAGTTCTTGCGTTAGACAAAAAATGTTTACATCAATGCAGTTATTTTGGCATACAAAACATAGGCAATGCAGGATTATATCCAGTGCTAACACTGTGACTATAGTCAAAGTTACACCACATATAGAATTTGATTAACTGGTAAGAGTTAGCAATCTGAACAACTTTAAATTAAAAGTGCACTTGAGGTGCGGAATTTTTAAATAACAAGGAAAAGACACAAATTACAAATGCAAAGATCACAGCACAACCACTGGTCTCCATGCGTTTATGTGAGCATTATTACTCCATTGGTTCTATGTAGTGGAATAAGATTTATATAACATTCGTAAAATCCTGTTTCCAAGCTCATTTAATTGATCCAATAAAAACAGTACTAATTGGTACTCCAAAACAGGACCCTACAGAAAGCTAACCCTTGGTTTACCTGATTAGATTTACAATACAGCAATTTACTGATTGATTACATAAGCATTCTCACAGACAAAGAGTAAACTACAAGCAGTTTTCAAATCAACAATTATATATATGTAAAAATGACATTCTGATTGTAAATTATCATTAATAGTCAAAGGCAACTCACGGGTGTTGCCGATTCTGGACTCAGGGTCACATTGTAACAGATGGGAACATGCTTGTTATTCAGAATGGATTTATTCTTTGACCTTTAGATTTTAACTCAAAGGATCACACTCTGAGTTGATTTAAAGGAGAACTCCGGGCAATTTTAACATTGAGCTCATTTTTTTTTTACATTTGGAGTGCTGTCAGTACAGAGAACAACGACAAAAGTCGGTGTTGCCTACACCGTGTCATCCTCTTTTTAAAATTTGCACCCTGTTGACTTAAATGGGGCAAGTTTTAAACCTGCTTTTAGCCTCTTAACATCCTTGATGTGTCATTACAAGTGCACAGCCATGTGAGTGATTTTATTCAGAGAGAACACGGTGAATCTGACTTCAGTAGATGTGAAAGATGTGAATAAAAATGTTAATATGTTAATTCAGCCAGCTCACATACCTGTATTTACTTCCTGATTTCGGTCGAAGGCCACAGTAGTCGATTGTCGAGTGCGCGCGCCTGATCATTGGTAACTAAGCAATGGTAATTTACAATCGACTACTGTGGACTTCGACCGATTTTTTCGTTGTTCTCTGTACTGACAGCACTCCAAATTTACAAAAAAATGAGCTCAATGTTAAAATTGACCGGAGTTCTCCTTTAAGACTTTGGTAGTAAAATGGAGCATTATTTAAACATTCCCAACAGTTTAAGAGCAAATGCTATACAATTCATTTTGTCCATACTGTAATCAGCAGAAAGGTCAAACAAAATGGTCAGAAAAAAAACATTTACTGATTTTGTAACACAGTTGCTGTGGTTTAAAGCTTTTGGATTGTTTTAGCTAAATAAACTTTGGTCCACTTCAAAATATTAAGGAAATGCCAAATGTGAGCATTTGTGCACACTTTTGAAATGTATTCAGCAAGGATGCATTAGATTGATCAAAAGTGACAAAAAAGATGTGTGTATTGTTGCAAATGATTTTTATTTCAAATAAATGCACTTGTGAACTTTCTATATTCAAAGAACTCTGAAAAAGATATATCACGGTTTCCACAAAAATATTAAGCATTAATAATAAACTGTTTTAACACTGATATTAACAGTGTTCTTGAGAACCAAATCAGAATATTATAATGATTTCTGAAGGATCATGTGACACTGAAGACTGGAGTAATGATGCTGAAAATTCAGCTTTACCATCACAGGAATAAATTACATTTTAAAATATATGAAAATAGAAAACAGTTCTTTTAAAGTGTAATAATATTTCACAATATTACCGTTTTACTGTATTTCTGCAATAATAAATGCAGCCTTGGTGAGCATAAGAGAATTCTTTCAAAAACAATCTTGCCAACCCCAAACTTTTCAGGGGTATAGTGTTAGTGTATATGCAAAAAAAATATATATATAAAAAAGGATTGGAAAAAAGGAAACAACTTTTCATTGTTTCTAATGACTGTTTTGATATTTGTAATCTCTAAAAGCTTGAAAAAAACACACAAAATTGCAATTTAATCACTTAAATGAAAGAAATGTACTGACGTATGCAATAAAGTTACTGACTCAATAAATAGGCAAGTTGTGCTGAATCAATAGATGCCATTACAGAAAAGAGTATGATCCCACATAATTTGAAACATGCGTCCATAAACATCTACTGTACACAACCTGACGTAGAGTCTTAACTAATTAATTTAGGATTTTCTTTAACTCTAAATAAGCTTCTTAACCATTGCTGACCTCTTAACCTCAAATTAATAAAAGCTCAAAGTCTGCAAACAAAAGCTCAGTGGTGAATAGAGGACCATACAAATCTCCCATCAACACCTTTGGCTTGCTAATCATGTATATATTATCACAAAAAAGTCACATCATCCTGCGACTGCACCCAGCGCCAGTGTGCGTCATACTCCAGTTGAACTTTGCCATTCATTTTGCAGCTCTCCAGCTCAACTTTGCCATTCTTATAGGGTTTCACTTTAGGGCTCAGACTCTTCCCCAGCTTCTCAGCGAGACAGGCCCTGGCCGAATCTGTGCTGACCATTTGCTTTATTGATTTGTCCAGGATTCCATTGGTCTTGTTGGGTTGGTATGGTCTCGCTGTCTCAGACGCTTTATTCCAAACCTGAGCTTCTTCTTTAGGAGCATCGGACTTGACTAGTGGAGATCTGGTTACAGATCCAGTGGAACTGCCCATGCCTCCTCCAGTGCTTCTGGAGCCATCTGTCCCTATAGGGGCGGCACACAGTTTTGAATCAGTCCCACTGGAGGGGCAGTACTCATCCAGATCATCAGCTAATGTGTCCAGATAGCTGCCAATGGAAATGTTATCCAGCTTGTCATGTGGGTCCTGCAGACTGCTCCAGCTGCCCCTCCAGGAGGTGTCGGGACCCTCCCCTAAGCTGTACTGGCTGCTGGTCAGGCTGCTGCAGCGGCTGGTGAGCGCGCCACGCTCTTCCAGGAGCCATTTCACTGCCTCGATGCCCTCATGCAGTGCTAGCAACTGGTTCAAGATCTTGACGTCTGCTGCTCGTAGATGAGCCTGTGCAGAGGAAATACACATGGACATCAAGAGCTTTTTTAACAAACATAACTATAGTTAAACGAAAGTACCCTTTAAAATGAAGATTATTTAGTAGCATCTGTGGTTCCATGAAGAACCTTTAGCATCCATGGAACCTTTCCATTGCACAAAAGGTTCTTTATAGTGGATTTTTTTTTTTTTTTACTTTTATTGTCCCCCATGGGGGAAACTAGTTTTGCAGCAAAAGGTAACAGACATACAGACAATACATTAAAACACACAATACATAATACACATCGCACACATCATAGTTCATATATATATAAACACAAAAAATGCTCTTTAGATTATTAAAATTCTCTTCACAATAAGAAAAAAAAGGTTATTTTAATAACTGTTCACTGATACCCCTTTTCCACCAAAGCATTTTGAGAGCCGGTTCGGAGCCGGTGCCTACTCGTGAACCAGTTCTTTGTGTTTCGACAGCCAAAGAACCGGTTCTCGGCCAGGAAAACTGGTTCCAAAGCGGCACCAACTCTTTGCTGGACTAGAACCGTTCTTTTACCATGTCATGCTTACGTCGGGGGCTGGGGGCGGGTTTAGATGTGTTCTAAATATCTTTTCCTTTTCTGACCGCAAAGCCAGGAGAAACAGTTGCAGAAACACGGTGTAGTCCGCCATTATAATTGTTATGCTTGAAGTTGGTGCAAGCGTTTCTAGCTTTTTTTTATCTTATTTTTTTATTGAAAACATTAATGTAGGCAAAGAAGAAAACAGTCACAATATAGAACAAATAAACGGAAAGAAAAAAAAGACACAAGACAGGGGTACATAACTAATCAGAAAAGATTACATATCAAAGGAAAAGATTAAAAGACTTACACATGTAACTTAGAAAAGTGAAGAAACCTGTTGCCTTAATATTATTAAGTAAATAAACTCAAAACGTAGTTGAAAAATGAAGTTATGTGGAATTGCCATGTTCACATAACTTAATTTAATAATTACGCATGAAGCTTATTACTTAATAGTTTTAAGGCAACAGCTTTCCTCACCTTTTTAAGTTAAGTCAACTGATCACTTCTTACAGGTATCGCTTTTGCAAACACCCTTTTGGAACCTTTATTTTTTAAAAGTGTATAAAGTAATAGTACACCCAAAATTCTGTCATATCATGTACACTATGCAAATATTAAAATATTACATGTAAATTTGAATATGCACATTCAAATAATGTGAATTAGATTTGGTCTGTTCCTTAAACAAAGCTATTGAAAGGCTCTAAAAGACATGGGGCCTCATTTACAAAATTGGTGCGTAGAAACCTTCGTGCATTTGATCATACGATAATTTATCTCAAAAGTGCGTACGTGTGATTTAGAGAACAATCATGTGCGTACGCCTCTCTTCCAGAACTGCAGTTCTCCGACTCAAGGAAAAGTGCGTACGTCTGCTCAGACCCTGAAGTGTGCCTACGCAAAATCCACGCCAACGTTCGTATTTATAAAAATGGTCTTTGACGTGGATTTTAGCGTGCGCACAGATTTGATCTTAGAGTGTGCGTACACTAAAATCCACGTCAAAGACCATTTTTATAAATATGAACGTTGGCGTGGATTTTGCGTAGGCACACTTCAGGGTCTGAGCAGACGTACGCACTTTCCTTGAGTCGGAATAAGCTTTATAAATGAGGCCCATGGATTAAAGTGCATGAGTCGTACGGGCCGCTTTTATGGTGTGTTTTTTTTTTTTTGTCATTTTGGAAGTTTGACAACTTTAATAAATGCTCTAAATGACTTTTTATTAGTGCTGATTGTTGTGTTTAGTCTGGGGTTCATAAGCATGACTGGAGTCCTGTGCTGACTGAGGTCCATTACTGTAAATGCTGTTGAGATTTATAGATCTTTCTGACAATATCCATTCCTCTAGTGAAGCACTCTTCTCTTCCTAATTCCCACCGCAAATGGGCTAAGCAGTTTTCCTCTGACACATCTACACTTAATGTCTAAATAACAGTATATATATATATATATATATATATATATATATATATATATATATAGAGTGTGTGTATACATAGTGTGTAGAGATATATATATACATACAGGTCCTTCTAAAAAAATTAGCATATTGTGATAAAGTTCATTATTTTCCATAATGTAATGATAAAAATTAAACTTTCATATATTTTAGATTCATTGCACACCAACTGAAATATTTCAGGTCTTTTATTGTTTTAATACTGATGATTTTGGCATACAGCTCATGAAAACCCAAAATTCCTATCTCAAAAAATTAGCACATCATGAAAAGGGTCTCTAAACAAGCTATTAACCTAATCATCTGAATCAACTAATTAACTCTAAACACCTGCAAAAGATTCCTGAGGCTTTTAAAAACTCCCAGCCTGTTTCATTACTCAAAACCGCAATCATGGGTAAGACTGCCGACCTGACTGCTGTCCAGAAGGCCATCATTGACACCCTCAAGCAAGAGGGTAAGACACAGAAAGAAATTTCTGAACAAATAGGCTGTTCCCAGAGTGCTGTATCAAGGCACCTCAGTGGGAAGTCTGTGGGAAGGAAAAAGTGTGGCAAAAAACACTGCATAACGAGAAGAGGTGACCGGACCCTGAGGAAGATTGTGGAGAAGGACCGATTCCAGACCTTGGGGGACCTGCGGAAGCAGTGGACTGAGTCTGGAGTAGAAACATCCACAGCCACCGTGCACAGGCGTGTGCAGGAAATGGGCTACAGGTGCCGCATTCCCCAGGTCAAGCCACTTTTGAACCAGAAACCGCGGCAGAAGCGCCTGACCTGGGCTACAGAGAAGCAGCACTGGACTGTTGCTCAGTGGTCCAAAGTACTTTTTTCGGATGAAAGCAAATTTTGCATGTCCTTCGGAAATCAAGGTGCCAGAGTCTGGAGGAAGACTGGGGTCCATCAGTGATGGTCTGGGTTGCCATGTCAGCTGCTGGTGTTGGTCCACTATGTTTTATCAAGGGCAGGGTCAATGCAGCTAGCTATCAGGAGATTTTGGAGTTCTTCATGCTTCCATCTGCTGAAAAGCTTTATGGAGATGAAGATTTCATTTTTCAGCACGACCTGGCACCTGCTCACAGTGCCAAAACCACTGGTAAATGGTTTACTGATCATGGTATTACTGTGCTCAATTGGCCTGCCAACTCTCCTGACCTGAACCCCATAGAGAATCTGTGGGATATTGTGAAGAGAAAGTTGAGAGACGCAAGACCCAACACTCTGGATGAGCTTAAGGCCGCTATCGAAGCATCCTGGGCCTCCATAACACCTCAGCAGTGCCACAGGCTGATTGCCTCCATGCCACGCCACATTGAAGCAGTCATTTCTGCAAAAGGATTCCCGACCAAGTATTGAGTGCATAACTGAACATAATTATTTGAAGGTTGACTTTTTTTGTATTAAAAACACTTCTTTTATTGGTCGGATGAAATATGCTAATTTTTTGAGATTATATTAAAACAAGACAGTATTAAAACAATAAAAGACCTGAAATATTTCAGTTTGTGTGCAATGAATCTAAAATATATGAAAGTTTAATTTTTATCATTACATTATGGAAAAAAATGAACTTTATCACAATATGCTAATTTTTTAGAAGGACCTGTATATATATATATATATATATATATATATATATATATATATATATATATATATATATATATATATATATATATATATGTATGCTAAGGTTTACTTTTCTTTAGATTTCAAGAAAAGTAAACAAGTATATATTCCATTTGGCCAAATCAATATACTAATGGATGCTATTAGTCTTGTGACAATAATATACTAGATCCTTCCTTCATCATTAAATCTTGTTTTTGGAATGTATTCTAATGAGGCAAAGCATATCTGTCAAAATATGAGGGATTCCCATTCCTTCAGAAGTATGCTACGAAGCTTCATTTGGCAGCAGTGAAGCATTTTTGTCAGGAAGATGTAATTATGATATACAAAGTCCTGAACCCTTCTGACTGACTGAATGGCTCTCCAGCCCATAAAACAGTGCTCATCAAATAGTCAGTGCTTCCTCTGAAAGCCACAGTACTTTAGCTCCCACAATCCCTGACAGATTCTGCCCTGTCTGCACCCCATCAGCTAGTCACACACCACTTTAGGTAAACAGTTCACCTAAAATCTTAATTCTGTCATTATTTACTAACCTACATGTCAGTCCATGTGGAACACAAAAGACGTCTTAGTCTTAGTCACCATTCAATTTCACCGCATCTTTTTCCATTCAGTGAAAGTGAATGATGATTGAGGCCTAACTTCTCCTTTTGTGTGCCACTGAAAAAAGAAAGAAATTAAACGATTACATTTTCAATTAAAAGGAGGACGTCTAAATGCGGATAATGCTCTGAATCCCAATAGACCCAGTTTTAAAGAGGATGAGATAAATCAGTTTAAGTGCACCAATCCAGGCCTGTCATAAATGGACAGCATACTCTTATCCTATACATCCAGCCTGCTGTGTAATTTAAAGGCCATAGTGCACTGCTGATGTCAACCACACTAATTACAGAACAAAAAACCAAAAGAGAACATTTTGGTAAAAGAGCGTGGGATACAAATAGAACAAAAGAGGCAGCGAGAGGGGGATGGGAAATAGAGCTGAATTTAGAAGGCAAAGATAAACAAGCCTTTTTTTTAAAGTAAATAGAGAAAGATGTAAATTCATAAAAGATGAGAGAGATTCAGAGAACAGACTGTAACATCTCTGCTCTGGTTGGGTTGGGTTGGGTTAACGTCAGCACAGCACCTCAGTCTGAGTTGCTGAGACTAATGAACAAACTCGTAAATATTCTCCCTGTCTCAGCACTGATGTGGTGAGCGCTGATCTGGTGCCCAACTCCAGCCTGTTTGCATATGCATATGGAACTGGTTGAATTGAACATACACATACTATGGGGTTCGATTTTATTAATGTTTTTGAAATAATTATTTTATGCTCACCAAGGATTCATTTTTTTAAATAAAAAATACAGTAAAACTGTATTGTGTATATTTCATTGTGAAATATTATTACAATTTAACAAGAATGTTTTCTAGTTTAATATATTGTCAAATTTATTCCTGACCCGTAATGACAAAACTGAATTTTCAGCATCATTACTCCAGTCTTCAGTGTCACATGATCCTTCAGAAATCATTCTAATATGCTGATTTGGTGCTCAAGAAACATTTCTTGTTATTGCCACAGTTGAAAACGGTTGTGCTGCATAATATTTCTTTTCTGGAAACCTTGGTATTTGTTTACCTTTTGACTGTTTTCTGGATTCGTATAAAGTTCAAATGAACAGCATTTTTTTGGAATAGAAATATTTTGTAACATTACAAATGTCTTTAATGTCACTTTTGAGAAACTGAATGCATCCTTGCTGAATTAATTAATGAATAAAAAAAAAATCTTACTAACCCCCAAATTTTGCATGGTACTGTACAGTGCCCATTACATTTGTATATAGAGTAAAACAGTTAACAAACTTCAAATTAATAGGCTACTGTTAGTTTTTGGGATTAACAACCTCATTTGTGTGTCTCGAAATGTCCAGTTCACACAATAGCGTCTCGAATACTGTCTATATGAACATGCAATGGGAGTCAAAGCAATATCAAAGATGGCGACAGGCGTAAAACTGAAAAGTCTTATCATACACTTTTGACACAACAAGTTTCCAAGAGACAAGAGTTCATCCACCAAATCTTCATTAACCGACAGCAGCTTTTATAACTGGTCGGAGAGTCGCACATAGAACACAAAACTGACGGGAGCAGCTCCTAACCGGTGCAGACTGGATCTAGAACTTTCAGATGACTCACAGCTCATATCTCTGTTGTTGTAAGTTACTGAAACGACACATGAAAACCTCAAATACAGCACTGACAACCATATTCCGCTGCTGTGTGAACATGGCCTTAAATAACTCTGTTTACTTGAGCCCATAGTATTTTGTTTGTCCAGAAAAGTTCAAATGACAAAGATAATGTTAAAGGAGTAGTTCACCCCAAAATTAAAATTGTCATTATCCCAAACCCATATGACCCATATGGGACACAAAAGGAGCAGTTTGGAAGAATTTGACTGGTTTCTTATTTCGTTGCAACTGAACTAGGACTGGCACTTTCAAGCTTTACATCAAAAGGACACTTTACATCAAAAGGACACAAAAGCACCATAAAGGTATTATAGGTTACAACGGGGCTAAAGGCGCACCGGGGTAAAAGGCACATTTGATTTTATTCTCTTTTAAACCACTAAATGGCAACATTCAGCTCAGCACTTTTTTGTGCTGCTTTTTATGATGCATGTCGAAGTTTGGCTGATCCTTGACGCGATCACAGACAATGCAAAGTTGATTTTGTGCTAATATTTAATGTTTTTAAAAATGTTGTAGATTTATGTAGCAAACATCAAATGAAAATTGGTGTCTACATTTTGAGACAAAGGTCTTGTTAATGATTTTCAGTTTTGTTCGAGGTAAATAAAGCATATTTTTTCCAATAACGTAAGAATATGTAAAAGTATGGTATTCGGGGTAAAAGGCGCATTTGTTACGGTAAAGCTCTATTAAATTATTTTTGGATTTCATTCAACGCTTTTAGAATCTTTACTCATAGAATCTTACCTTTATTTATCAAAATAAACCAAAAATAGTGCAAACTTTGCTAAAGTGATTGTTTTAAACAAGTATTAATTTAGACATTATTAAAAACATATTATTTTAGCTAAAGTATTTGTATGAATAATGTGCATTTTTCCCCATGCTGGTGAGCCTTTTACCCAGTGTGTGGGGTAAAAGGCCCACCTTGCCACCTCATACATTTATAAGATTCTTAAACAAACAACCCACTTTTATGATTTATTTTTACACAAAATATCTTGCTCCAACAATGTTCAATATTTTTTTTTCTGCAATCATACACTATGGAAATAGTGAAAAACACATTTTTCTCAGGGTGTGCCTTTAGCCCCGTTGTACCCTACACGTTTTCAAATTATCTTCAAAAGCCAAAATAACCGGACTTTATGAGAAACCGACCAAACTTTTATGTAGTTACTCAAAGATTTGCATCCTTTTTACATCTTGAAAGCTCCAATCGCCATTCATTGTAGTCTTGGTTGTTCCCTGATGGAGGGAACAGAGACATTATGTCCCCCCTGAACCACCGCTGAATAGCCGGGGCTCTCATCTTATATAGGCTACTGTACTCGTATGTACGGGGGAGTGGCTTGGCATGCAAATTCCACTCGCCAATTCCATTGGCAGTTTTTCTAAAACTCAGAGATGATTGGGGCTCCCAAGCGAGACCCCATTTATCAGTCAACATAACATTGTAGTGACTGACAGATGGGGAACTGCACGTAAAAGAGCAAAAACTATTATTCTTCAAAATGTACCTTGGCTTTCCACAAATAAAGAAAGCCATATGGGTTTGGAACAAGTAAATAATTACCCAATTGTCAGACAGATTTCTGGGTGAACTATATCTTAAAATAGACCGTATAAAATGCTAAAGAACTGAAAATACTGTCATTGCAACCTAATGCAATAAAGTGCACGGTTGCTGCAATCATCTTATGTATCTTCCACATGGAGCCACACACTGACCCACAGACTCTCCTTAGGGAGAACATTCCACAGTGTCTGAGGCTCACACTGGAGATTCTCACAGCCAGAAGAATTCCATTTCCCCACTCCTTAAAACCATAGCTCATACGTCTTGTGTTCTAATCCCTGGAATTCTGGAGAGCTCATTTTCCATGCTGTGGTGTCCTGCTCCATTAAGTATCACACGTAGCTCTCTCCATGTGTGTTAAAAGGACTTTATTTTTACTCAGTGGCAGAGTACAGTAAGCACAAATATAAATAAAGATATTTTACTATGACGCTTATTTTCTTTATCATGGCTCAATGACTTTAGAAATAAGTCCTTCAGAGATGAGGAGGCTTTCAAGCATGTATTCAGGTATGTGAAGAACATTGACGTTGCCATTTTTGGCCATGCCATTGTGAAATACTGTAGTAAATATATCTGCTACAAAAAAATATTTATAAAATAGACATTATCTTTAAAAAAATGAAGAAATATGTTGAATGTGTTCAAGTACACACAAGTTTGCATGTATTCAAACTTGCCGCATCATGCAGTTTGCTATGTTAAATGGCAATTACAACATACAGTAGCATAGTATAAGGTATGAAATATACAAGTCATTATGGTGCTCATTTGTTATTCTTGGAATTTCACATTCAGCGTCAAAAATGAAAAAGGGCAGGGGACAAACAAAGCCCCAGATATTTGTGTTTTTGATAGTAATTTATTATTCCATTGAAGTTCTGGGTTTAGTGCCTATGTGGACCACATAGTGACCTTTAGATGTCAGAGAGTTGTATTTGCTGTCTCAAAGGCGAGTGATGTTTTGCTACTAAGTGGTTTTGGATGATAAAAACTGAAGTCAGAAACTAAAGTCAGTTGTATAAACACTTACTGTGAAGAAAACACTCCCAATACCTGCAAATCTTCAAATTTTCCATTACAGTAAAGAGCTGTATAATCTAACTTATAGAGTGTTTATTATTATTTTATTATTATGTTTATTATATTTTGCTCATAATTTAAAGCTACTTTACTGTATTAATATTAAATTAATATTATATAAATAGCCACATAATTTTCCAGATTTAGACTTATATTCAGTTAATTGATGCAATCAAAGTATTTGAGATACAGTAAATGTGTTTCTTTATTAAAATATTCCTGAAAATCAACTTATGCTATAAGTGAATATATTTCAGATGCTACCGTTCAAAAGTTTGGGGTCTGTAAGATTTTTAAAAGAAATCTCTTACGCTCATCTGCATTTATTTAATCACAAATACAATAAATACAGTAATATTGCGAAATATTTTTACAATTGAAAATAACTGTATTCTATTTTAAAGGGACAGTTCACCCAAAAATGAATATTTTGTCATTACTTACATTTCGTTTTTCTTTTGAACACAAAAGAAAATATTTTAAAGAATGTTGGTAATCAAAAAGTTGACTGTAGCCATTGACTTCCAAAGTGATTTTTTTCCTTCCATGGAAGTCAATGGCTACCGTCAACTGGGTGCCGTCAACTTTTTACCAACATTCTTTAAAATATCTGTTTTTGTGTTCAACAGAAGAAAGAAGCTCATACAGGTTTGGAACAACATGGGGGTGAGTAAGTGAAAACAAAGATTAAAATGAAAAAAAAAAATTTGGGTTAACTATCCCTTTAATGTATTAAAAAACAATTTATTCCTGTGATAGTAAAGCAGCATCATTAACTGTGAGTATTTTCAGCTTCATTACTCCAGTCTTCAGTGTCACATTATCCTTTAGAGATTATTATCAATGTCAGAGAGGGTGTGCTGTTTAATATTTTTGTGACATTTATTAGAAATATAAATCTTTTGTAACATTATACATGTGTTTACTGTCACTTTTGATCAATTGAATGCATTCTTGCTCAAATTTCTGAACGGTAGCGAATAATGAGACAGCAAAACATTTCAGCTGCATCACAGTTTACACTCTTTCTGAACACATTTAACAGCAGCTGTCTTTTGCTCCTCCTGACACACTGCAGCTCTGACAGGATTGACAGCATCTCTTATATTCCAATACATCACCGCTGTCTCTCTCATCTAGCACGACACGTGCACTCTATCTCTCTGCATTCCTTTCTTACCTCTACGTCCTCCCACTCTCCCTTTCAATCTTATGCTTCCCCTCCCTCGTTTCCTCTCTCCTCTCATTCTATCAGGCTGGAAGACTCATCTCCCTTTCCTCCATCTGTCAGCACACCTTCCCCCTGTGTTTCCCATCTGTGTGTCAGGCAGGGAGAGAGAGTTGCTGAAAGTCATTGAGGACACCCCTCTCTCGCTCTTTCTTCACGCAGATCACAGACATTAATAACAAGCTGTTTGATTTCACACCTAATTCCACTGTTTTAAAGTCAAATGTTTTGTCATTTTTTTGTCTGCACTGTCTTACACCATACTGTGTGTGTGTGTGTGTGTGTGTGTGTGTGTGTGTGTGTGTGTGTGTGTGTGTGTGTGTGTGTGTGTGTGTGTGTGTGTGTGTGTGTGTGTGTGTGTGTGTGTGTGTGTGTGTGTGTGTGTGTGTGTGTGTGTGTGTGTGTGTCAATAGAGTACAGCAGTCCGGCTGACAATGTCACAGTGTGAGGTAAAGTTCAATGACAGTTGTCTTGCTGTATTTCATGACTATTTGGGAACAGTGTAAAATGGCATGCAGGGAACAGTAAAACTCTAAATCAATTCCTAAACACCCAATTTACTTTCACATTTTTAGAAGAAAAGGTTCTATCTAGAACCTAAAGGGTTCTGTCAGGCGCTTCATATATAGAACATTTAAGTGATCATTTTATGAATTGAGTTTTAATTAATTAATTACGAAGTAAACTGCTTGTAAACATGCTTTATCGTTAGAACAAATAATAATAATTTAATAACCTGTAAACATGAAAGTATTATGCAATCATTTAAGACATTTCTCCTTATAAAGTACCTTTTTGGCATAAAGCTTTCTTTAAAATGTAGTCAAAGCCCCTAGGGTTCCATATATATATATATATACACTTAAATATATATATATATATATATATATATATATATATATATTTTTTTTTTTTTTTTCATGTACGTATAAATACCAATGTATAAGATTAGACAAAAATATTAGGCATGTTTGGTTTTTATTTCTAACTGTTAAATAAACAGGGCTGCCAAGAAAATAAATAGACTACTGTTCAAAAATGTGGGTTTAGTAAATTGTTTAATGTTTTGGAACATTAGAGAAGCATGAATTACCCGTAGCAGATCTATACAGGTGGAGCTGGGAAAGGGTTTCTGAAAGCGCACTGCACTGCTACAGCAAATGCTGACCAAGTATTAGAAGGTAGCACCGAGCTCATTGGCTACTGATACAGCAGGAACCAATCAGCTGTGCCCTAGAGAATGATGTGATTGCTAGCAGATTGAGTTAAGGATCTATCAGTCTGCAACCTATCAGCATCTAGAGTTTCATGACAGAACTTTTGTATTTCTAGATGTTATACACAAAGAGTACAATTACTTGATTTGTAAATACATAAATATAATGTATAAATTGCACAAAGCTGTGAAGACACATTTTGTATCATTAACCTTTTTTATGCGGAAAACCATAGACATGTTAAGATGTCTAAATCAGAGAGGTATCCCGCAATGATCATCATGATGGCAAATTAATAACACCGACTTATTGCAGTAGCAACTGGCAGTAGCAAAATCCATGACAGCTTTGGGGCCTTTTACAAAGTCTCCCACTCTGTAAAGAGCACCATAGCAACAACATCAGGGTCCATTTGCTTAATGGCTCTGCATTCCACTGGGGAACAAGCTCATTTCCCTAACTACAATAATTCTTTAGACAACCGAGTGTGTCTCTAGCCCAAGAGCTTGAAGTTACAGTAAGCATGAACATTAAAAACAGCAACAAATCTTCTACCACAACTCAAGCAGGTCCTTCACTTCAACATCATCCCAGACATGGTTGCAAGCAATACATCTGCTCATTAAAAACACCATTGCCTAGTATGATGGTTTTAGGGTCATGTTTCAGTGCTCAATTTACTTTTTGGCAATGCTGTGAGAAATTATTTTGCTTCTGGTTGATTTGGTTTGTGGAATGTGGGTTGAGACCCTTCAAAATGAGAAAACAACAACAACATGCTGCAGGCTTCTTCTTGGGAGTTGTGTTATGAAAAGATACAATCATAGTCAGTGGAGATTTAAACTGGAATTTTTATATGGATATTGGATATGTGACAAACACAGAAAAAAAGGGAATCTGTTTCATAAAGAAGAGAAAATAAATTCACCTCTTCCAGCTGCATATCTGCTGTGAGTGTCATCTACATATATTTACAAAACTTGCACATTATACACATTATTCTGACTGTTGTCACACTCTCCGTTCATTTTATAGTCATTTTCCCCCCTGAATTCTTAAGATGAAGAGTACAAAAGAGAGGGTCACATTATCAAATAATAGTTTATAAATCAATAATCATAAGAATAGTTTTGATTTAAATAAATAAAACTAGTTTACTGGAATAGACATGTAGATCTTACCATCTCCATTTTAAGTTTTCGGATCTTCTCATCCAGTCCTTTCTTCTCTGTCTCATTATTGTCTGTCTGATGACGAGAGGTCATTTTGTGCTCCTCTCTCATCCACTTCAGGAGACCCTCTGGGGTCTTTCTCCCCACTTTTAACTCCAGATCCTTTAAATCTGGGACTGATTCACAGGTATTGCTCTCCTCCATAATTATACAAAGGACCTAATTAAAAGAAAAGAGGAAAAGGGGAAATAGGCTATTGCTAGACTATTGCTCTAAAAAATGCAGCTCCTTAAGTTTTGATTCACACCCCACTGATATAGACATTAATATGCATAAAAACATTATGCAATACCCTGTGGTTATTTGTAAACATTTGACAGTCATTATATTATTGCAGAAATCCACTTATGCCTTAAAAAAAACACGCCACAAGCGTCAACTGAGCTAAATACATCATCATACGTGAGAGTGACATACCTGATTAATATTCTAAACATTCACACGACTGTTTTCTTTCCCAAACGCAGCCTATATGATCTTCAATGGGAAAGACAGACCACCTGAGCATGATGCGAGTCTCTCTGAAGATTCGTCGTTTAAATGTATCCGATCTGCTTGCTGTTCAAATTCCTCGGTTGTGCTGATGATGCCATGTCTGTGTTGAGGTAAACTGTGTATGTGATGCTCGGAGATGAAGTCAGGGTTGGACAGAAGCTCTCTTCAAACTGGATGTATGTCCTGATGTTGCTTGAATCACTCGGTTGGACTGAATTCCACCTGCATGACAGCGAGCGGAGCACAGAAGTTCACTGCCGTAAATAATGGACTAAACGCGACCGTAAATAATGCGCACTGATAAACGCATGAGGCAATCCAAGACAAATTTTGCTTTCTGGGAATGAACTCTTTTTACAGACTGTGAGGTTGCGTTTTAACGGTCATCAGCATCGTAAATCCTGCAAAGTTTAAAAAAACAATAATAATAAAATAAAAGATAGGCTACTGCAAAGTTTTTTATAGGCTATTTAAAAAAAATAAACACACTTTGTATTACATTACCTTTGCAACAAATTACAAAAAACTAGTTAACGCTGATGTGAGGGTGTTTCTATACAGCGGCTGTGACGAGTGAGGGTAAAATTTAAATATTTCTCTCTTCTGACTGCCGTTATCAGTCTCTCTCTTGTGCCAAGCAGCGTCTACATTAAATAATATAGGCTATAGCCTACGCAGAATGATTATTTTGACGAGATTATGTTCAGACTGGACCTGTTGAATATCAAGCACCACTGTCTGCTAAACACATCTCAGACTGACATTTAATGTTTCCACTAAAGTCCTATTCGTAATCTTGCCAACCGCAAGTCAGAACAGTAAATGGTGAGTTGACACGGTATTTCCATTCCAGTGAAAAAAGTCTGATCTGTAACCGCATATAACACATTGGCTGATATTCCCGGTTTGTTTTGTAGTTACACATAGAAAGAAAATAGGGCTAGAGATTTAGAGACAAGAAGTATGAGTCCTTATTCTGTCTTGTGTCATAGGCTACTAGCCTACTAATGTTCTCTTGGGGCCAGGAGCAAGTCAAGATGACATCATTAAACATCTGCTGGCTGCACGATGAGGATCTCCCCTCTGTTATAGTCATTAGGGACGAAAACAGAACAGGAACGTGAGGAGAATAACCTCAAACACACAAAAGACCCATATATTTGCAGTCTGAGGTAACCATAAAAATGTCACTGTTCATCCATTTACTTTAAAATGGGAGCTTAATATATAGAATTGACTGCACTTTAAGGTAGGCTACTCTTGTCATGAGATTGACCTATTGCCAGCCAGATAGTTTTTAGAAATATAAAAAATAATAATAAGATCTGTATGAATATACATTCCTAATCACTCTGCTTGTGGTGACTTGGAAAATATTTTTCACTGTGATGATGAGCAACACTGACATCCACACCTCCCAGCCAGCCACTTCATGTCTGGATTACTTGAATTACTTGGATTACTTGACACAAAAGATTCCTGTGCATGTCACTGTTGTCTCTTTGCATGCATGTACTTTATATTTAGTGAAAGGATTCATTCTAGTGGACATAATGGAAATTGCACCCAATGAAAATAATGAACTGACTTTATGTAGAATTGTGTTGAAAATATCAAGATAATTGTTTTGTATAACTATATATAAACATGTTTAAAAGGCATCGTTCATCCCAAAAATTTAATTTACCCATTTACCTAAGGTGAAATATGAATAAATAAATCTTTAATTGAAAGTATCAATAACTTAATACACAGTTTATATTTGTCATTAAATAAAGATTTCCCCATCAGACTTTATTGATAATGGAATATTTATTATTAATATGGCATCACTCCTGGTCCCCATTTATTTTCATAATATGGAAAAGAGCAGCTCAGCTATCTGCTGAACTTCTTTTTTTATGTTCAACAACATAAGGGTGAGTAAATTATTATCATTGTTGTAGTCTTTGGACCTTAAACCTGTAGTCTTTAGACATTAAAGGGATAGTTCACCAAAAATGAAAATTCTGTCATCATTTACTCGTCCTCAGGTTGTTCCAAACCTGCATGAATTTCTTTCTTCTGCTGAACACAAAATAACATATTTTGAAGAATGTCAGTAATCAGACAGTTGATAGACCCCATTTACTTCCTAAATGATGACAGCATTTTAATTTTTTTGGGTGAATAAGAGTCAAAGTTTACTGTTCTGATAATAATTGCATATTTGACAGCACTCAACCTAGTTCAGATCAGCATTTCAATACTACATTTCCTGCACTCTGAGAATGATGAATAAAGGAAATCAAAATGCTCATTAGACCTCATGAACTTCCTCATCTTCCTGACAATTTCTCACACCTAAGAAAATTTTCACTCAAACACAGACCAGGAAGTTGTGAATTAACAATAGCTTTTACACACACTGCCTTTTAAATGTTATCATACACGCAGAGGACCTTTTTACATTTTACATTTCTATCATATCTGGCAGCATTTAAAATGGTGTTCTTTCTGGCACCATATTTTGCTGATTCATGGTAAAAGACAATCCCTACATGACACAACACCATGGTGTGTCACTCAAATTCAGAGAGCAGGACTCATTCTTTACACAGTTACTAAAGCAAACGCCCATGTTTTCCTTTGAAATGAACACAGTTAATGTAAAAACTGCAATGTTGGGGTGGAGAAACCTGTTACAGGAAGCAAGAAAGCAAGTGTTCCACAACTTTCCTTACTCATGTCTCATTTCTCCTCCTCTTTAAACCTGTATTTCCTGTCCCACTAATAAGTTGCTAAGTCTGTCTTAGCCAGGCATCGTCAGTACGTGTGTGGGAGAAAATGGAGGACAGCACAGAAGAGGACATTGAGTCTTTGATTGAGGGGATGGCCTACATCCCTGGCCACTTTCATTTGGATCTGAATCTGAATGGCGAACCCAATGGACCAGCCACACTTCGGCACCGAGACACCCAGCTCAAGTGTGAGAGCCTCAGGGCTGAGCTTGAAGCTGAGACGGGACGACTACAGTACGCTGTGCGCAATATTCTGGGCCTGCTGGCCTTTCATATGGATGAACTAGAGATGGCAGAAGAGGCCTTTCACAGCATCTGCCAAGAGGATCCAGAAAACCTCAATGCCTGGGCCAATCTGGGTTACGTATACGAACGGCTGGGTCGGGAGCTGGAAGAGGGGGAGTGCCAGGAGCGTGTGGCTGCCCTCATGGGGCAAGAGATGGGGGAGAACCAGGCAGACTGCAGGCTCAGGGTGGCACGATGCTTGGCTGAACAGGCGTATGTACATCCTCATGATGTGGATCTGGAGAGGGACGAAGATTTACGGGAGAGACTGACAGCTGCGCTCATGTTATACAACCGCGCACTCGATTACGGAGAGGAACTGGTGAGCACATTACAGTTTCAGGGAGATGTAGATATCTTGTAGGAGAGTCAATATTTTATTTATAAAAAATGAATTATTAACTGTAAAATATGTTGCTGCAATTAGTTATAACAACTTAAAATTTGAGATAACTTAAATATCCAACTAAACTAAACTAAGGTTAACTAAACTTAATATTTTAAGTCAAGCTTGAAACATACTTCTTTAAGTTGAATCAACACATTATTTCTTATTCTAATGTTGAATTTTAAGTTTTTTTACAGTGTACATATTGAGTTTTTGGGGAGTCGCACCATATGACATTTTATAATGTCAAACTTGGCTAAAAAATATCTGATATGTTAAGACACTTACGGACTTTGGCACAGTGAGGGTCTGCTTGGGTCCTTATTTTTTAAACTAGCCTTTTTCTTCATTATAATGTTATGAATTCTTTTTTTTTTTTTACCTAATGCACCTTCCAAAAAATACCCGAATGAATTTTAATTTAGAAATTAAAATCTTACTCATCATAGAAGATATGTGTACAAGCAATTGTATGTATAATTTGCATTTGTAATGTATTTGAAAGAATTGTTTGATATAGATAGACCAATATTTGTCATGTCATTGAACATTGTCATTGAATTGATAAACTATCTTTTATCACTTTAGAAAAAAAAAATCCATAGAAAAATTGGAAAAGGTATGGGTAATTTTCTGCCAGGGGATTTTCTGTTAACATTTCCTTTAAGCCTAAAACAAAACTCTATACAATGCACAGTTCAAAATACAATGAAAACACCTGTGAAAAAAATCAATGTAGGAATGAAGTTTTAGTGTGTAACATTGTTCTGTTGTTTTATTTCTTACAGATCCCAATAGAGGAAAAAAGAAGTTGGTATTTCAAAATGGCAACAATTTACATAAGGTATTTACATAAGTATTTTTGACACCTTCCTGTTAAGCTTCATTTTTAACACATCATCCAACATCTGATTACATATCTAAGCATTTGAGTCAGCTTAGACATACCTTATCATGAACTTAAACATTAATAGGCTGATCTCAACCTTTGTTTGTTCGTTTAATAGGTTAGATGGAATTGTGAGGGATTCAAAAGACATTGACCTAACAAGACTGACCTATTTTAACAAGGCCCTCAAGTTTCTCACAGAGACTCTACAATCTGACAACACACATCTCAAAGGTAATTTTCATGCATTACATATGAAGATTGGATTTATTGGTTACACTGATGATACCATTAATCAAGTACAGATTATGGTCCTCAGAGTTGTGAGATGTAATTTCCAGATAATGCATTTACAAATGAAGAGTTCAGATGCAAAAGCCTCTAAGTGCCACCTGAAATTTTCTTCTAGAATGATGATTTTTATCAAGCTCGTATATTTAAGTTCAGTAATTTCACTTAAATGACAATTAATAGGTAATTTTCATTGCCATTTAAGTGAAATTACTGAACTTAAATATACGAGCTTGATAAAAATCATCATTCTAGAAGAAAATCTCAGATGGCACTTAGAGGCTTTTGCATCTGAACTCTTCAAATATTAGATATGAAGTTACAATAATGAAACTATGAAAACAAACACATCATAAGTATATTGCACATGACATGCAGAAAAAAAAGAATTTTGTGGCCATGAATTATTAATTCATTTCCACGACTTTGACAAATTGGCATTTTATCAATTAGTTCCCCTTGGTTTAGATAAATCATGGCCATGTTGTACTAATTTATTACCTAACTTGAATTTAGTTGAGCCATATTTGAACTAAAACTGCAATAAGGTGTTCAGGAAGCATTAATAATATGGAGGGGCCAAGAACAGAGAAAATTCCAGGTTTTTTTTGTCTATTTCACATTGACAGTACTTACTTGCACACGTTGAAGTGCTGTTTGTTCGTTTATGACATTTTTGCATTTACTTCACTCTCACCTTGAGGGCCCTGACAACCGAGCACTGTCCCCATTGGCCAAATCCATTATCCACCCCTACATAAGAGAAGTAAAATGTTTCACAGACCAGCCTTTCTAGTTTTATGTTGCCACATGTCACGCTTGGCTTTTTATGACTTCTTATCAGCGTCCTGAGCAGATCTCAGATGTCAAGGAATCATTTAGACAATGTTTTTATATCTCTCTTTACTCTCTAGCCATGGCCTGGTGTTATGTTGGTCTCATGCTGGAGCGGGCGGAGGAGTTCTCCACTGTGCCAATGTCGGTCCATGACTGTGGTTTCTCTGGATCTGACCCTTTGACGTGTTATGGATCGGTACTGAATTTCAGCCTTGGAAAAATGTAGAATGTTTATTGTGGTCAAGCTAATCAGATTTCAGTCTTGAGGTTATTTGCACAACATGTCCCATGATGTGTAACTTTGTTGTTTCTTGACACAGGTGTTAGAAAGATGAGTTTAGGCTTGTTTGGTTACGTAAGCTGATAAACTGAAAAGCTTATAATACTTTGACTATGAGAGTAATTATACAGTGTAAAGGCTCTAAATGATTAGATTTGTTCTCAATGTTGATTTTCACAGGCCATTAAGCTCGCCACAGAGGATGCATTCATACTCAACAGGCTAACGGACGTGTTCTTCCTGTCAGGCAAACTGGAGATGGCCATAGGTATCTGTAACATGGCATTGAGTGTCCTGCCTGATGCAGAACTCAACTGGCAGGCATACTGTACACGTGCCAAGGTAAGAGAAATATTACCTCCCCCAACCAACAATTCATTACAATTTTCAGATATATTTCTTTGTATTTACATGTACCTATATAAAAGTACCGCTCACAAACAATGAATACGTTAAATCGGCTGTGTATTTTGTTTTATAACCTCTCTTTGAATCACACCCCAGGATAATGCACAAAAACAAATGCTTCTGCAAAGACAAAGAAACACCCATTTTGTGACTTAAATATTAAAAGGCAACCTAAAAATGATAGTTATAATGTTTGGACATTTAAAATGTGTGAATTTCATATCTAAAAACCAATCAAGTTAGACACACTTTAATTACTATGTACGTACAGGGTCAACAGTGTAATTATATATGTCGTTACAGAACTTGATTACTGCTGTAATTAAAGTTTTTTTGTTTTTAAATATAAGTACAATGTAAAAACATAAATGTAGATGATAAGAGCTTTGTATCAAATTATTTTAAAGTTAGTAGGTAAAGACACATGTGGGACCAGGTTCTTTTTTGCCTATCTTTAATTGGTCTCAAGTCATTGTTGTGAATGAGATGAGTTTCCCTCAAGTTCACGCCAGGAGCATTCAGCCTTTCATTGGTACTGAAGCACAAGCCCCAACCAAAAAAGTGTCCCCCAATTGTTTTGTTTTGGATATATTGATATAAATTGTCTTTTACAAGTAATTTTGGACAATATTAATTGTATATTATCTGAAACAAACCTCTGCCTTTTTTAAGATTTTGCTTAAAATGGCTAAGGTGTACAAATACATACAAGTATGTGATGTATTTGTGTTCAGGTGTTTGCCTCTTCTTTTTTTTCTCTGTCTAATATTGCTCTGATACTTTTAAAGCACCTCAAAATATGTATTCTTTGCCCTTTTCTACTTTTCCTCCAGCTTAGTGTCACCACTTATGCAAAGGATCTTGATAAAGCGAAGTGTGGCCAAGGTGGATTCCCTGACCGCCAGATTCTAAAAGAGGCACGTGCTGACCTGGAACGTGTTTTGGCTGTCCGACCCTGTTTGAGGACTCATTTGGAGATGGGTCAGGTAGTTATGAGAACACTAGATAGCGGTCACAAGTTTGGAATAATTAGTTGATTTTTAAAAAATGTTTTCGAAAGAAAATTCTTATGCTAACCAAGGCTGCATTTATTGGATGAAAAATACAGTAAAAACTGTAATATTGTGAAATATTATTACAATTTGAAAATAACCGTTCTATTTGAATACACTATAATTCATTTAATGGTAAAACTGAATTTTCAGCATCATTACTCCAGTCTTCAGTGTCACATTATCCTTTAGAAATCATTTTAATATGCTGATTTGCTGCTCAAGAAACATTTCTTATAATCAGTGTTGAAAACAGTTACGCTGCTTAAATTTTTGTGAAAAACTTTGGTAACAATTTATTTTACCGTGTCCTCATGTTACATGTAGTTACTGTAGTAATAACTATAAATTATGTATAATTAGATTAATATATCCCTAAACCAAACCCTAATCTTACCCTTACCCTGTAGTAAGCACATTAATTATTATTATTACACAGTACTTAAATGTATAATCACACTGTAACACGGACACCTTCAAATAACGTGTAACCAAACACTTTTTTCAAGATTCTTTGATGAATAGAAAAACATTTATTTGAAATAGAAATGTTTCTTGAGCAGCAAATCAGAATATTAGAATGATTTCTGAAGGATCCTGTGACAATTTAAAATATCCGTTCTATTTGAATATACTTTAAATGTTATACTCCAGTCTTATTAATGTCTGCTGGAAATTCAGCTTTGCCATCACAGGAATAGTAAAATATATTAAAATAGAAAAAAGTTACTTAAATTATTCCAAACTTTTGACCGGTAGAGTAGTTACTAATATAGTTACTATGCAGTTTAAGAGCATAATATATCCATCTCTCCACTTCTCTCAGGTTTACTACTACATGGGTGTTGACGCCCTACAGGAGAGCCTTTTGGTTGATGAGATGGCGATAAACCAGGCCCTGGTTAGTCTAGCTAAGGCTCTGCAGTGTCCTCTCGGCTCTACAATCTCTAAACTACAGCTCCTGCGGGGTCGCTGCCTGCTGCTGAAAGGAGAGGAGCAGAACGCCATCGACTGTTTCAGGAAAGCGCTTGAACTGGAACCTCCTAGCGTCCAAAACACGATGGTCCTGCGCTGCCTGCTACAGGCTATTCTTGTGAGCTTCTCCCAATGCGGGAGAGACACGGATCACACTATAATCCAATTAGAAGAATGTTTAAAGCAGGCCGAAGAGCGATATGGAATAGACGTTGTTCAGACCGAGTTAAAAGCGCTATGCCGAGCACATACGGATGAGGTGACGGAGCTCTCAAAAGATCTGATCAGGAAAGGAAGGCTGGAAGTGGTTAGAAAGTTGCTGAGGAGCGTACAGCCGCAAGGGAAAAAGTTTGGACTGGGCAGGTCCATTTCTATTTGAAAGGAGCAATGGGAAGGTGACCCCAGATAATGTACATTTATTCATTTCATTTAGCTTACGCTTTTATCCAAAGCGACTTACAATTGCTATATTTCAGAGGTCGCACGCCTATGGAGCAACTAGGGGTTAAGTGTCTTGCTCAGGGACACATTGGTGTCTCACAGTGGAATCGAACCCGGGTCTCTCACACCAAAGGCATGTGTCTTATCCACTGCGCCATCACCACCCATGGTCATGAGTTGTGCATGTTAAGACAGTAATTAACAATAATGCAGCTAACTATTTCAAACTAGAGGTATTCATTAAAGCTGAGAGATGGACAAGAGAAATGTATTGTCAAATTCTAAATGTATTACTATGGTGTTAAAGATCAAAAAGTGACTTTGGAATGTTGTCTTTTGGCTATGCTTTCCTCCAGCACATACCACGAAGCGTGAAGAGCCAGTTTGACTAGAAATAAGTGTTTTAACTGTGTACTATGGGGGTCAGAAGCCTGAAAGTGCAGTCACATTAGCAAAAAGCAAATGAAAAAAACAATTGTCCATTGTCAATAGCGTTGGGATTTTTGAAGCAGAGATTACACAGAAGTCACTTTCAAACCAAGCACCTTTCTGTTGGTCAAATTCACGTTTAACTTGAACATGAGCGAAATCTGCGTGAAGGACATTCTCAAATCTCACAGTCACATGGATCCCTATTGGAATGATTGGATTCTGCCCACAAAATTTTGCTGAGCAATGGTAAATGTTACCTCATCTTGAAACCACATTCAAAATCTGGGACTTTTATTTCAATTTAAATCTACAAGTAAAGAAAAAGCTTTAGGAAACCTCATGATTAAAACATTTAATAAATATTGCACTATTTCTGGGTCACTAATAAATAAGCAAATTTGTGAAATTGGTCATGTGCACCTCTTAGGAACATTCTCAAACCATGCTGGATAACATGATCAAGTTAGTTTTACACATATTTATGTTTCATTTTGGCTTGAGTACAGCTGTTTTTAAAGCAAAAGAAGATACATTTTTTTTTTATTATATAATTTGAAAGAAAAATGTCATATTAAAAAAAAATCCTAAAAACATTTGGTCTCAGTCTTTTGGACACACTGGCACTGGTACAACCCCTGGCAATCACAGATATGACACAAAAAAAGTTGTGTTTAATACCGTAACATTCTGGCTTCATGAAACATACCTCAAGCAAAATCAATTTAAGTTTTTGGTTACTCACTATTAACTAGTTGCTTATTAGCATGCATATCACTAGGATATTGGCTATTTCTAAATACTTATAAAGCACATTAATGCCTTATTCTGCATGACCATATTCTACATCCCTTAATCATACAGTACCCCCCCCCCCCCAATCAAGTAGAGGAAGGGTATGGAATCCCTTTATGTTGAGAAAAAATTATGGAATCATCTTTTAATTTGGATTTCTAAAACAAATACCGGGACTAAAAATGCTAATTGGTCAGAGTCCTTACACAACAAGCTGTTGGAAACATGGCCCTAATAAACAATGGAAAGGATTATAAAACCCTAATAAGGAATTTCAACACAGAATGTGGCCAAAGAAGTTGGTTGTTCCCAGTCAGTTGAATCTAAAATGTGGTGCAAGTATAAACTAAATGGGAAGGTTATAAAAGGAAAACACACGGGCAGACCAAGGAAGACGTAAAAGCATCAGGATTGAAAATAGAAAAGGCATGACAAAACAACTGAAAAACAAATGGAAGGAAACAGGAGTCAATATTTGTGACACAACTGCAAGAAAACTGGCTCAATGAAATGGGATTTACATATTGAAAAACCAAACAAAAACCACTACACAGAAGAAAACTAGGTTACAGTAGGCTAAAGAAAAGCAATAATGGAATTTTATTGATTGAATAAAAGTGATGAATCGCAAATCTGCATTGGCCAACGAGATGATGCTGGATATTTTGTTTGGTGCCATTCTATTGAAACACAATGACGACGGTCTGAAGAAAACAATCAAATTTCCCAACTCATTTATGATATGGAGTTGCACGACAGCTAAAGGACCAGGGGAGACGTCCAGGATGATAAGTCCACACCTCAAAGAATGCAGACTGCCATAAAAGCTAGAGGAGCAACAACATTGTTTTTTGTTGATAATTATATACTTTTTCCACAACACTGAGTGATTCAATACGGTTTTCCTCTACTTGACCTGGACAAAACCCCCACACCATTTATCTTATCTTTTTTTAATTTAACATCCTCCAAGTGGGATGATTCCATAATTTTATGTCAGGGGCTGTATGTGACAACTGGTTTAATGGAACCGTATGGCAGCTCAATTTCATCACAAATACATTTTTATCCTCAGTAAATGAGGTTTGCATTACATAGTAGAAACTAAATAAGTTAATGATAATGTTGTGTAAAAGGCTCCAACATCTTTAGTTCTAATTTATTTTATTATCCCAGAAACTATTTTAAAGCAATACTTCACACTAAATAAAAGTTCTGTCATCATTTACTCACCCCTTATGACTTTTTAAAACCATATGACTTTCTTTCTAATGAAAGAGAAATGTCTCAGTGTTTTTCAATGAAAGTCAATGGGCTCCAGTGTTGTTTCCTAACTTTCATCAACATATAATGTGTGTTCCACAGAAGAAAGAAAGTCATTCCTGTTTGAGGGTAAATGAATACAGAATTTTCACTTTTGGGTGGGCTATACTTTTAACAGCTTCTTTTATGTTCCTTTTTTATGTTCAATATTAAAAATGCGGAGTTAAATACTGAAATATATAAAAAAAAATATATCTGCATTGTCATGTTTTCTATCTGTATTAAAAAATGATGAAAATGATGAAGAAAAATCTGAAATAACTGAGTCTTCTTAATCTTATTCAACAGTCTAATACCATACCATACAAGATGCAGATAAGAAAATGCTTTTATTGCTTTTAAAGTGAATCATTGCCATCACTGTAAAGGAAATCCACTTTTTAACATTTTTGCCTCCATCTCCAGAGTTTTCTTAAGGGGTGGGGGAGCAGAAATGTCGTTAGCAGCAGGAGGTTGAGATTTATGACCAAGGTGTTTAAAGTCTTTCAAGGTCCAAACAGAACATTTCAATCATTTCAATCTCTTGACCTTTTTTCCTGATAAAAACTGCTTAGAAAATAGAGAGCCTGAAACCAACACAATGAAACTAGGCGATCCTGCCTTCAAAAAGCACCTGGAAGGAACAAAACAGAGAGAAAAAACATCAAAGACCAATTCAAGCAGAGATAAAACTACTTAAAAGAAATTCCTCTGAAATACCTTTGGTGCTGAAGAACGTTAAGAAGTGACTTTTCAAGATCAACTTGATAAAGATGTCCTTTTTCAGGATCCTCAAAGAAAAGCTGAAACAAAAACATGATTGTGATGTTACAGATGGATATGATCAAAGTTCAAAAACAAATCTTTGTGGTACTGCATCTAATTAACATTTCTCAAGCAAAAGAGAACAATGATGGATCAAAAAGTGGTGTTTAAAGAACCTTTTGACCGACCTGTAGATTTTGCGGCTGATATTTTCTTTCTGTATCCCAAGGAGGAAGCTCTTCACCAAACATAACTGCCAAATGGTCCATGAAGCTGAAATACAAAAATCAAATATATTTAAAGAATAAATGATTTCCCTGTCCAGCCCTCCCTTTCTCAGCAAGGATACACATTTAATGTCTTTTTGAGTTTGTAACAAACCTGGAGTTCTCGCAGAAGGCAGATACGAAGTCCGTCTGGCTGTGTTCAGGGTAGAGGAACAGCACTGGCCAGTGGAGGACTCCCTGCTCATCCATAAAAACACAAGCTCCTGTGGCCTCCTGAGAGCCCATTCCATCAAGCTCCAGATCGGCCAGAGCTCTAGACGCTCCTCCATTGCCATCATCATCCTCACTGTCCGAACCCCTTTGTCGAGATAGCTCGGTCTTCAGAAGTTTGATGCCACGCTCCTAAGTAAAAACTGTCATTGAATATTTCACCTTTTCATAATTCAGTTTAAGAATTTTTTTTTGTATGACTACACTTAGTATCTTCAGTACCTTAATGGCAGCTAACAATGCTTTCTTCTCATTCAGCTCCTTTTTTGCTTTAACCTTTGCCTTTCTGGCATCTTTGTCAGCTTCTCTCTACAAAAAAAATACATTTATTCAAGATCTGCATGATTAATCTTTAAAAGATTGACAAGTACGAATCCAACGGAACATTCAAATCTGTGTCAGCGCTACCACTGACCCAGAGAGAGCAGTGTCATGTATAGGTGTGAAACAGCTTCACAAACAGTCTTTTAAAGGGGTCATATAATGGTACATGCACTTTTTCAAGTTGATTGTACTGAAATGTGTGTTGGCAGTGCCTGTACACAACCATCATTAATGATAAAAATCTATCCAGTGTTTTTGTTTTAATCTCCTTATATGTTTTCCCCTGCCTCAAATTGACCCTCCCACGAGTGTTGATTGACAGCAGCGTTTCAACAGATCCCTGCCCTGAGCGAGCTGTCAGTCATCATAGTCCGTCATTGTTGTTACGCTGGAGCAGAATGGCATCTAAGCGATTGTGGTGTTCTGTTCTTGGGTGTAATAACGAACACAGCAGTAATTTTGATGTTCCTAAATCCGAACCGCTGAGACACAGTGGCTGAGTTTTGTTTTCGAAGGGAATATTCCCCACGAGCAACGTCAATGCTTTCATGTTTGCGCGATTCGCAAATCTTTTCTCACCAGACTGCTTTATTAACGAAGGAAGTAACTTATAAAGCTGATTTTGATAAGAAACTGCTCCTGAAAAAAGAATCGTTACCAACTATTCATGTCTCCCTGCTGAACCTCCAGAAAAAGTAAGTGTAAAATGTTATTAACCTTTATATTAATCTTTGCAAATCGCTTCACGATGAATGCGGCTAAGGTTTACACTCAGGGTACATACGGCATGTTTTCTATGTACGACGTTCTCAATATAATTCATAATCCCACGTTCATAATGAACAACGCTTTATGGTTATTGTGTTATTACAAACTGAGTACGTATAACTTACATCAGTAAACACATAGCGTTCGTACATCTCACTAAGTTAATTAATTGTGCCTTAATTGTCGAACTTCTTCGGGCCGTCATCTTGTTCCGACTCCGGTTCAAACTGATACGGTTGCACAGATGTGTCCTCCTCAGAGACTCCCGCTGCCATTTTTTTCCTATACCCTCAACTGTTGTCAAGGAAACACTCCACGTGCGGTGTGGTCATAACGCTGTTATGAACGCCCACAGAACAGAGGGGCGGAGTGAGCGAAGCTCATTATCATTTAAAGGCATATGCATATGCATATTAAATGGCGTGCTGAAAACAGAGCTGTTTTTGACCAGGTAAAATTAGTGTTTTCTTACATACTAACGAAAATTTTTTATTGAAGTATATTACAAACTTTTCATTTAGACCCTAAAGAATCAAATTAACTTGTATGAAAATGGCATTGTATGACCCCTTTAAACCACACTGTATCATTATTTATGTTACATTAATTCAAACTATCATAGAAGTACCGGGATAAAAGTTTGATACATTTTTTGAATATAAACACTTCCACAGTGTACACTACAGTAGAGATCAAAAAATCACATTTGACGCTTAAAAGCTGCAGTCAGTAACTTTTGGCGCTCTAGCGGTTAATAAACAGAACTGCATGAGTATTGTGGAAGAACAATGTAGCCGGAGCTACTTCTCTCCGTTTATGCCTATGACGAGTTACGCAAGTACTAGCCTGCGTAACTCTGTAACTATGGAGTAACTACTGCGTAACTCCCGACCCCACATGTCTAAAACAGTCCGAATATAAACACTTAAGAAAAAAAAAAACAGTTTGGAAAATGGATTCATGATGTACTCATTAAAATGGATTCATGATGTACTTATTCATGATGTCATGATGTAAAAAAAGTTACGGACTTAAGCTTTGAATAAAGCTTATATTAATTACATCATTAAACATGTGACTGTTAAAAAATGCATTTGTCATTGAATCATTCATTGAAGAGATTTTCAAATATGCTGATTATACAGTAATGAAACAGATGAAGTCTATATAAGTGAATCATTAATAAACCAACTTTAAAAAAATGTATTCAAATTAATTATTTTATTTAAATAGACTGCAGCAATTAACTTTTTGTCAGAAACTCTAGTAAATAACTAGCCTGGTAATACCAGACTCTGCTACTTCACTTTGCTTCGTACACAGAGTCTGGGATAGCATAATAGAGAAGTGTTTTCTCTCTCGCTAGGGGGCGCGTACTGAAGTTTAAAATCATTGGTTACCCGTAAGCCAATCAGATAAGTTTGTTTATGACGCATGTTATGCGCCGACACAGCCGCATCGAACCACAGACATCATGCATCGAACTCAAATCTATGATCGAACTTCCACTGTAAACACTTGATGATGCGAGCGAAATACCCGAGTGAACATGGCTGTAAACGACTTTTTTGATCTGTGAGTGATGTAATAGAATGACTGCTGCGCTTGACAGGGCACAAACGAGTAGAGAGAGAGAGAGAGCCCCGGCCGCGCGCGCGCACTCCCACGTCTACAAACAACAAGAGCGCTGTCTTGCTCTCTCTCCCTCGCGCATATTCATAAAAATCAATCGACAAGATAGTAAGAGGTCGGAAGACCGCGGTTTCACGTGGAGCATTTGGAGATTTTTAGAGATTATAGACTCTAGGAACAACATCTCAATGAACAACATCTCAACTATAAAGGCCTGTCTCATATAAGTTAGACGCCTATCTCAAGTACAAGCCGGTGCAGTTCGACGATTTGGGCAAATAAAAGCCCGGGCTATTATTTGAAGTTTTACGGTATTTAAGACCTGGAAAAGAAAAGAGACACTGACCTGTCAAAAGGCTCCCCAGTCTCTCGCTGACGATCGGTAATAGTTGATAAATTAAACTTTTCCCAAAGGGAGTAGGGCCACAACATCACCTCCATTCAAAATGTTTAATACACACTCTTCGTGTTCGGGCTTCAGTTTGCTAATGCCGGGAATATTCTCCACAACAGAGCGAATTGCATCTGCGTCTCCATATCAGCGGTCGTTTTCGATTTCCATGACCTAATCTTAAACACGGCGCTTACCGACTACGTCACGGCTTTCAGCCCGCCCTCTGTTCGTTGATTGGCCAGGCTGTTTTCAGGCCGGTGGAAAACAGAAAGATAGGCTGCTATCTCAGACTGACTACAGGAGCGAAATGAATTTAGCGGAAGTAGGAAGTCTGACGTAGTCAGGCTAGTAAATAACGTTATTTTGTTAAATTGTGATTTTAAATTTATCCAAAATTGTGCAGCTCTAATTTATACATTACAATTTATTTGCAAAATATAAAATGTCCAAAATTTGCCTTGGCATACAGGAGACAATGGGAGGAAAAAAAGAGAGAGAAAACAAATGAGCACATTATAACCAACAATATAAGTTTGTTAGCAATAGATTAATAAGTAAATTAGCAAGTAATAAGATGGTAATGTGCAAGTAGAAATAAAAAATAAAGTGAATAGTTTAATTGTAATGACTTTGTGGAATTTTAAGGTGCAGTATGCGAGATTGACAACTAGCGGTTGAAATGGGTACTGCAGTCCAAATTCAAAATATTGGGGAGAGTTGTTTCCCTCGCCCCCTCCAGCTCAGACTCAAAGCTCAAGTGGGTTGCCAAATTGAGGACACGCAACAGGAACGAGCACAACTGACAAGGGAAGGTGATGAGATATACACACTAGGGGTGTCGAAATTAATTGTTTCTACGATGCATCGCGATGCAGACGAGGACGATTCGGTATCGGTTCAGTAACAGACCATAAACGGTTATACTGACGCTTTTCTGACGTCATTTGTCGCGTGTGTACTTTGTCGCGGTAGCATACAATGGCAGAGGAGGCGAGACGCGAGTGCGAGTAATTAAAAATGCTCCGAATACTTTTAAAAGCCTACATCTATTCTGGGCACATTTTGGCTCTAATGAACAACCTGGTAAGCACGACCTGGAGAAGACACGCGCTGTGCGCGCTCATGTCACGCACACATAGAGCTGATTTAAGTATCCGAACCCGATGGTCAAATTACAATTATTCTGTGTTGTTACGCGTGATTGATAAAGGTAAATGGATGATCGTTACCTTCAACAGTGGGCTCGGCGACGGTTGATGCGCGCATCTCTATGGTAACATTATACACTGATGAATGAGCGCTGCTTTTAAATGAACATTTCTTTACAACAAAATTGATTTGACACAATTTAATTTACTAAATGGCATGAACAGGCTTTAGTCCCTTGAAACTTAAACTGGAATGTCACTGTTTCTGTCAGTGCGACTTCCCGAACAGGCGAACACGCGCGCGCGCACGCACACATCACTTTTGGAGTAAAAATTTAAATTGCAGATGCAGTGCACCGCGATGCATCGCAATATCGAATTGAACTGAATCGATGACATGATAATCGTAATCGAACCGAACCGTGAGACCAGTGTAGGTTCACACCCCTAATACACACTGTAAGTTGATTTATGATGAGTTGATATCGTGTTTTATTATGCTCCAATTCATAGAGATTTTTAGATTGGTGCGGAAGCTTTTTAGGTAGGGTAGAATCTGTGATCTCTGACACAGTTGTGTTCTAGCTTCCATGGCTGCAATATGCTGAGTTTTCCACCAACTGGCAACCCGGGGTGGCGAAATACTATTGGGCAGAGCATGTGAGCGAGCATGGTGTGACGCTCAGCTCAATATTCCGCTCTATGCGCGTGCGCTCCACTCAGTCGCTCGCGTCCCAAGCGAACGCTCCACTGATGAATCGCTCACGCTCACCGGTAAAACAAATCCCGCTCAGACATAAAATGTCTCTGTAGGCTACTTGCTTTCTGTTTGTAATTTGTAATGAATATCTGGAATAAATGTATCATTTAGTGTAGCTAGGATTGTAAATAGAAGTTATTCCGGGATGATTCTGAAGAAAAGTCTGTTTTTTTATTCATTTAAATGCATTGAATTAACTTAATTAAAAAACATGTCTAGCCCTTGGCAAACTTGCTTATTAAATGCAATAACTGAAAAGGTATATTTGATTTTCGTTATATTATTTCCGTGAACATAACTGCAGTTGCAAAACAGGCATATTAAAACGCGCGCGCACACACAAACAAGATGCATGTTATGCATAAGGCTCGCAACTTCCTTGTTTGAGGAAGTATTTGAACTCCATAACCAACCCACTATTACTTTAGCTAATACACCGATTCTCGAACTACCAAATCACAATAGGGCATTCTGAGTAGAGAGAGCGGCGCTGAGCGGACGGAGCGAGCACAGCGGAATCTTCAGAAAGGCGCTCTCCACTCAGGAGGAAGTATTACCGCTCCGCTCACATGCTCTGCTATTGGGTAAATTGGCAACTTAGGATATCGCACAGACCAGAAAAAAAACAGACATTCCGACAAGGAAAGCACATTTCAAAGTAAAATAACTGGCTGTAGCATTTTTTTCCCCAGAGAGACACGTGTATGTGAACTCAGCATGTTTCCTAAATATCTACTTAAGTACAGACAAAAACTTACTTGCAGCACCTTTAATATTAATATATTTATATTTTTAACAAACATTAATCAACTAATTCTTTGCCATCATCACTTATAATAATACGAATAAAAAATTCTGACATCAACATAATTTCAGAGAAAATATGAATTCCACATCACGCTAAATATGATATGTAAATCCTTAAACCAAATGCTCTAAATCCAGAATGGGTCACCATAAATATATCTTCCTATCGTGTCAGGCATTTCTACCTTCAGTTTATCTGCTGTGGTTCTCAGCTCCAGCAGTTTCTTGTCAGTGGGAAACAGCTTGAAACCTTCATTACACCACTGCAATACTCCAGAGTAATTACGCAGCTCCATTGAGCACTGGGCTCCTAAATTCATTCATAAAATTACACAAATATTAATATTATATTTTTTGTACACAAAATATTGCACTTTTAAAAGAGTTTAGTTTTTGGTTTGCTTTGTTATTTTAGTTTATTTTGCTTTGCTTTGTAAAATAAAAAACTGCAGACAGAACTTACCTCTTATTATGGCTTTAATGTGGTCTGGCTTGAGTTTCTTTGCAGCTGTGGCATCATTCAAAGCTGACCGCATATTTCCTGGAGGAAATAGTTTATTGCATAAATCAAAGAGGAAAAACTAAATTATTCTGGCACATTTAAAAGGCAGACTAACTTTAACATAGACCTTATTGTGTTTGGTTGAAGGAATACTGAATGTACCTAAATAGAAATGTGCAGCTGCACGGTTGGTGTATAGAATTGCATTGAGTTCAAGATCCATACAGTTCTTTTTCAATCCTTCTGTGTAAGACACTACAGATTTCTTATAATTCTTCTCCTTAAAGTAATCATTCCCCTCATCCTTCAAACCTCTGGCTTGCTCTGAGAAAAAAAGGAAAAAGTTCAATTTAAATGTATTCAACTGCAATTTATAGGAGGTACGTTGCTTAAATAAAGAATCATAACCAAAGCAAAATAAAGAGCCGCACACCTTCAGGTGTTCTGTCATCATCATGGATTATAGACTGAATGCAGGCGAGATCGGGGTTTTTCTCGGGGTCTATGTTTTCCGGGGCAGTCTTCATGAACATGGGCACCTTATTAAACTCCTGCAAGATATAAAACGCGTATTTATTCATATGCAATAAAAAGCTGCTTCAGCCAAATGCAATGTTACAGCACACTGCTTGATCTTCAGTAATCTGTTCGCGTCCACCAAAAGTGACATGCTGTTGCCAGTTTTCTTTTACTAATAACGAGACAGTCCTATCTTACCTCTTCCCAGTTGCTTTCATTAAACGCATTTTTGTATTTCTGTGCTTTAAACTTCTCCATAAACTCATCCATGCCATCGTCGCTGTCTTCGCCTTGTGCTGGGGCAGCCATCGTTTATATCTTAAAATTAATTCTGTAATATATACACTTACTGTGTCCTGGATGTATCTAAATACGTTACTGTGTTCAAAATGTATCCGCTATGAAGAGCTATAAATAAAACTCCAAAATGCGATAAAACTGAGAATAAACTGCAGCAAAGATCCACATGGCCTCGGCAAGCAGCTGTTCCTGTGCTCTGCTGCTTGATACACATTACCGCATTACCGCCACCAGCTGGTCTGGAGGGGAAAAAGTGTATAGAGAATAAACAAGTTACTTTAAAGGATATCAAAAAATATTTGTAATAAAGAGAGATAATACAAATCTAAAGTTATACGTTGATCATATTGTATCAAATATTTAATTGAAAATATATTTTAATGTCGCATCATTACGGAAAAGGCAGGGAAAATTGGCCTCTTTACCAGATAAACATGTCCGGATTCCGTTTGTATGCGAGTTAAAATGACAAAACTCTCCCACATACTGTAATAAAAGGAAAACTACAAAAATAATGTAAATATCAGAAATTACCTACCAATAGGAATCATTTGAGGATTGTTTTCTTCCCCACTTAAATTAACTTTCAAATTAACTTTTTTCCCCCCAGGAAAATCAATGTAATATATTTGTTTAATAATATTTTTTATTATTATTTAGAATTGTGAGGGGATTTTATGATGCTATGCAATATTTATAAAAACTTTATAAGCTATTTTTCCCATACAATTAATATATATATTTTAATTATTTTTCCATAAATTAAATGCAATATTTCAGATTAAAATAGAGGGAAGGCCTTTACATTTTTTAAAAGTGAAAACAGTGCCATCTGGGGGCGTTAAAAAAATAAAACGTGTAACCAACTATAGCTCCCTATATAAATACTGTACTGTATATAGAGGCTTTTGGATTCCCTATAATTTATGTTTTATAAACAAATACAGTGATTGGCCTGGAGGTTGTGTATGTGTGTGTGTGTGTGTGTGTGTGTGTGTGTGTGTGTGTGTGTGTGTGTGTGTGTGTGTGTGTGTGTGTGTGTGTGTGTGTGTTTGTGTGTGTGTGTGTGTGTAACAGAGAATGAGAGTCTCTTTTGGATTTATTGATTTTATTTCATGTATTCTCAAAATCTGCTTTGATGCACTTGGCAATTAAAAAGAAGTAAAGAGAAGATAGGGTGTAGATTTATAAGAGTAAGAAACAATGATGCTATATAAATAGGTTTCGGAATGATCTCCTAAATGAAGAATGGGAAGGGGTGTATGTGGAGGATGTTGATGCTGCCTACAATGCTTTTCTGGAAATGTATACAACATATTATGATAAACATTGTCCAATAGTGGTACACAAACAAAAAGTAAATGAAAATAGAAAACCGTGGGTATCAAAAGGATTGATGTATGCATGTAAAAAGAAAAATAAACTTTATAGAAATTTTATAAAATATAGAACAAATACTGCTGAAATGAAATGAAATATAAGGTGTATAAAAATAAGCTAGTACAAATTATGAGATGGGCTAAGCAGGATTATTATAATAAACTGCTGGATGATAATAAAAATAATATAAAAGGTACATGGAACATTTTGAATAAAGTAATGGGTAACAAAACAGCACATACAGCCCTGCCTGATCATTTTATCTATAATAATAAGACACTGTATGATTTGAATGAGGTGGTAAATGAATTTAATTTTTTTTTTTTAATGTGGGGCCAAATTTGGCGGATAGTATTAAAATACATGACACGTCATTACAAAGAGGGTGGAGAGGAGAAAGTAGAGTACTGCAGTCAATGTTCTTGGGGGATGTCTGTGAATCAGAAATTATATCTATTGTTTCTAAATTAAAGAGTAAGACTTCCATTGACTGTGATGGGATAGATATGGTTATATTAAAAAAGACAATTGACTGTGCTGTTAAACCCATTTGTTATATTTGTAATCTTTCCTTTGGAAGGGGTATTTTTCCTGATAGAATTAAGAGGGCAAAAGTTATTCCATTATTTAAAGCAGGAAATAAGAAAACTTCAATAACTATAGACCGGTTTCATTACTTTCACAATTTTCAAAAGTATTAGAAAAACTTTTTGTTTATAGGTTGGAGTTTTTTAGAAAAACATCACTTGTTGAGTGAAAGCCAGTATGGCTTTAGGCAAAAAAGGTCCACAGGGACTGCCTTAATGAATATTGTTGAAGAAATAACAACAGCAGTAGATGAAAAGATATTCACAGTAGGAGTGTTTATTGATTTGAAAAAGGCATTTGATACTTTGGATCATGAAATTTTACTTTCTAAATTAAGTTTGTATGGAATGAGAGGAATGGCCCTAAATTGGTTGAGAAGTTATCTGAACAACAGAAAACAATATGTAGTTAATTGATGTTAAATCTGAATTTATGCAAATTAAATGTGGGGTACCACAGGGTTCTATTTTGGGACCTAAACTTTGTCTTTTATATATTAATGACATTTGTGATGTTTCCAAATTATTACAGTTTGTTTTATTGCAGATGATACAAATTTCTTCAGCTCTGGAAATGATATACAGAAACTAGTAGAATCTATTGAATATGAAATGACAAAACTGAAAAAATGGTTTGATGTAAATAAGTTGTCATTGAATTTAGAAAAGACAGGGTTTATGGTCTTTGGAAATAGGAAAATAAATGAATCTGTAGCTTTATCCATAGACGGAGTTGATATTGAGAGAGTGTTTGAGTTTCGTTTTCTTGGTGTAATTATGGATGATAAATTAACATGGAAACCTCACATAGCACACATTAAAAGAAAAAATTCCCAAAATATTTTTGTTTTAAACAAAGTGAAGGAGGTATTAAATAAGGAAACAATGAAAATACTTTATAGTTCACTCATCATACCATTTTTGATTTATTGCATAGAAGTATGGGGGAACACATATCAGACAAATTTAAAACCTTTATCTATTTTACAGAAGAGAGCTATAAGAATTATTCATAAAGTAAATTATCGAGAACATACAAACAAATTGTTTGCTAAATCTAGAATATTAAAGCTAGAAGATTTGGCTAAGTTTCAAACACTAATAATATTGTTTAAAGTAAGACTGAAAATCTTACCAGAGAAAATACAACATTATTATCAGTTAGAAAAAGAGTATAGTAGGAGAAGATATAATTTTAAACATCAATTTGCACGCACGACTATAAAACAAATGTGCCCCTCAGTTATGGGAGTAAAATTGTGGAAATCATTGCATGATAATCTTAAAAGTTGTAGTAACATTGGTCAGTTTAAGTATAAGTATAAACAGAGTATATTCAGTCAGTATTAATATGGTGAGGTTTATGTTGCTTATGGATTTGTTTGGTTTGGTTTGTTGTTGGGTTTGTTTATTTATTTATTGGGTCTAATAATATTGGTTAGCATAAGCAGAGATATAAGCAAAGTAAATTCGGTTAGTACTATTATGGTGAGATCCGTGTTGTTGTGTTGTTTTGTTTTTCTCTATATGAATTGGATTACTTGTTGTTTTGCTGTCTGGGCATTGCCTGATTTTTTATACTGCATGAATTGCTGTTATTTAAACCAACATTGTTTTTTGTCATTGTAATTTTGGCTGTAGGCTGCTTAGGAAAGTTATTTTGTATTTTGGAATGGGGACAGATATTATTAGATTTTATCTTCTTTCTGCTCCCTTTTGCACATGGGAAGTTAAATTTATGTAAAGAAGAAAATTAAATGTTCTGTGTTTTACCATGGATCAAATAAAAAAATAAATAAATGCAGTCTTACCAGTTCATTTCTCTCTCTCTCTCTCTCTTTCTCTCTCTCTGTCTGTGTGTGTGTGTATTTTGCACTCAAAATGTTTTGGAGATTAACCCCTTCATTGCTGTTTTTTATTTTGTTTTGTACCACCAAAATATTTTTTTATTTTTTCGCATTTTTCCATTGATTTCCTATGTTGGTCATTTTGACCGCGAAGGAGCCAAGTGTGATTCCCCCCCCCCCCCCCTAGCTAATGCGACAAAAGTCACCAAGTGTCATCCCATTCCGAAATATCAAAATATACTGTATTACAGTTTTAAACTATAAACTTTTTCAGTCAGCTTCAACTGCAGAGGCCCTGAGGGTTAAATGACAATATGACACTAGATTAAGCTATACTTTGATCTTGGTGGCCCTATAATATCAAGACCAAAATGACAAAAAATATTACAAACAGACCAGTTTTATTACCAAAATGTCCTTGTTATCAAATCACAGGCATTTTCACGTCACACACTGTAATTACTGGCACAAGCAATGTTTGAACTCTCTTGAACATCACTTAGCCAGTAAAATGTAAACAAAACAAAAAATCTATAAACCATTGTTAGATTAGATAGTTTCAACTCTACTTAAAAGATCCACTAGCCCTTCTTTACTAAGAAACATGGTCTCTCCACTCTGCTGACAAATCACCTCAAATAAGGGCAGATCCTCTAGAGCTTTTTGCCCTATCACCACCACATATGGATACCCGAGAATTTTAGCATCTTTCAGTCGTTTACCAATGGTCATCTGAATCCTGTCATCCAGTACCACCTCTCCTCTCAAGTTGGGTAGACTGTTTCCCAAGCTTTGAGCCAGTTCATCAGCCATAGATGTGACTTCATGTGCTTTACTGCCCTTTTTAGGTGGCAGGACACACACTTGATAAGGAGCGATCAACCCTGGCCAGTGAATAGAATCCTCAGATGACATCACCTCTATAGAAGCGGCAAGTATTCGAGTGACACCAAGTCCAAAACAGCCCATCTCTGCAACTGCAGGCGTATTGGATGCATTAACAAACAGGGCCTTAAACGCCTGTGAATATTTTGTGCCGAGGTAAAAAGTGTGCCCCACTTCAATGCCTCTGGATTCAGTCAGTGTGCCTGTTTGACAGAGTGAACACTCAGTCTGCCCTGGGTCTATGGTTTCGATGTTGGCAGAGAAGCCACAGTTCCCACAAACAAGTAACTGGTCTTCACCAATGTCTGCTGGCAGCTGAAACTCATGGGAAAGCGTGCCTCCTATGTTGCCGGTGGCAGCCTGTACCTGCACCCACTTCAAGCCCAGTCGGTCAAATATCCGTCCATAAGCTTGACACACAGAGTGGTACGTTTGAAGAGCCGCCTCCTCATTAATGTCAAATGAATACATGTCTTTCATGTAGAATTCCCGGCCACGTAAGAGCCCAAACTTCGGCTTCTGTTCATCACGGAACTTGCGTGTTACCTGCAAGACACAAGCATGTTATCTACTGCCATACATGTCTGAAAATAGTAGTACTTTGTGCATCACTCGTGCATCACACATGCACTTTTGAGCTTCCGTGTTTACCACATATGTGGGAAGTGCTTTATTTATGTGTGTCTATTATTGTTTAGATGTAAATGCAATGTAAAGCAATCGCATATATTTAGTTACTGGACTTTCAATGGAGGGACAGAAACATCTTAGGTTTCATTAAAAATGTCTCAATTTAAATTTCGGAGATTAACCAAAGTCTGGGTTTGGAATGACATGAGGGTGAGTAAGTGAGACAGAATTTTAATTTTTGGTGAACTATTCTTTCAATACCTGGTACAGCAGAAGTGGCAGCTTCTTGTAGGATATCATGGTCTGAGAAGCAAAAAGCTCTGTGACTGCTTCTTCATGAGTCGGTCCGAGGCAGTATTCCGCATTGTGCCGATCCAGTAGCCTGAACATCTCTTTCCCCATTAGCTCCCAGCGGCCACTCTTCTTCCAAAGTTCTGCACTGCACAGTGCTGGCATGTCAACTTTCTGCCCACCGATTGCCCACATCTCCTCATCGATGAGACGAACCAGCTTCTCCATGGACCTCAGAGCAACTGGTAAGTAATAGAAGCAGCCAGGGTTGGAGGGATTGATAAGTCCTGTCTGCAGCATCAGTCTTTGGCTACGACATGTCAAGTCTCCGCCCTCCTGACCTTCCCTGAGGTTGGACGGCAGGAAGAGGCGAGACACAAGCGCTGGTGGAATGACTGGTTTGGAAACGGCAGAGACTGAAGGAGAAGTGTTGATGGTACGGTAGATGTTGCTTTTCTTTGATGCTTTGAAGAGAGTCCTGGACAGAAGACTTGGGAGCTTGTGATGGCAGTGATGTATGAACACCTCCATTTTTGATAACCCAAATTCTGTGAGACTTTTAATGAAAGAAAAAAAGTATGGTTGACAGTGGGCAATCGATTATTCCACACAGAATACATCAGAACGCTGCGAAAAAGCTCTAGAGGGAAAGTGAATGTGTAGTTCTTTTACACTCTATGAAGTTTCAGAGACTTCTTTAAAAAAATTATGCTTTACTGATTCATAAAAAATGTAGTGCACACAAACACACACATTTTGTTTTCCTTTTTGTAATGATTAAAAAATATAGTAGTATAGTGCTATGTGGTTTTGGCATGCTAGCAGAAATTATTATACATATTTTCTAACCAAATGTCTTGCTATGACAAGTTTCGAAGTGCAACATAATGTATACTTTGAACATTTGTGCCAAATATTTTACTGTGGGTCGCTGAGGATGTAAGAGAGAATATTATTGTTGATATGTTTTAGGTTTTGTTCATTGGTGGGATCTACACGAGATCGAGTAGTTTAACATGTAAATATAAGCACTATCTCTGCTGTAAATTCCAAGCGAATCTGCCTGCAAACAACTAAATTATAAAACAACCAGCTACACAATCTGATACAGTTGCACTGATGTTCCTGCTGTCAGTGTAACTGGTTAGAAGCTAACATGCACATTGTACCACAGAACAACCAACAAAAAATGTCACACTTACCGCGAGTTATCTATACAATCTTGTCAGATTAAACTGAGATAATTAATTGGATACTGATGATTGTACAGATAAATAAAAACTAAACATAAAAATCTCCATATTACAGAATGATGACCTTTTTCTTCTTGTAAGTGGTACAGCGTAGTAGTGCGCCACAGCGCCACCTGCTGCATTGGAAGGCAAAAAGCACACTGTGTTGAACTAGTTAGTAGGAGGAGTCTGTTTCTATGGTTATTTCAAACAAGAAGCCTCAGGACCGGGTTCGGGTTGTTGTCCTGCATATAACTTCAAGCCATCCAGTCACCGCTTCTGTTTTATTTCTTGCTTTTAAAAGTGTGAAACATGTCTAACACAACAGTCAAACAGAAGAGACCTGCTCTGAAAGTCGCCAAGTAAGTTTATACATTACAAACGCTCAAAGAGCAACTTAAACACTTCATTATATTTGTAACGTTAGTTTGACCTGCCGATCAGCATGTTACCAGTAAGTTACATACGATAATGTACACATTTGAGTTTTTAAAAATGAATTTATAAGTAGTGTCCTAAGGTCTGGTGTGCTATTCTACTACTAAAATATTTTTAAACAACATAGAACTTTCTCAGTTCTTTAATATTTATTATGTTGCTTGAATATTTACATTTTCTCCTCATAGGCTAAAGCAGGGTTACTCTTTCTTCCAGGTCTTCCAAAACACTAAATGTATCATCTGGAGTATTTCGTGTGAATAAAAGCATTTCAAGAAACATTAACCATTCATTCAGCGGGAAGAGCTTCAGTTCTGGAGGTGACAGTAAAGTTCTAGACAAGAGCTCGGCCCAAACACCAAAACACACTGTTCAGGTATTGACATTTTATTATGATTATGCATAAATTCCCTATATGAATATATGTGTATATATATATATATATATATATATATATATATATATATATATATATATATATAAATACCCTATATGAAAAAAAAAGAATATCTAAAGACAACTTATTCATTTTTGTTCTTACATCACCAGGTGTTTGATGAACATGGCCTGGACGTTTCTCCTCGCCCATTATATAATCCAGATCCCGGGGTTTTACAACCTAAACAAGGAAAAATATTTCCTGCACATGACACGTCATCATGGACTACCATGACAGACTTTCCCTCGGTAGCCTTCCAGACCACCAACGCAAGCATTACTGGACCGTTTACAAGGTAATTGAGGAGAAATGTAAAAATATTACTTCTTTGCAGCACTTAAATCTGTACCACGAAGAATTATATATAGTAATGAGTGATCTCTGCTTGCATGCCAGGTCTTTTTTTGGGAGCATTTCAGCATCCAGAACGAGCCAGACATTGGAATCAGCGACTGATGAAACTAAAGACTTGTTAGTGAAACAAGACTTGTCCAACAGTCTTTCAGGTTTTAGTTTTCATTTTATATTTTATATTTTCATCAGCCAAGTTTCCTCATTAACTGATGAATTAATGTTCCAATCTAACATTGTGATATTCTTCTATATTTTGCTGTGCTTGCTTCATACAGATGTTCAGGCTCGTAAAGAGGATGTGAAGGAGCAGGTCAGGGAGGACGTATTGGACAGTGTGGTGGATTGTTACCTGACTGAGACCGAGACTATCTGGCTGCTGGACATTCCTACAGTGTCCGTGTCAGAAGATTCAGAGGATGCTGAGGCAGTCAAGTGAGTCACGTTTATGATATTTTTTCCCAGTAATATTCATATCCATTTTAAGATAGAGTTAACTCAGTTGATGTTATTTGACTCGTTTGACATTTATATTTCTCATTTACGTCACATTTATTTTGACTAGCTAGACACGCTCAGTCACCTTTTCCATGGTGCTAAATCATTTTTTCTTCGTGCGTTTTGAAGGGAAAGGAACAACGCTTACACAGAACTGTGCAAAAACAGACAAGGCAACGATAAATATGTGGAGCGCTCAATGCAAACATTCAATGGTGCACCAAAGACGAAGGAGGTCCAATGTGATAGCATTACAATGGTAGACAAAGGTATGATGTCAATATAAAGTCCATTTATAATCTGCCCTTGAATGGAATGCACTTCATTGTGATTCAAATGTTGTTTTTTTAACATCAAACACTCTATCAAGCTGTCATGTCCACCATCTGGGACATGTATGATTCATTCTGCAATAAAAGTGATGTCAGTGGAAACACAGTGGTGTCTGATCAAGGAAATAAGGCTGATGTCCCAGACTCCTCCTCCATGAGTAACCTGGACCTGAATCCTAAGGGTCCTGAACAGAGTATGTCTATGGTCAGCATCAGCAGTACAGGTAATTCTTTTTTATAAATAAACATTCAATTTCGGGTAATTATTCTCAGCTTGTGTGTATATAATCATATAATCATGCATAGTTAGGATAACAACTTGTGCATCAAGACATACTGTATGTTATTATGATATAGATTAATCTGTCATTTGGTAAAGCTGTACAAATTAGACAGATCTCAACAAGGACAAGGTGCTGCTGTGGATGTCCTTCTAACAACTTCTAATATAGTATCAGTATTGTAGTAGCAATTTGATGAAAAGTTAAGTTTTGAAAGGATCTCATCCTCAAAACAAAACTACAAAATATAGGCAAACAAGATAATTTGATCCAGACTACATTAAATATTCACTTAGCAGGGGCTAAACACCTAATTGATTATTGACTTATTTAATAATAATAATAATAATAATACATTTAAAGGTAATTTCTTTTTTCTGTTTGTTTTATTTTTGACTTTTTAAAACAAGTCATTAGGTTATTTCACATTTCATTATAATTGTTAAAAATACATACATTTTCATCCTTGCTTTTAATGTAGTTAGTGGCTCAAGCGCTCAACTTGAAAAGATGGCTTGTGTGCTTCTGGTGGAGGAAGAGCCAGATCATGAGCTGATCTTACAGTCAGACAAATTCAAGCAGGACCTAGCAGTGATGGAACGGGTGATTCTGGCCAATATCTTCCAGCCCAAGCTTGCTGCGTACAGACAACTGCCTGTAATAGAGGGTGATGTCTTTTGTATAGCATCTAAAATTGCATGTTAAATGTAACAGTAGTATTTTAATGCCTTTTTTTTTTACATATCAATTTAAATTAACATTTGGCATTTGCTAGAATATGTATGCTGCTTTGTTGAACAGACCCAGACTGTGTGCGGATGGCAATAGGGTCTAAAAACTCCCTGTGTCCATTCCTTGAGCATCTTTGGGCCTTTAGGTGTGAACTCACCATGGGGCGAAATGTCAGCAGTATGACCTGGAACAAGAAAAACCCAGTACTATCCATTTTACCAACATGTTTCATCCACAAATTATTTTATTTATTTATTTTAAAAATATTGACTGAACAACATATGTTTCCCTACAGGATCTTCTTGCCGTGGGATATGGGCAACTTGATTTCAAAGATCAGAAATCTGGACTTGTGTGCTGCTGGTCTTTGAAGAACCCCACGGTATTCTGCACATTCACGCATACTTTAGGACAAAGATGAATAGCAGATTTACCCAGACAGCAACAAAGAGTCAGCCCAGATCTGGGCCACATCTGGTACAAGTGGATTCAACGCATACCAGATGTGGGCCGGATCTGGGCCGACACTATGTTGCTGTCTGGGTAAGCAATTTAACAGTGTTTGTAAGTATTTTATTTATCAGATCCCTGTTCAGAGCTGTTCATTGAAATGTTGTGTTCACAAACAGTGGCCACCCCCAAAATTTTTTGGACACTATGGGACACTGAAGCCACACTTAAGTCACACTAAATGTGTACATTTCTTTGCATTCGATGATAATATATTAAACCAAGTAACAAATTATACTACACAAACTTCTTGTGCTTGTGACCTTTCTTTACAATAAATGACACTAAAATTTTGTTATCTAATGCAAAGACATTTTTAGTGTGGCTTTAGAGCCCTACAACTTCGTTTATAGCCACTGTATTATTTTCCTGTATTTGTATTCCTTGGCATGTCATATTATCTTGAGTTTTTGTGAACATTCTTTAAATATTTTCATTCATTTGTTTCAGTGGCCTGATCGAATCTTTCATTGTGAGAGTGGAGTCACTGCACTGGATTTCTCAGCTTGTAATGCCAATCAGCTGGCAGTAGGCATGTATGATGGCACCATTGCCATTTATAACGTCCAGGCCACAGAACAAACGCCCATCATTGACAGCAGGTGGGGCTGTGAGCATTTCTTCTCTTGAGCAGCTACATGCAGGAAGTTACAGATTGTAACATACACTTAAAATAGGTTTCTCAATATCAGTGGTTCGCGACTTAAACAATTCCTTATAGTTAGAACAGTGAAATAAATAGACTATCAGTGTTTAATAGAGGAGAAAACACTTTTGTTGTTGACGTCAAAGGCCATACATCCAATCAAACTCAGTAATTTGGCTGGTAATTTATCTAAAATCTAGTCAAATTCTATTCATTCCTCATATTCAGAAGATTTATATATTAGGCTGGTAAATCATACTTCTTTATGAATGTTTCATCCCACATTAATAATTGAGCATTATTTGGCTATATAGTTCACACTAATTTTAGTACATTTCCATGAATGGTTTTAAGTACATTTTTGTTTAGTTTTGTATGATAAACAATTTTAGTACTGTGTTAAGTCACCACTTGATGTCTAATGGGGGGGGGGTACTTATATAGTACTGAGTAATATTATTTAACTACATGTACTTACTACAGAGTTACGGTTAGGGTTATGGCTTGGTTTAGGGGTAGTTTCTTGTAATTATGCATAATTTACTGTTTTTACTATAGTAAGTACATGTGGTAATGTGCGTCTCCTTAAAATAAACTGTTACCAGATTAATTATTGTGGAAACATTACAAAGATCAGATCTAACCTTTGAGTTTTTTTTAGTGTTTATAATGCTGTTGAATCATATTTGAATGAGTTGACAGGATTGTGTACAATCTTATGTTATACAATCTTATTATGTGTACAATCTTACGTGCATGTTCTTATTAGATTGACTTTTCTCCTGTGTCATCTCGTCACAGTGACTGCGCCAACATGCACACGTGTCCGGTGTGGCAGCTCAGATGGATTGATCATGAAAGCGGTCTGGCTGGAGAGGATAAAGGGGAAATACTCATATCTGTGTCAGCTGATGGACGAATCTGCAAATGGGTGCATTACAAATGCCTGGAATGTGTTGGTAAGTGGAATGTGAAACACATATGTGTAGAGCCACAGACCAAAGATATAGATTAGAGTTACAACACTGGCCCGAAAAAGCATTTGCACACTTGAAGGGATAGTCCACCCCCTCAAAAAATGAAAATGAAAATCTTATAACTCACCTTGTTGTTCCAAATCTATATGACTTTGTAAATTGTAAATACAATGAAATTCAAAGTCATATTTTTGTATTAAGGTGGTGTCACATTTACTATTGCTTGGTGAAATTATGCAGGTGAAATCCAGTGCAATCCATTTCAGTAGGAATCAATGCAATTGGGAGTTATATATGAGTTTCCCACACAGGATTCGCTCTTATAAATTTACAGCATTGACCAACAGAAAGTTACATAAAGTGACTTTTGTGTGAGCGGTGCATCATATAACACTACTCTATTGACAATGGCCAATAGATCATTTTTTGCCTGCAAAACTTTGCTGAAATTCCGCTAATGTGACTGCACCTTCCTAATGTACAAATATTTATCATTGGGATATATGAGACTATGAGAAATAGATGAATTTCTGTATGTTTAAGCCATGTGTTGGATAATTAATATTTTGTCTTGAGTTAGACCTGATGACATTAAAAATGGCAACAAACCACCAGCAATGGAAGCCAGCGATCTCACCTTTGTCACCGGGGCTGTGTTTTGATTTCCATTCTAATGTGAGGCCTACAGTATTACATCTCTCATTATGTTCACATAATTATAATATCAAAAAGCTGCTAAAGAGTTTTTTTTATAAGCTTTAATGCCTTTATCTTACAGGATTCAAATATCTACCTTGCTGGAACAGAGGACGGTTATATTCACAAGTGCTCTTATTCATATAATGAAGAATTCTTGGAAACTTACAAAGCCCACACGGTATGTAGAAATGTTTGTCTAATTTTGAAAGTGTCGTATGGTTGCAATATGGAGTCCTTTTTCATGCACCTTTAAACATTTACACGTTCCTTTCTTTCTCTTCTTTTCTCTCTGCTCCTTTCCTCAGGGTCCCGTCTATAAGGTGACATGGTCGCCGTTCTGTCCAGACGTTTTCCTGAGTTGTTCCTCAGATTGGACTATTCAACTGTGGAGGCAGGACCTCCAGAAACCCGTGCTTAGTTTCACCTCTGGACAGAAGGCTGTGTTTGATATCATGTGGTCCCCACACTGTGCTACTGTCTTTGGAGCTGTCAGTGAGGGCAAGGTGGAGATCTGGGACCTGAGAATCAGCAGGTAAGATCTTGTGTTCTGTTCATTTATAATATTCAATAACAATAAAATTGTTTTTTTTTTCATCTTATCTTAACTTCAAATTTTAGTGCTCAGTTTTTTTTCTGTCCAGTATTTTAAAGTGCACTCCATTTTTTTTTTAACAGTCTGGACCCGACAATTGTGAGCGTGACCTATCCAGGAGTGAATCCGACAGCTCTTCTGTTCACCTCTGAGACAGACTGTGTTCTGGTGGGGGACAGTGAAGGGAAGGTCAACGTGTACAAGCTGAAGAACCTCACAGATGGAGGTAGCACACAGGTGAGGCCTTATCTATTCATGTCCATGTGGCGTACAGACCTCAAAGTAATAATTCAGTCCAATGCCCAGATCATTTATGTCTCTTGTGTTTCTGCAGGTGGAGACGTTGGAGGATGTAATTCAGTCCACACTGTCCAGTCAACTCTGAGGAGCATTAGGAAAGACTGGTACAGGCTCATAGATGGATCAGGCTGTTTGTTTTTACCTCTCCAACATCATAATCTATATACTCTGGCAGACTGAGCGACTCCATTTTACATAACAATGGGATTACAGCACACATGCCTGTTTGTGCCTTATTGTGCATCCTTGTGGGAATAAATATATTCCTCCAAAAAGTCATATTTTAAGGTAAACTATAGTCTAGTGAATTTATTTTTAATTTTGATTAGATGAAAATGTCTTTTATGTATTTTTTAAGCCTTTGGTTGTTATATGTTAACAACAACACAGGTGCTATAACAATATTGCTTCTGAAGCTATTAAAAAAAATATATATATATATTGTATACAAAAATTTTGTGTGGGAAATACAGACAGAATGTTAGTGTTTGTTATGTGCGAATGGACAGTTTTATCACCACTTACCCGCCACACATTACAGCTTATCGACGACATGAGTACAACATCACACTTTTATAAATGACTGTCATTACTGAACTGTTGTTCTCTCTTACATCTGAAAAAAGCCTCTAATCTGGCCTTTTTAGTACAAATCAAACAATTTAGCAATAAAGATGCAACTCAGCTTACATAAGAGAGCTTTTAAGAATAACAGCTGTGTAATTATGACAGGAAATGGATATTTACTAATGTATATGGGACTTTTTATCCATATGGCATATGGTCATTTATACATTTTAAAAAACTTTCCCAATGAATTTTTGTGTTGAAGGAAGGAAATGTCTATAAATATTGTTTTGATTATTATATTATATTATATATTTATTTCACTGCCTCTTTTAGTGATATTTTCTATTTAATAAAGACAAAATGGAAGAAATTACTAAAAATATGTGACATTTACTATGCTTTCTTAATCGCATTAAAATGCATTTAACACACATTTAATATAATATAATGTAATTACTTGCCTTGCCTAATCAGCTTAATGTGGCATATAAATATGTCTATTAATGAAACTAAACGGTTTATTAATTAGTCCAGGAAGCATAGTAAATGTCATTTTTTCCACTCTTATTTTGCATCATTAAATTCAAAGTTACCAAAGTTATTACATTCAAGAGTCAGTGAAGAAAATATCTTATCATATCATATCACATCAAATATAATATAATATAATAAATATTTAACTTGGTAACAACAAGTTTTACCTTTTTTATGTTTCCTTGTATTGATTGAACTTTTGTCATTTTCTTAGTAGACATCATACTGTTATTCATCTAGGGCACATCACCCTTAAAACCATAATTGCTCAGATTATAGCCATACTGCTCATTTGCACTCTTTTTTACTCATAGGCCAACTAGGTTTAAGGGAACAGAATTTGATGGTCACATAGATAGTAGACATCTGTTTTACTCGGAGAGCAGCGTTGGTCTTTATGTGACTAGATTATCCATTCATTAAGGAGAATATCACTGCAATGAGACCATTAAACTGGAGATGTTAAGAGACAACAGTTTGTCCCTAAGGATGTAATTTAATTCCAGATTGGGGCAGTAAAGCACCTAAATACCTCCTGCCTTTTGTTTTCCCATCAAAGTTGTTTGACTTGAGGGGATCAAGTAAGTGATGGGTGGGGTTTGGACAGGATGGATCGGTCCAGCGTGAGCCGGCATAAATTGGGGTCACGTCTCATGAGAAAATCAGACGTTCGCTAGACCTGAGAGAGGTTGGCAGAAGACAAAGACCTTAGAGAGACATAAGGAAACGTTAGGGCAGAACAGGAGGAGCAACTATGAGAATGTTATATTCTCCTGCTGTGCTGCTGCTGCTGTGTGCTGTCACTGTGTGTAGCGTGTCCGTCGTGCAGGCTGACGTGAGGACCGTCAAGCTGTGTGGCCGAGAGTTCATCCGTGCTGTCGTCTACACGTGTGGAGGCTCCAGGTGGAGGAGGTTCAGTCCGAAAGATATGGAAGGTGAGTTTGCTATGAAGCGTATAAGATTCAAGCTAATTCTGTATCTTCACATGCCTCAGAACAGACATCAGAACAAATGTGCTTACTTTATATTAATGACACAAAGGTACTGTTTTATTACATAATAACTCTTTCCATAGATTATAATCGAAATAATTGTTATTTATTTATTTTAATTAAACAAATCCAATTATTAGAGATACAAAAAAAGATTAGCCTTTTCAATACTTGTATGTGCACGAGACAGCCCTGTCATCCTGTGGAAGTTCTGTTAATTGTATTTCATTTGAATCCAGATAATTAAATAAGCTCAAAAGGAAGGGGGGAGATATTGAAAAATATTTATATAGTTTTAGAAGTAAAATAAATGCAAACTAGAATACATTTTATCAAAAGCGAGAGGGAATATACTGAAAGATGTTGAATAATAAAAATTTATATAATGACAAATGCAAACTAGAATGCATGTATTATATATTTTCTTTTATTTTTTATATGGCATTTACATGTTTTTTTTAAACTGTTTTATAAGGTATACGTAAACCAAACTTTACTTAGTTTTGCTAATTTCCAATGACTGTGTGGTTGTATGAGTATCTAAGCATCTCTTTCTGGCCCTTCAATCCTGATGATATTTAACAGAACACTGCTTTAATTGTATCAGTGAGATCAAGTTTCCTCCAGTCAACAGATAAACAACATCTGGTGATATTACATTCCCATTAGACTGAGGAGTCGGTGGAGTCTGAGAAAATACTCTACCTGCCATCACATCACTTGAGACCTGCAATGCATGCATATATATATGCACATATTTTTAACATAACTTTGTATTTTGCCTTTGTCATTCCACAGGGTTTTTTCATGGAGATCTAAGCAGCTCTGAGGATGTTAGTGAGAATCTGGGATCTGACCTGATCAGGCGAGACCTGGATAATGTTTGTTGTCAGTTTGGCTGCAAGAAAAGTGACCTCACATTTCTCTGCTGAGGACTGAACTTGCGTTTTCTATTTGTCTCTCTCCCTGTATTTTTTTCTTCCACTTTGAGTTCAGATGAACACGAACGCTTCTCTTTAAAGTGTACAGTCGGTAGAAATTCATATAACAACTTAATTTGGCAATAAATTATGCCTGCTGTCTTAGATTTTACTGCTACAGTTGTACCTTAAATTGCACCATGAATATCATTGAATATCAACACCAATGAAATTGGGTGTTGAGGTGCAAAGCAGTAATTGTGGCGATTAAAATGTTTTAATTGTAAATTTTATTTTGCAAACTTTGTCAATAAACATTAGTGCATACGGTATGCAACAAATGTGTTTTTCCCCTAAACCTCTAAACACTGAAAATCACAAATATTTTATTGTCCGACGACTCCATATGTTTTGTTTGGTAAACCAATTTAGAGCAAAGTGAGTGGAATGATACAATTATTATAGATTACATAACACAGCTTTCAGCATTTCAGACAGATAGATTAGTTAATAATTTATATATATAAACTGTAACATTCTTTTTACATAATTTGTTATCACAACATATTTTCTTTTGTCAAATCAACTAGATAATGTATGTGGCTCAGATAACATAATATTTTAAGTTTATGTTAATTAAACCTATATCTCCTTCATTGTATCAAAACATTTTTTTAACTTCAATGAACTTAAAATTTTACAGTGTATATATATATATATATATATATACACTGCAAAAAAAATTACATGATTTATCACATTATTTTTACTTTTGTCAAATCAACTTAGATCATTTATGTGGTTCAGATTACATAACATTTTAAGTTTATGTTGATTAAACTCATCTCCATTGAATCAACTAAATTTTTTTAATTTCAATGAACTTAAAAATTTACATTGTATATATATTCTTACACACACACACACACACACACACACACACACACACACACACACACACACACACACACCTATAATATAATACAATAAATCGATTTATCAGGCTTATATGTTTTATTGTTTTGGAAAGAGCAAAGTAATCTCAGATCTTTGTTATCATTTTTTTGTACAAACACAGCTTGCACGTTTCTGGGAAGAGATGATATACAGACAGCGCCCGCACACACGCACGCACGCACACACGCACGCACGCACGCACACACACACACACACACACACACACACACACACACACACGCAATTCGACTTTCACGCACATCTCCACTTACATCAAACTGACATGAGTTTTCTCACTTTTGCACATCTGAGTGACGTTTCACTTTGAACCATGTAGACATACTGATTAAGCTCTACACAGAATTTAACTCATAGATTTTTTTCTTTCAGCTGAGACTCCTAGTTGTTCTTCGACTAAACTCAGTGCAATAAAAAAAACCTTTAGTTACAGTGCTCCGAAAATATGCAATGCAGTGTTAACGGACGGCGACGCTCCGTTCATCCTTAACATTAAATGTGGATGGAAACTTATGAATCACAAAGCACCAGTAATCTTCTTCAAACCATCACAACGTCTACATCAGACACTCAAAGATGTAACCAAAATGTTTGTTCCTGACAGTGAACATCAGAGCATCTGGGAAGTTAAACAGTAGGCCTAACACAGTTTTTTTTTTTGTGTGTCCTTTTCATTTTTTTTCCACAAGAAACATTTTTTTTCACTTTATTCATAGGTTTAAACATTTAAAAAATATGCAGCTTATTTTCTCTTAAAGGACAATTCTGTAGATACACGTACAAACGAAACGTGAAACAAAAAAACAATTTGGTCATTGAACCACTCAAGAACCTTGTCATCTCACAGAGACCGTTACCATTTGCAAAATAAAGAGGTTCTCAAGCGCAGGGGCTCATGCTCAGGACACTGAGGGGAGAGGCTGGATATAAACACATCTGCGTGAATGAGAAAATAATTTACAATGTCCAAAAGCTAACAATCCATTGTTGAACTAATAGTGCTGCAATATACATAACACTATAATAACATTAAGCATGACGCATCTAGGTAGATACAGTATCCCGTTTCATTTTCTCTTTTAAATGTCACCCCGACCCATATATATTTATGTAGCGTAAATTTTCTGTTGCACTTGAATTAAAAAACTTATATCTGAAATAAATTTAAAAATTATACCTTAGCATTATACTGTACACAGCTTACCCGACTACACAGATAACAATAAGTCAAAAACTTCAAGGGATCCTAAATTATGATACCATTCAAAGCCTATTAATATACAGTGTAACTTGTTTCTTTTTTTATACAACACATAATGAATAAATAAAAATAGAGTGATGTCATGTACTCTGATGTCTAACACTGTTCCCTTGGGAATAACAGAAAGGCTATTTAACAATACAAGAAAACACCAAACAGCCTTCAAGGCATATATTACCAATTTAAAAGGACTTTTCTGTTGAGGACAATCATTTCTGTGTGTCTGTTGCAAGCAGGATAGTTGTAAAGCTGTGGCTGTCTATAAAGAGTTTCGACAAAAAAAAAATTCTATTGTTTTTTCAATTAACCTGACTTCACTGAGAAATTAAAATGAGATATTCCTGAATACGTTTTCATGACTAAAAAAGTTTGAGCAAGACCTCTTACTACATGCAACGGTATACCGCCATCTTGTTGCAGAGTCTTATTCCTCTTTTAGACAGTCAGTTGTCTACCGTACTAATTTGCTACCTTGTTCGAAAGACGTGATAATTTTTGACAAACTGAATGCATAGAGAAAGAAAAACATTACATGTTCAGTATCACTTTTAGAGAAGGATACAGAGAATTCAGGTTCAGGTAGGCACAGCCAATAACACATCGGACAGAAATAGAGGCTAAACCTTACAAATAAACCCAGGTCGTTTACCTGCAGTTATACAGATGTTGCAAAGTGAATAAAGTTCGCACATATAAGAAGTACACCCTAAAACGGTCCACATTTACAATGCAACTCATATAATACTGCTGGAGCGTGTGAGGTCCACCTGTATCGTACATCTACATAGGTTTATCCATAAGGTCAAGTAGGGGTCAGGCTTGTGATCTGTCCTGTGTTAAATATTCAGAATTGGTCCAAAATATGCAGACTCGCATGGATCAAAGATGCTGTTTAGTTGTCTGCGATGTATTTTCCTATGGTAAAAGAATGAACACAATTGTACATTTTAAATAAATGCATGCAGTGTAAGTTATTTTCGCAATGCATTGATAATCTCAACCAAAATAACCGTACTCTCTGGAAGATTCTTAGACCCAAAAACAGCTGACACTCGCATAACTCACCTGCTGCAAACCTCTTCTTGATGAGGGAAAAACGATATCCAAGGCCAACCAGTTCGATGTCACAGCCTGACAGAGTGCTGCCCTCACTGGTGAACTGCACTGCCACAGGGGCAGGTTTACTGGGACCCTCTGTTAGCTGGAAACGGGCCAGTAGAGATCCGACACCTGAACATACGAGAAAAGAAATAGTCAACTTATTATTATTTATTATATATACTGTATATAATACACTATCGTTCAAAGGTTTGAGGTCAGAAAGGAATACTTTTATTCAGCTAAGATGCATTAAATTGATAAAAGGTGACAAAAAACATTTACTAAATGATTCGGTTTCAAATAAATGTTGTTCTTTTTACATTTCTATTCATCAAATAATACTGAAAAAAACCAAACATCACGGTTTCCACAAAAGTATTAAGCATCACATTTGTTTTCAACATTGATGAGATGAAATTATTCTGTGATTGAATGATTCACTTATGATTTCTGAAGGATCCTGTGACACTGTAAACTGCAGTAATGATGCTGAAAATTCAGCTATGCCATCACAGAAAATTGCATTTTATAATATATTAATTGTGAAAATATTTCACAATATTACTGTTTTGACTGTATTTGTGATCAAATAAATGAAGCCTTTCGTGAGAATAAGGGACTTATTTAAATCTTACCGACCACAAACGTTTGAACCTCAGTGTATATATATAGACACAATTTAATCATGATTCTCACCTCCATTCTCAGACTTCTGTGAAATATCAGGAATCTTCCATAAGATTCTCTGCTGTTCCGCATTCCTATAAAGGTACCAATAAAATTAGTATATTGTCTAGAAAGAAAGAAAATTGTCAAACTATCTCTTCCTTCAAATCTAGAACTATTCAGAGTACAATTTTTCAAACACTATATCTAAAGTTCCATGCCCACTTTTCACATTTCAGGGGGTTCTCAGAAGTGGAAATCGTCATAATAGGGAGAAGACAGCAAATTACATTTTTGTATTCCATTTTGTCTAATAGCAAAAGAAAATTCTGTAGCATTTCCACAACTTTCCAAAAGAGGAAAAAAATATCGAGAGATTGATTACAGCAGTCAGAAGAGAGAAAGATGTCAAATTTGCTATCACTCCACCAGCCATTTCTATTAGAAACACTCTCACAGCAGCATCAATTCAAATTTTTCTCGTTTACTGCCAAGGTAATATAACGCCAACAAGTATACCGTTATAACAAGTATAACATTATAAATGTTACATTTATAAATGTATACATTTTTTGAAACTTTACTAGATCTGTGATGTTGATAACCGTGGAATCCCATCATCACAGTCTGTGAAAAGGGTCCATCATAATGCTTGATTTTCACAATGACGATTTGAGTTTTGAAGACTAGAATTCCATTTCTAAAAGAGTCCCTCACCAGGCAGCTGGTGGAAGCACAGCCTGCAGTTTGCTGACGCCTCCGTCCACAGGGATGAGGAACTGAACATTGTTTAGGGCGACAGGAGTGGTCATGGCCCCACCGTTGTATTTGTAGTCTATCCTCAGGTCGGTACTGGTGGGCTCACACCTCCAGCTCACTGCTAAATTTAGAGGAGCGGACTGTAGACCCTTCGGTAACACCTGATGCACATAGGGAAATGTAATGGTAGATTATCCTCAAATATCACAAAATGAATAAAAGCAAATGTTGATTTTGTTCATTTAAGTTTGTTTTTGAGGACATAATTGTTTACTCGTTTATGATAAACTGAACAGAATTGAACTGAATCAACATTGACTTGAGCTGAATAATGACTTCACAGGTTTTTTTTAGATCTTCAAAATCTTATCATATATTTGAGGACGTTTGCATCACTGATCGTTATTTTGATGTTTATAACCATGAAGCTGCTTTGAAACATACTTGATGTCCAAAGTAAAATATGGGTCCCAAAGCAAGACTAATTGAGACTGGTTCATGTAAGATATAGGGCAAATACCTGTTGTAGATTTTCTAAAACTGAATATGGCTGTAACAGGTGCCCTTATGTCTGTGGTCGATGCTGCTTTGAGCTTCGGTTCTTCTCACCTGATATTTCAGCATGTCTACATTGTAGTAAGTTGCCTGTGGTTTCTGCTCCGACACTTTCTTTAAATGGGTCATCAGGTTTGGCATATTCACCCAGAACTCCTTTGAGTTTGGATTTGGCTGTGTGGTGTCACTGTAGGGTATTTGAAAGTACATTCAATCTTCAAATCATACTCAACTGAAATAAACAAATATCCATTACCGTTTCTTACTTACAACTAACCCTAAACCAAACCAAACCCTAACCCTATAATAAGTACATGTAGTTTATTAATATTACTCAGTACTTGTTTGTGTAACTACACTGTAACACATCACCTTTAAATAAAGTGTAACTGAAATGTTTCTTGAGCACCAAATCATCACATTAGAATGATTTCTGAAGGATCATGTGACACTGAAGACTGGAGTAATGAGGCTGAAAATTCAGCTTTACCATCACAGGAAAAAATTACATATTTCAAAATATTACAGTTCCCTTTCAGTCGAGAACGTCAGACGTAGTCTGAAATGGGATCACGCCAGGGAGCCAGTCATCTTCCGAGTACTATTGAACGAGCCGATGGAATTGGCGTGCGTGACTTACATCACACACTGGTATAAATACGGAAGTGGATGCACGCACTAGTTGCCTTTAGCTCCGGAGCCGATCGTTATTGATGTCTTTGAAGAGTGCTATTGATTTCAACGAGCGAGTGTGTTGGTGTTCTTCTGGAAAGACTCTCCCGATGCTGGTGGTTTCTACAGTGCAGTACAGCGGTGGTCGCAAGCTTTGAGCTCTCAACTGCTGTTTTAACAGCAAGCAGATTTTTGTGTTTGTGTGTGTGTTGACGGCTGGTTGAGGGCGAAAAAGTGAGTGCTTCACTGTTTTCAGTTCGCTGAACTCATTGTTGCCGCGGTCATTCCCTGTGTGCTCCGGCACTGGTGACGGGTCCCATTTCTAAAAGAACAACACGGGTGCGTTTGCGTTCCCGATGCCATTCCATCCGTGCGTTTCTGGGTGCGGTAGGGCTCTGTCCCCCTCTGACGGTCACGAGCGTTGTATCACGTGTTTGTGCTTAAAGCACGCTGTGGCAGCTCTTGTGGAAGAGTCATGTTCCCATTGTGGGAATATGACCATCTCGGTGCTAAGGTCGAGACTCGCCTTCGTTCGCGAAGGTGGAGTCCCCATCCCCAGGCCCCGCTCTATTGTCTCTTCTGGGTTACCAGAAGAGCCCTGGATTGCCATCTGGGCTGGGTGACCTGAGGATCACAGTGACGGGTAATCCGCCCGGTAAAGCCCCGTAGATCCCTTACTCCTCTCTTGCACCAGAGCTCCCCGATGAGGTGGTGGACCGACCAGCCGTCTCGTTCGGGGCCCCTCCAGAGGACCGATGTCCATCGCAGCATCGGATGGGCAGCTTGGCTCTAGAGATGACGACTCGGCAGCGCTGCCTCCCTCTGGGAGACCAGCGTTGCCCGAGCTGGATCCAGAGATGGCAGCTATGCTCAAGAAGGCCGGAGAGGCGGTAGGGCTCGAGTGGAACCCTCCACCGTGTCCCGAACTGTCTCGGTTGGATGATTGATTTATCGGAGCGGGTTGGTCTGGTTCTCAGCCTGCCACTCCGGTACCTTTCTTTCCTGATGTGCATGAGGAGTTGACAAGGGCATGGATGGCACCTTTCTCTGCCAGAAATCGCCTGAGTAGCTCTTCCCCCTCACTACCCTTGATGGGGGAGCGGTGAAGGGTTACGAGGCAATCACTCCAGTGGAGCGGTCTGTTGAGATGCAGCTGTGTCCAGACACCGCTACCTCATGGAAGGGGGATCCTCGTCTCCCCTCTAAGGCCTGTAAGTTCTCGTCCATTCTCACAGGCAAGGCTGACAAAGCCTGAGGGCAAGCCGCTTCCTCTCTGCATGCCATGGTGTTGATTCAGGTCCACCAGGCTCAGGCACTCATGAGCATGCACGAGGGTAGCCCAGACCGTGAGCTCATGGGTGAGCTCCGCACTGCAACTGACCTCACCCCCCAGGGCATGTAGGTTGCAGCTCGCGTGATCGGTCTGGCGATGTCCACCCTTGTGGTCCTGGAGTGCCATCTCTGGCTCAACCTGGCGGATATGAGAGAAGCAGACACGGTTCGGTTCCTGGACTCTCCCATTTCCCAGGTTGGGCTGTTCGGCGACACGGTTGAGAACTTTGCCCAGCAGTTCTCGGCAGCCCAGAAGCAGACGGAGACCATCCGGCACATCCTACCCCGACGACCTGCTGCTGCAGTGGCAGTGGCAGACCCTCTCGTTGCCGAGGGGGCCCTCGCAGCAGCCTCCACCCAGGTCTCAGCGTGGAGCCGGCCGCAGAAGGGGCGCCCCGCCCGCTTCAGGCGCTGCCAAGCCAGGTGGAAAGTGACAGCAAAAGCGTTAAACCTGAGGCGGGGCACCCAGGGATAGAGGAATGCTCTTGGGGGTGGTCACCGACCACTCCCTTCACTCGTAGGATGACAGAGTGAAGTTTTTGTGTGTGTTTTTGTTCCACCACTGGTTCCCAAAAAAGTGGAGCCAGCGGCACCCACATATTCAAAGAAAGAGCAATTTCTCCCTTCCTGGGCCCCAACAGGGCTATTCAGGTGATGTGTGACCCTGCAAAGCCTTGCACCACCCAACCCCCTCTTGTTCGCCAGCCGGCACCTGGGTCATCAGCCTTCTCAAGCATCCCTGGCTGTTTCGTGGAGACAGGTAAGTGTCGTGCACCACACTCAGACCATTCCGAGGCCTCTGGGCCTTCCGAGCCAGGTCCCTGTCCTCCACCTCGCTGCCCCACCTCGGGTACGTCTGTGGTTCCCTGGCCCCTGGCCCGGTTCGTAGAAGCTAAAAGGATGCTTCCCAACCAGTCCACGTGGCCCCAAACTATACAATCAGACTCAGATACATTTCCCTTGGCTTCCGCCCTGGCTCAGTGATATTCATCATACCTAGGTGTTGAGCTAACTAAGATGCTCCTAAGGTTAGTGATATTCATCACACCTACTTGTTGAGCATTGCTTCTGACCTGTGTGCGCACGTCGCAGTCCTACTGGTGAAGGACGCGATGTAGTCTCTTCCTCCAGCCGATACGAAGACCGGTTTCTATAAACCCGTATTTCATTGCATCAGGAGGTATTTCATTGTATTCCTAGGTTAGGAGTGAATCAGGTCTTGATAGTTGCCCCTTATTGGCCCAACCAGACCTAGTTCCCCTCGACAGCCCTCCGGACTCCCCTGAATTTCAGGGACGGGGCATGATGGCACACGCGTTCAAACCCCTAGAGAGATTCCAGGCAGGTCCTAAAAAATGGATGCGAGGTTCAGGTGGCTACCAGAGGACTATGTGGTAGTCACCATCACTTCTGCGAGAGCACCCCCTAAGAGGAAGTGTTGCTTACGCCAATTAGAAGTGGAACCTATTCGTTGAGTGAGTCTTCTCTCCGTGAGGAGATCCTGAAGGCGTTCATGCATTTTAGTGCTCTCTTTCCTGCAAGATGGTTTGGGCTGTCTCCTCCACCCTCAAAATGATGTTGCCTCTATATCTTCTTTGACGCACATCATGATGCAGTAGCATTTGAAGCACGTCCTGATCGTCAGGTTCCTGAGGGAGCAAGGGAATCTACCTTGCGCCACTCTTTATCCTTTTGGGCCTTATCTCTGGTGCTACTGCACTGCAGAGACCACCCCTGAGGCACAGCTGGCAGTGAGTTAAAAATTCTGTTTTTTCAGTTCTCCTGCTCGCGTGGTCTCCACTAGGGACTAGCTTGCTTTCGGTCAACGGGTTGTGCCTGGAATTCGGGCCGGCTAACTCTCAAGAGCTGAGACCCCGACCTGGATATGTGCCCAAGGTTCTTACCTCTCCCTAAAGGTGGGACCAGGTGGTGAGCCTGCAAGCGCTGCCCCGGAGGAGGCAGACCCAGCCCTGGCTTTCTCTGTCCGTCCGCTTCATTGTGCTTATACGTGCACAGAATGCAAGCCTTAGGACCTCAGACCAGCTCTTGTCTGTTAAGGAAATCAGCAGAAATGGAAGGCTGTTTCCTAGCAAGGTTGGCCCACTGAATGGTGGTTGCCTTCATCTTGGTGAAAATCCTGAGATGTCCACTTAGGTGGTGAGCTCCTCTGAAGTGAGTGTGTGCTCCCGCCCAGGCGTTGACACAGAGTGCTTCGCAAACAGATATTCTAGAGTTGGGGGCTGGGCGACACCCACAGTCGAACCGCTGCTTCCCGTGGGCTCCCTTCTCATGAAGCCAGTTTCACCATGAGCCCGGTTCGAAGTGTCGGCTTGCTGCGCCATTCCCCTCCTATGGACTGGATACGTGCGGAATTCTTGCTCCAGTAGAGTTCCCTCTTAACTGAACCCTGTTGAGTTCCTCCACACCCTCTGGCGACGGATGCGGCGGAGCGTCCGAAGCCAGGCCTACCACTCGTACGCACTGTGGAACCTGTGTTAGGCTGGGTCCATATGTTGCGATCCCTACGGTGATCCCATATGTGTATTCTTCCACGGTACGGCTCCCTGCGTGTGTCTTCCCTCGGCAGAAGCCTGCTCTGCCGTCACTGTCCGGTTGAGTCTCCCCCGTCTTAGGCTGGAGCCACCTGTCCCTTCTCCGCCTTAAATCGGGGGGGGGGGGGCGGGGGGTATCAGGAGGCTTCTGTCTAGGCACTGGAAGGTGGCAGCACTAGTGGTGTTTTCAATAGATCCCCATTTCAGTCGATGTCGACTACGTCTGACGTTCTTGACAGAAAGGGAACGTACTGGTTCCATGAAGGACGGAACGGAGGACGTAGTCCCCTTGCCACTACTGCTGGACCACCGCTGACTCCGGGGGCCGCTCGGCTCCTCAGCGAAAAAATAAACTGGTGCGTGGGTCCACTTCCGTGTTTATACCTGCGCTGCGGGGCGGAACGTGTAATCACAGACGCCAATGTTGAATTGGCTTGATTAAATAGTAGTACGAAGAAGACAGGCTCCCTAGCGTGATCCCCATTTCAGTCGGCGTTCTTACTGTATTTGTGATCAGCATAAGAGACTTACAGACTCCAAACATTTGAGGGGTATTAATGCTTTTGCAAAATCAGTAAATGATCACATCCCCACAGAAAACAGAGAATGATATACTACCCTCCAAAAGTGTTGAATCACATGTGATTAGTCATACAGTACATGAGTCACCCTCAGCTGACTGTAGGCAGCACACGAATGATTCTAAAGTGAGATCTCACTCTGAGAAGATGCGCTTAACTATACTGAAGTGTTACCATGAGTTACAAACTCTCCTTCCATTACTAATTATAAAAGTCCATAGGCAACAATTTAAAATACATTTCATGGCTGATGCCTAAAGGATTAGTTCACTTCAGAATTAAAATTTCCTGAAAATTAAGTCACCCCCATGTCATCCAAGATGTTCATGTCTTTCTCTCTTCAGTTGAAAAGAAATTAAAGTCCCTGTAAAGGCAATTTAAAAAAAAAATCTAAACACATTATAAATGTTAGAAATGTATTGCTAAAACACATTACAAAGACTGTGAACTGTGAAGTACTGAAAAATCCGTAAAATATAAATGGTGAAAAACTGTTTAACGGTCTAACTCCACAAGAGTTAGACCGTAAAATAGTTTTTCACCATTGATATTTTACGGATTTTTTGGGCGGTGCTAAAAAGGTACTCGATGACGCACTGGAGTGCCTGAGCTCCTGGCCCCGCCCCTACCTGATGACGCACTGGAGCCCCTGAGGCTGGCCGCTCCCTTAGCAATATAAAGAGCACATTCGCATCAGTTTGCCGCTCAATCGCGAGTTACTGTCAGTATTATTATTAGTTACTACAGCTTACAGTTTGCTAGTTAGCTATGTCTTCGTCACGGAAATGCGTACTACCTGGATGCGATCACGTACAAAACAGATCGGTGTCCTTATTTAAATTTACTAAATACGATCACATCAAGAAGAGGTGGATTCATTTTGTGAAAAGCCACCTTGAAGGAGAGCTGAGGGTCACCACCGAAACCCGCCTCTGTAGTGATCATTTTACACGGGATATTTTTATAAACTTTCGTCGGAGACAACTGGGATTCATTGATAATCCGCTGTTACTGGTGAATGGGGCCGAACGACTATCTCCCGCCTCGGCCTTCATCCTCCCGTCGCGCCGACAACTGGTGACATCATCGGCAGTGCGTGCCCACCAATGAGTATAAGTTGCCTTGTGCGCTTATGTTATAATTAACCTAATAAGCTGCTCAGGGCCGGCCCGAGGCATAAGCGAACTAAGCGGCTGCTTGGGCCCCTTGGCCACCAGGGGGCCCCCCAATCGAGTCGAAAAATCGCAAAAAAAAATTTTTTAGATGACTTAAACAAGTGACATAAATGAATGAATTAATATGAATGAATGAATGAATGAATAATTAAAGACAAGTAAATTCTGATTTCATGATCAATATACCTGCCTACTACGGCTGCTGGGTTTGCCAGCGTTTAAGTCATGCGCATGATCTAGACACCTCGCGCGTGCATGGACAATTCGTGCGCAACTGTGCATAGTCACGGTAATGTTAAGCCATGTCACAAAAAGGACGTATCCCTCTGGTGCCGAAAATAGAAAGACAAAATGACAGAGGAGGGGACAAAAAGAGCAAGATAAAATTATGTTTGCATGATTATTTACGGTGTGTTTTGTGCAGCAATTGACCCATTCCTATCTACGGCAAGCCCCGAGGGGAAAAATACATTGCATACACACATATACAACGAGCGCCAGTACATCATTACCGGTATTATAGTAACAGGCTTTTGTTGGATTCTGTCATGTACAATCCAACAAAGTCTGTTACAATAATAATAAAAAAAATAATAAAAAGATTTTGAGGACAGTTACACTGTATTGAGACAGTTGAGAAATAATAATATTTTTACAGTTTTCAACAATAATTGTCATTGTTGAACCCTTGCTCTTATTATGTTTCTGATTTCTCAGTTTTGTCATTATTTTAGCAAATAATTTATATGATATGTTTTGAGAAAGTTTGTTTTAAGAAGTTTCAGAGAGTTAGTAAAAGAGTAAAGTAAAAGTTAAAACTTTTTTATTTAAGTAGGCTATCTATTTTTTATTAAGTATTTATTTTGTATTAATAAGACATAACCATGCTGTATTAATTTATAATGTATCATTATTGCGTGGTATTTGTGTCAATAATCATCAAGCACAGGTGACTTCGCCTAGTGGGAGGGGGCCCCAAAATCTAATTCTGCTTAGGGCCCCCAAAAGGCTCGGGCCGGCTCTGCAGCTGCTAGGAGCATCCATTCCGGCTGCACCGGGTGACATTTGATTGTGGCGACGGCAGCTTTACCACGAGTAGGCATGGTTTCAGCGCAGCCAGCGGACACAACCCCAGCGTTTGAGAGCAGAGACTACTGCTCATTTTTTCAAGATTTTGATAGCTTATTTTATGTACTTGCCGGCTTTTTTTATCATTCAATTTTGGCTGAGTGTCTAATAACACATTTTTCTGTGATATGACAAACTCAGAACACATACTTCATTTTGACTTTACAGGGACTTTAAGGATTTGATGAAAACATTCTAGGATTTTTTTCCATATAGAGGACTTCAATGGGGTAAAACAGGTTGAGCCCTTTGAAGCTGCATTGAAACTGCAGTTTGGACCTACAACCCGTTGTACCCCATTGAAGTCCACTATTTGGAGAAAAATCCTTGAACGTTTTCCTCAAAAACCTTTATTTCTTTTCGACTGAAGAAATAAAGACATGAACATCTTGGATGACGTGGGGGTGAGTAAATTATCAGGAAATTTTAATTCTGAAGTGAACTAATCCTTTAACTTGTGGGACTAATAAGGACATTTGTAATGATCACTAATCAATACATACTGTATGTTGGGATTTAAGGTCTGTGAAGGTTCTGTTGTAGGTGATGTTAGATCAATGTTATTACCAGCACAGTAACTGTGGGTTAGGAAGGACGTGTTCCAGACGACTGTAGTTGGTTATGCTGAAGGTTAGCACAGCGGGCGAGGGGTTATTTGCAAAATGCCTTGTGATGCCTGCTGGGAAGGACAACACCATCTCTCCGGTGATCTTCACCACACACCTTAGAGAGCAACATTATTAAACACGTATATAAGCAGAGGTCTGGTGTGTGAAACAGTGTTAGAAACAGAGAGATCAATAAAACATTTTGTGTGCTGTAATAAAGTGAATAAGAAAGAAAAACAGATTAACAGAAGAGATTAATGAGGGAGAGAGATTAAATAAGGTTCCAATACTTAAACGTGCTTTCAAAGTAAGGCTGTGTCCAAAACAGCCACGGTGTTCATCATATTCATGTACATATTTATTATGATGGTTACATTGCAAAGCCATTAAAATAATTATAATTAATGTACAAGTCATATAATTTAACTTACTTGTTTAAATGTGGGGAAGGATAATGAACTATTTAACTGACTCTAGCTTCTTAACTTTAGCAAGGATTAAAGTATTAAAACTTAATATCGTTTTTTTTTGCTTAATGTATATTTTATTCCCCCCCCCCCCAAAATTTGTTCAAGTGCTAAACTGTAACTGGGATCAAATCAAATTCACTACCTGAATTCGGACACTGAGTGCGCCAGAAGGGCTTCTGCTTTTGCATAGTTTGTGCTTGTTGTTTAATAATCATTTGAAACTTAGCAAACTGGCTGTTCCTGTAGAAATGAAAACATGTATTTTGAACTGTAATGGAAACTATGCACAAACCATGATTAAACAATTTAATAATCAATTAAAAAGGAATTTATACCTGTATGATATTATTATGCTGTAGCAACATTGACCAGCAATTTGGAAAATGAATGGATGGATGATTCAGATGCAGCGGGAATTAATTTGGCGCAACCCTCAAAGTGCATTATGGGTGTTCTCTAGCCACTGAGTGTACATCGGTTGTATACTTGTTATTGAATAAGAGCACTCGATAACGTCCACATTTGTTTCAGACAACACTACAATTGGCTGTTCCCTCAAAGAGCGCTCTATTTAAGGGTATAGGGGGCGATTTCGGACACAGCCTTAGACTGCTACACAAAATACAGACAGACACAAAATATCTAAAGGCCAGCTCTATGTTCATTTTCATTTAATAATATCGCTTGCTAAAATGTTCTAGGTGTGTATTTCTCAACGAAGAGACGGATAAATAAAAATTGTGTTCATTATTCACACACAAAGCAGAACTACAGAGCTAGATGTGAATCTGTTTTGAGATATCGTGTCATACTTATTGAGGTCAGCTCCTTTGAAGTAGGCACTGACTGTCTCTGTGAAAGCTGCAGCCACAGGCAGCGTGTCCTGGGCCCCCATGGTGAGGGGACTGGGCCCTCGAGAACAGCCTGAGAGAACAAAAACACGCGCACACACACACACCCCAGACTCCGAGTCAGAATGTGTTTACAGACAAAAACACAATTTCGATCAATCACTGAGCTACATCACAAGAGGCAAATATATGAGTGAAAAAGAATGAGAGAAATGGAAATACAAACAAATAGACAAACAATATAATCAGCAGCTGACAAATTTTTTTTATTCATTTGTATTTTAGCAAGGCGCTTGAACCCAGACCTAAAATCTAGCACAATGCCTTCTCCAGATGAACACTATTTTCTGCTTATTTGTCTTGACCACATAGTTAGGACTTGCCAGTAAATGTGTTCAAGTTTATTTTCTTGTTTTAAGCTTATTTTCAATGCTGAAGATTACTGTGGATTTCACCTAATGAATTCTCAAAGGACAGATAGCTCACTTTGGGCATAGCAAACACATCGCAGAAAAACAACTAAATCGCCGACGAGTGGTTCTTTCGCACTAAAAGAGAAACAACTAAACGTAAATTCACGCCTGTTAACTGGATAACTTATTCCAAAAATAGCATGACATTTAAATAAAATAAAGTCATTTGGTTGTTTATATCGTTAAATTATATAATCGGAATTCAGCAGCAAAGACATTGGTAAATAAAGTAGCATTAAAACTATAAAGTATATCTGTATTATTTAACGTATTAATTATTGACGTTAAGTTTCAGTGAATAAAACAATCCTTAATGTAAGGACACTTATATCACATTTAAAAATCTGTCTTCGCATTATAAAACAAAATACCAAACCAAGTCGAAAAGTTTACTTTATCTGCTTCAAATAAAATAGAAAAGGTATAGTAGCATGTTTAGCAAGATGAAACATGGTTTGTTATATTTTTCAGTGTGGCTTAAGCGTTCAAAAGTGTCTAAATATTACTGTACCATGGTATGTTTACACAGAGATTTGAACTGTGGTAAACAATGAATCACAATCACAAGCTGATTGCTGATTTTTGACCAGTTTTTCAGTATTTCTTTTTTAACAGAATGTAATACAATTTATTCTTTTCTACGTGAAGCCGTTTCTAGTCTTTTTTGAATGCTTGAATTTGAATGCAAGTCTATTAATTTGGATTTATAAGATAAAAAGAAAAAAGAATGGAAGAGAAGTTGAATGGAAGTTGAAACAGATAACACTCAGCTTCAATGGCATGCACCTGAAGCTGAAACAATGTGTTATGATGATCCAAGACCAAAGTCGAAATGAGAAGATCAAAGAAGACGAGCCACAAGAACCAGAAGAGATATTAGTGACGCAGGAGGAAATATGAGGGTCATGAAGGAAAAGAAAAGCTGCCAGTGACTGTAAGATGAACAGTTAAATGGCAAAGCAGATATACAGAGCAAAGCAGATGTCACTGTGATTTGATGAAGGAACGAATGCGTGAGAAAGGGGGGAGTCAGATGTCAGATGAGACTTGAGTGTGCACGCGCTACGTCCTTAGATATAAACCCCAACTTACCTTCAAAGGTTAAATAAAACTTGCCTCTGTCAAACCACACGAGGGAGGGCTGGTCTGTCTCTGTGTTGGAGGGGGAGGAGGTTTAAGGACGGGGGGAGTGAGGAGAGGCAGGGAAGGAGAAGGGGAGAGAAGGACAGTAGCGTGAGTCACACACAGGTCCATCATACGGCACAGTGATGGGGGCCAGGGGCACAGGTCAAGGGTCAGAGATGGTCAAAATTCACTTTAGATGGGGATGACTTTGATGTGTGAAACATTCACAAAAGGGAAAACAATAAAAATAGTTGAATCTTTGTGTAATTATCAGTCATTTTATTTGCAGCAAGACGAATTATAGTTGTTATTAATAAGGATGCATGTGCAAACTTTGATTTTTTTGAGAAGTGACTATTTTTGAGAGCTGGGAGATTCAAAGAGTGTACAAAAATGATATTCTATCAAATATGTTAACATTCTGATTCGTTTACGTATAATATCAGGACAGATGAACGCTTGAGATGATTTGAGCTGCTTAGAAATGAAAGCCTCTGGATTCAAGGATGATGTTGAACAGCTTATTTTTAAACTTTTGAAGGAATAGATCATCCAAAATGAAATGTAATAGTCACTCACCCTTTTGACATTTTAAACCCATATACTGTAATTTTTTCTCTAAAATGGACAAAAAAGCACCCTTGCATTTATGTGTATTCATTAAGAAGATGATGGTGTCTGAAGCAACTTGACAATAAAGTATCAAAGCAGAAACTTCACTATATTCCTCCTATATTCCACTTTATTATATTCTTCACTAGTTTTATGACATTTTTCGTGAAAGAATTATTCTTCATTGGATTCTTGAGTTTAATGAGCCTGGCTGGGGAGGAAGATTATCAGTAAATTGTGACTTACATTTCAGTCTGTTCCTCATACAAACTTAAATCAGCATATACGTTGCATGCATACCCCAACATGCATGGTGCTTTTATATTGTTTTTGTTATTTCAATGTATACTTTTGTTCTATGGAAGAAATAATAGCGAAGGGGTTTAGAACAACATGAGTAAATAATGACAGTTTTTCATTTTTGGGTAAACTATTTATTTTAAAATAGGTATTTAAAAAGTGATTTTAGTTACATCTTCACAATATGGACCTAATAAGCTACAGCTTGCATTTTGTTAAACGTATATAGTGTATAGGCCTATTTCTTCAAGTCTGATATGTGAATTAGATGAGGTAGCTACAATAGGGATGATGGGCAACAGGGGGTAGTAATGGGTGACACAAGTGGGAAAAGCAAATGAGGGTTTCTTCTACTTTGCTGGAGAGTGGAAATGCAACTTTAGACAAAACCAGGACCAGGACTATGAATGAAGTGAAGATCACTTAAGCAATGAGAAGATGCGAGTTGTACAATAATGCTGAGCATCTCAATGCGTAATCTTGAACTGTTATATTGATGCTCTAATGCTACATTCCCTTCATCTCAGAATGACCTACCTGGAATAGCGCAATAGAAGATCAACTGAATTTGAACTTGGAAACTTGTGCAAAAAACTACATTTTTGCATATTGCAACCCCAGGGAGATGATTAACACAGTTAATGATTAACATCTACTTTTAAGCAAATAAAATCAATCATAGTTCTTACATTATAGGATTTAAAAAACTGTTTAGGAAATTGGGAGAGAGAGATAAAACACAGAAAATGATCCTCTGTTGATAATCACACCCTTGCAGATTAGTCTTCATTTTTGACAATGAAATAATTGCGAAGATAATTATGAATGTCATCCTCTGAGCATCTGGCACTTTATGGTCAGAGATTTCAAGTAGGAATATCCCACATTTGAATTTGACTGAAATGCAGCATAGGATAATGAAGATAAAATTGAAATATGTGAATTTCACCTGTGGTGTGGCAGTAAAGCCCGACCTTTGTAACATGATGATGTTAGAAATGCTTTTATCCAGGTGCAACATCTGAGAGCTCTCCACTTCAAACTTATGTGGAGGCAGGCATACTGATCAGCACTTGGGCCAAATTCCAGACTGCACTTCAAACACTGAGAGGATGTGTGTGTGTCATCTGTTCAAGCAGCATGATGGTGCTCTTTGAGTTTTCTGAAGAGTCTACAGCCAGACAGATGCTTTTCAGGGACTAAAAGACTCTTCTGTTCCTGGTTCTTGATGTCAGTGTGGGGTGTTACAGAGGGAGCAGTCTCTGACATGCATGATTGGCTAAATAGACATGCAATCTTTCATGGATGTGAAGAGCAAAATATGGCAGAAAGAATTCAAAATGGATGTAAAAGTAAACTGTGGCAAATAGGGGTTTAAAAAAAAGGTGCTAAAATGCCAGTCTTTGGTGAATTAAAGGAATATTCTGGGTTATTTATAACCTAATGTCTATGGACAGAATCTGAGGTATGCTGCTAATCACTACATAAAGTTTATACAAAATAAATGCAGTAAATGCATCATTTTATACTATAGCAGCAACAGCCATATGCCAAAAGTTCAATTTATTATTAATAACAATCATAATAATTATTCTGCAAAGTATACATTTCAATACCCTAACTGTAGGATTTTGCAGTTGTTAAGCAACATTATTATTTAAAATTCATATAGAATATCCAGTCACAGACGTGTGTTTATTATTGTTTTATTTTACAATAATTTACTATATGTATTATTTTTCAACAGCTTTAAATATGGCTCATCCTATCAGAATTGAGAATACGAAGTAATCCATTTTTTAGTTACCAAATATATTACTAAGAGTTAGCTCAACCTAGCTCATGTTCCATGTCCCAACAAAAGTATCCATGTTCACTTTTTTTAGCTGCTCAGACATGAGTTGAATATAACTGCACAGATAAGGCTGTATTCAGTTTTAAGTTTATAAGTTTCTTATCTGTACTGCCAGCTTTAATGCCAAGCTTCCATTATAAATGTATTTCTGTAATCAACAACGCGCCAACGATTCTGCCCATATACATTATTTACTAGTTTAGTCACTGGTGAAAAAAAAATATCACCATGAATGAGCTATGCTCTGACAACTGACTCTATGGGTAATGTAACCATTTGTTACATTGTTGAATCAGTGGCCTCCATCCCATCCATTAATCAGGAGGGTTTCATAGCGTACCTGCTGGAACGTCTGCCCGTCTCTCAAAGTTGGGAAGTTTGTCTACAAAAGCGTCATCTTCTGACATCAGACAAATACGTCAGCCCAAAAGACAGGACAAGAAAGACGACAAAACACACACACAAAAAAAATAAAAATAAACGTAATTCAAATTAAATGACAAATAATTGCAAATAAAAACCAAAAGTGACAAGTCATTAAACTCGGACGTCACAATGTATGCACGGCACAGATTTAAAAGACGATAACTGAAGAAAAGTGAATGGAATGGTTAAAAAAATAAAAATAATACAAAAGGATTACCCCCGCCCCCCAAAGATGGAATAGCACAAGCAACAGACAGACCAACATCCATGAAAAGCTCTAGATTAATAAACTCTTGATTCACATAATAAAACTTTTTGCAAATCTCAGGAAAATATATGGAACAAAATCTTTCCCTGTCTAGCATCAATGAAAGCTTCCAATGAAAGCATTCAGACTGGTACAGCAGGTGCCATACATGGCATTTTGAAAAGTCCAGCAAAGACACATTGGCCTGGTTTCACAAACAGGGCTTAGACTAAGCCAGGACTATGCTTTGTTAAATTAGAGTATTTAAGTGGCTTTTATAAACGTGCCTTAGAAAAAACATTACTGGTGTGCATCTTCAGACAAAACAAAGGCACTGATATATGTTAAGATATGTCACTGCAAGTTAGCTCAAACATGCATTTTAGTTAGTAATTTTTTTTGTAAAACGTAAAACGCCTTTATAGGTCTTTGTTTATTTTTTACAATGTAAAGATACATACAGATTAAAAATTTTAGGGATTATAATTTAACTAATATAATATAATCTATACAATATCCAATTAATCCCAGCAATATTTCCACTTAAACACGCACAAGTCAAAATGATGCACAATAGGCACACATAGTCAAGCTGTTATTCAGTCTTGGATAAGCAAAATTATATTTTCAGCAAAGCAATAAATCTTCCACCATCATTTCCAGCGATCTAATACATGACTGCAGAATGCTGGAGATTTCACTTCAATATTATAAACTAAACAGCAGCATCAGCATCAGCAGCAGCATCAGCATCACCATACTGTTTTACTCTAAACTAAAACAAAGCTGTGAAAATATCACTACAGTCAGTGAATTCAAAACTGTGATGAATACTGAGCACTATGGCACCTTAAGAAACAGAGGCCCCTGTTACACTGAATTCTAGATAGAAAGGCTGATTTCCAGAGCAGACACATAAAGACAGAGCAGCATGACAAAGCAGAGAGGGGAAAATGATGGGAAATGGAGTCACACCTGACACAGACACGGAGAGCTCTTTACCGACGGTGGGAGTGGTGGCAGCACTCAGAGAGTTGGTGGAGGAGATGGAAGAGGTGCTCTCCGCACGGGCCAGCGGAGCCAGAGGAGGGGGGCTTGACGAGTGTACAGGGGGGCTGAACGGCCGATTCTGATAGGAAAAGCAGAGGGGATATTCAGTAGCAAAAGAGTAGGAGTTTATCATTCTGGTCAGGTAATCAGGAAGAAATTTACTCGGAGCACCCTGTGGTAGAGTTAATTGTTTTTTGTTTTATTAAATAAAGTATTTTATTGAATGAAGACTAAATATGTAGTAAATGTCAACTTTTAGGCTGGGTCTGGTTTTCTGAGGAATGACTTCTTGCACCCTTTAAAGGTTTTTAAAATGAATTGGGTCATAAAAAGGTCAGTGACACTGAGACTGTTGCGAACTAACAGGGACAGTAATATTTACCATTTGAAAGTATTGTAATTTTTTTATGTAATCACGTACCACATCCCCTACGCTTGGTTTCCCTGGAGGCAATTTGGGTCGTGAGGGTGGCCGAGGTGGGGGAGGGGGAGGAGGAGAGCTGCTGGTAGCCAATGGGGTAGATGGGCGTACAGGGGAGGAGGAGCCTGTGGAGTAAGAGTATTCCATTAAAGCAAAGCCATACAAACAGTAACATGCATCAAGCCCATTCAAGAGTTCTATCTAATTTGGATAAAATGGCAATACATTAAAAAAGTTATGATACTTGATCAAAATAGCCTCACAAATCACCTATAGAAAGCCAGGATGCTTAGAAAATACTCTGGAAACAATGAAAACAAAACATTATTTGTATCTTTGAAAATGAAGATGTTTACGGTGTATAAAAAATAGATGCATGACACTTCTGATTAGAGCACTGCTAAAACATGAAACCCAAAAATGTCGTAGTGCCATTATGTGCAAGAGTGGTGAAAATGTACATGTCTCTATATAGAAAATAACGAGGCAAAAAGTTGTCAGATATATTTCACTTCACCCCTCTTACTAAGAAGGCTCACCTGTAAAAACCCTTATAACATGGTGGTGACTAGAGAATGACTTTAAATTCAGATTTAACTGAATTTTTATGCATTTTCAATATACAGAAACTTTTGTTACTGCTTATTACCCAAGGGTATATTCTATGAATCAAAATGTGTTTATTCTATAACGTGGAATTTTTTGTATTGGTGGTTGTCATTTTTAAGGGTTAATTCATCTAAAATAAAATACTGATTATTACTAATCATTCAAACCTGAGTGACTTTCATTCTTCAGTGACAATGAAATACAGGAGGAAAAGTTTACCAGATGTCTGAGCTGCTCTCATTCAAATTATGAGAGTGGATGGGGACCAGGGGCCAGTTTCAAAAAGCTATTTTAGACTGGTCTATAGTGTTAGACAAGTCTAAAATGTTCTCATAGACTAGTCTAATGCAAGTTAGACGGTTTCACAACAATAACAATCAGTTAAATTACAAACAGCCAAAAGAAAAGGGATAATGACTCATAATTTGTGGTTTACTGACGACGTTATGGAGAGAGCTATGAGAAGGGAAAGGGTTTTTAGGGACCGCAGTAACCTACTGGAAATATATAATAATGAGGACATTTCTTTTCTGTACATCTTTAACGCTCCGCTCAATGGTCGGAATAACGCTGTTAACTGTCGTAGCAATCTTTTTCAAAATTAAACATTTCTTCTTGTTACTACATTCTACGCTAAATTTCCCCAAGTAAAATGTCCTTGTAACTATTATAGTCCTCCAACAAACACATATTTTCCACTGGGATAAACTGCACTGAGCGGTTGAATGCGCTTACTCGATCCGCCATGTTTTTTGTTTTGAAAAGTATCTTATTTTACCCAGAATACATTGCAGTGTAGTCCTACTTAAGATAGTCAGAGTCTTAAGTGCTTTGTGCAACGGTCTGATTTAGATGTCTATCTAAAGTCTGACTATCTACTATATCTAAGCCATAGTCAAAGTCTATCTTTGTGAAATAGGCCCCAGCAGTAGTCAATCTCCAAAAAGGACTAAAAAGCATAATAAAAGAAGTCCATATGTCTTTAGCTCTTTATTTCAAGTATTCTGAAGCTATGTGATAGTTTTGTGTGAGGAACAGACTGAAGTATTCAATGAAATGTTTTTCTTTTGGAAAATCTTGATTGATAGCCATGGCTATCATTTACTTTCAACATGTGAAAAGACAAACTTTCTGCTAATAACTAATTTTGTGCTCCAAATTAAAAAGAACCTTATTTGGGTTTCAAAATACAGGTGGGTAAGTAAATGATGAAAGAATGCTAATTTTCAGGTGAACTAAACCGTTATTGTTCAGTGACCACTGGTCTGGTTGACTGTTTTGTTTTTAGATCAAACTCACCACTTTCATTTCCACTTGTACTAGCTGGAGGAATGGGCCCGGGTGATGACACTACCGCCCTGTATGTAGGAGGTGGTGGAGGAGGAGGTGTGGAACGTGGTCCTTGACAAATCTCTTTGGGTGAAGTGCTGCTCTCACTGGGGTCCCCTTTTGATGGAATCTCATCAGGGCTTTTCTTGTCCTCTTGGTTCAGAACCAAGGGCGGAGGGATTGTGCGTACACTTGTCTCTACAGTGGTTGGCGGGCTGTTGGTTGAGTCTGATCGGGTCTCTGTCAGAGGAGCACATGATGAAAAGTCTGTAGTGGATTGAAAAAGATCATCTGGTGTCGGTGGAGATGGGGCCTCTTCCACTGGAGGAGGCGGGACAGTTGGAGGAGAAGGAGCGGTGTCTTTGGGAACATTTGGAACAGGTGAGGGGCTTTCCATTTGTGACTCGCTGGAAGGAGGAGAAGGTGCCGGTTCTGCAGGAGGAGGTGAAGATTTTGGTAAAGAAAGGTTCGGCTCCTCAGATGGAGGGGGTGATTTAGGTAGTGGGGGTGCTGGTTCTGCAGGGGGAGGCGGACACAAGGGGAGTGGAGTTGCTGGCTCTCCTCCTTCAGAGGGAGGAAGTCTTTCAGGTGTCGCATCATTGAAGCAGACCCATTTGTCTTCAGCATCTTGACCAGGTTTTGGAGAGTCTTCTGGACCAAAGATGTTGTCTAGATCAGTTATAGAGGGCCTCTGTGAGGTCGGCCTTGAATTTTCCTCTTCTTTCTGTACATCTGCATCAGGTACCACACAGATATCATAAAGGAACAGAAAAAAATATTAGCAGGCCATAAACAAGACAGAGATAAAAGACAAGAGAATAAAAAACAAGAGTGGCAAAGACAAGCACAAAAGAAACCAATCACACACTTGTTGGGGTCCAATATTGGTATAGACCTGGGGTGTCCAAAACTGCTCCTAGAAGGCCAACATCCTACAGAATTTAGGTCCAACACACCTACCTGGAAGTTTCTAGTATGCCTCAAGACCTTTATTAGTTGGTTGAGGAGTGCTTAATTAGTGGCAATAAAATCTGCAGGACAGTGGCTCTCCAGGAGCAGTATAAGACCCTTGTTATCTGAGGCCTGTGTGGAGGGGGATCTTACCAGTAGGCTCTGTAGCAGGAGATTCAATCGGAGGAGGGGAGGTCGGCACATTCTTAGGCGGAAGCGGAGGCAGAGCTGCAATGACATTAGTGCAGCTAAGATAAGCTCTCACATACACCCCCCACCCCCCGTAGGCCATGTCTCCGTGCCCCACAGCACCATGCAAAGGCAAGGTCTCATTCAGGCAGTCAGGAACAACAAAAAGGGACTGTGGCATGGGATGAATAGCTCAGACTCTATGATAACCCTTCACTCTCTGTGACCTAATAGTTCACACTACTTTTATATTATTTAGGATGCAACCATTTATGTTAATTTATGTAAGGATCACTTATTTGTTTAGTGTGTAACTACCAGGGCGTGCACAGACTAGTCTATTAGTCAATCATTTCTATGATTAGTTCACTAGTCCAAGGGTTTTCAAATTAGGGCCCAGGGACCGTCAGGGGGCCACAAGGGTGCTTAAAGGGCCATATAAAATTTGATAGAAATAAGATTTTACTAGAGCTCTCAGAATTAACATGTTAATACATTTGTTTTAATTAAACATACTCCAACGCTTATATCATTATGGTTTCATTCTGATTTTAAAAGACCGATTAGAAATGTATTTTTTTTTTCTCTGTCTATTGACATACCAAGTTTTTAGCAATAAGAAACAGAGTTGCATTAGTTCTACAACTAATCTTTAGTCTGTTTTATATGGCAACAAAAAGATTATTCCTCTGTTGCATGTTATTAGGTTGGTTAAATTAATAGTTTAAACACTTTACAATTTTCAACTGTCTCACAGCATCAAACTCTCCAGCTGCCCAACCATTAAGGCAGCTAGTCTTTGAGTCATTGATATAGGTAAATACGGACTCAGTTCACAGTAGATTACTTTCCTAGACAACTGGTCATCTAGTAAAAATGAGTAGTCATGCAAGCCCTAGTATTTACATATTCATGTAAATATACATTCAGAGATATATCACTATTAGAAGGCCAAAATTTAATTTATAATCATACCCTTAAGCTTAACTTAAGCCCACAGATACAGCTCAGCGTCATTTTGCTTTTTTAAGCATAGGCACACATGAAAATAGGCCACGTTGAGTAAACCGTCACCAAAAGACACAAGTACAGGATGAGCTGGATGACTCTTCATTGCTTTCATAGCTAATGACTTGAGAAATTAGTAGGTTAATGGAGACTGCCAAAGGGGAAGGTTAAAATTAAAAAACTGGAGGCAATCATGATTTTTCCATTCACTCGACCGTTCACCATTTTGGAACTTTATGATGGGTTTATGATACCAGGATGATGGCAATCATGTCACACAAGCAATGACTTACTTCCTGTAGGAAAAGGTGTTGCCAGTGAGGATTCTAGTTGTTGCTCAGGCAGGGGTGCACCCCAAACCTCAGGTTCCTCTATCACCGCTAATTTATGGAAAAGGACATGATACACAGTTGATGGGAATCAGAGTTAACAGCTGGGTGACTCACAGAGAGGAAGGAATCACCATGCAACACTTATCTATCCCTATATCTGTCATAAATTGCCAGTAAATTTAATTGTTTTAATCTCAACTGCTGCAAATGGAATTGAGTGGGTGGCAACACAACTAGTACGCACTGATGAATGTTTTGTTCTATAGTTCACATTACATAAAGCTAAAAACCAGTACTGATTTCATAAGCAAACAAACAGTACTCTAAAAAACGTATAGCATAATTTTTATACCATCTGTGAGTCTCCTGAAGACACATATTGTATATGACAGAAAAAAAATAATTTTTGTTCAAGTGAATGAAGTAACACAAAGAATCTGGGCCGTGATCAGCTTCTATTGGATTGTGAATGGTTAAAATTCAGAGACCCTGTAAATGACAGATCAACATCCACGAGCAGAACTAAGAGGTAAGGATATGGTGATATACTGTACCTTCACTGGTCTTCTGCTCATCAAAGGCTGTCTCCAGTGGAGGGCCGAATAAGGCTGTTGCATCCTCTGGCACTGGAGATTTCTTATTACTAAAATGGAGGAGAATTAAGCCAGATCTGTATGACTCATCCACACAGATTCAGACTCGTCACATACAGGCTGTAACTCTAAAAGTTTGTGAGATAATCCATTTAGACTCAGTTAAACAACTACAAATTTTAAAAGACTCTAAGTTTCAACAAGCATGGTTATATACAATAGTTTTTTATTTAGAATGTAACTATTTTTTATTTTTCATTCGGTTTGTATTTTGGTTTTCAATTGAGGTTTTACTTAGTTTAATTATGTCAACTCTCTGAATACTGTAGTTTTAACGTTATTGAACATGGCAGGGGACATGACATTTGGTCTTGGCGGACTAGACCTGCTACACTGATGCTGCTTTTGTTGATTATTGTTGCTGCAGAAAAAGTATGGACTTGCTACTGCTAATAGATACACAGACACACTGCTGTGAGCATGAAGATATGCTGCTATTGCATAAATAGACACAAAATCCTGTAGCAGATCTCGTCAGGTGGAGCTAGGGAAGGTGGAAGTTTCAGAGGAATTCTGATAGCACGCTGCAGGCTAGCTTACAGCAAACAATGAACCAGGCTGAATCCGAAATCACCCTCTATAGGCCTACCCTCAAATAGGACGTTATTTGAGGGGATAGCCATTTGTAGTGGTGTCCGAAACCATAGTGAACGTTATTGAGTCCACTTATTCAATCCCACATTACATTGCACTGCAATAACGAGTGTACAACTGATGTACGCTCAACGGCTGTCTGAATTCGCTCACTCCTTTTCATTCATTTCTTTAAGTGAACAGTATTAGTGGACTAACGTAGGGAATAGTGAATGAGGGTTTAGGGGGTGATTTCGGATTCAGCCCCAGACTATTTTTATGTTGTGCAAGGAATCTCATTGGCTTGCAGGATCAGCAGATGCCAATCAGTTTGTGTCATGCGGTAATGATGTAATTGTTTGCGGATTGCATGTAAAGGACCTATCAGCCTGTGCCCTCTAGAGTTTCATGACTGAACTAGATATTTTAATTGGTAAATAAAAACTTTTTAGATTTTATTTAGTTTCAGTTCCAGTAATTGTAGTTACTGCACAAATTGTTCAATCTACCTATGATGACACACAATGCACTTTATCAGAAACTGCACCATACTGAAAATAATACCATTAACATAACCATTCTTTCTGTAAAATTCACACCAAAACTACATACTGCAGTACTTGCGGACAATAAAATGTAATATAATTGCACCATTATTGCTGCATTTATCATAATTTTTTTGCAGCAAAATCTATTTTAATTGAGCAGTTTAGGTATATATATATATATTAATTATTATTATAAAAAAAAAATTTCTGCAAAGTTCATTTATTTCATTTTTATTTTAGTTAACAAAATAACTATTGTCATATTTGTAATAGTTTTTGTGAACAATAATACACTTGTAAATAACAGACAAAAAGTGTGCGTATAAATACCTAGCAGGCTTGGGAGTGGGTGCAGACGCCGACGCAGGCGCAGACGCAGGCGCAGGCGTAGGTGCAGCTGCGGGTGTTGTAGACAGGGCAAGAGCTGGTGCGGGCGTCGGAACAACACGTCTCGGTCGTGCAATTTCTTCACCTGAGAATAACATTATGTTCATATGAACACAAATACACTACACCTACTCCTACATATGCAAGCACACTTCTATATTCACAGGACAATTTAATTCCAGACAACTATTTATTGTCAGATTTAAATAGACATAGACAACATACTCATAAACCTAAGAATAAATTGTGTTAAGTGTACTTACTGGGGTTTCTTTTTGCCAGCCCCTGAAACAGACAGAAGGCCAAAACATTCATAAGACTAAAAGCTCATAACACCATTTTGCTCATCAGCTGAAAATATTGCATTGTGGGTAAATTTAATCAAGGGAATGGTAAGTCAAACTCAGATAGAACCAAATGCCTTGATGCCCAGTAAATTGCTGTTTAATAACGCTTTCTATTGCTGACAGAAAATTCCTATGATTGACTGATTCATTGATGCATTAGTAACAAATAACACTGTCATAAATGTTATTACATCACAGGTTCTTCATGGTGGATATGAATATCAAATAGACTACAGCATTTTTTTTTCCTTTTAATTCAAAAGGGCATTATTTAGACTACCATGTGAGATAATAGATATCATACAGTATTAAGATTACAAATTCTTTAAGCATAGCTTATGCAAGGCTCGGCAACCAGCATACAAATTATTAAAAAGTCATTTGCTTGATTTCCAAAGTAAGCATTTTTGGTGTCATGGATCTATAGCACAAAAGTAATCATTATTTCTATTCACATGGGCCTTTTATTATCTTGAAAAGAACTGATGAGGGAGAGAAAGTGAATAAGAGTGCTAATGTTAGCTTTTTAAAAACTTAATGTCTGTAAAGTGTAGTAGTTAATAAACTTTGAAAATAAAAATCATAATTTTTACTGGTCCTGACCTTTGCATCTTTATATGGAAATATCATATGTAACTATTAAGTCTCTTTAAACATGTAATATTTTGCTTATTTCATTAAATTGATAACATAGGTATCTTCACAATTCAAAAGTTCTATGTATGACTGCTTCAACTGAATAAAGTGTTTCAAGCACTGGTGAACAGAAAAATAATTTTAAAAGGTACTTACCGGGCTACGTCTCTGTGACCAGCAAAAAGGAAGAGAGAAGAGACACCTGGTCAGAAAGTGATAAATCAGTAATACAGACTTCGATCAAAAGCAACCTCTGTTTCTAAACTGCATGGTGTGAATTAGACTCCATGTTCACCTTTATGATTCGCTTTAGTGATGATTTTCAATTAAAGATCAGTTTTTTGAGACTCAATGAAGGCAGTGAGAATCAAGAGTGAATTATTTCAATTTTGATCTGTTACATAAAACTATAATGTAGCTCGAGAAGATATGAAATATATGAAACATATCCAGATTTCAGCAATTCTTAAAAATGGGATTTATGCATGTATTGCTTCAGAGGATCCAAAAGCATAGAAAGTATGTACTGCTTAGCTCACTACAAAGAGATTTCAAAGATACACCATATGGTGGGAAATTTTGTGGTCATGCATAATACTCCTGGACCAAATTCACATTCAGAATAGAAACGAAAGGACTAGAAAGTTGATTTTCCTTGGACATCTATTCTTTCTAACTCCAATTTAACCTCATAGTTGTATTAGGCTAAGCCCAGGAACAAGGATTCTGAGTTCAGTCTGAGTGTGGCCTGTGAGTTCTGAGTGATTAGGAATGATGTACAGTACCAGTGACAAAGTCTAATCCAATAGGCTGTAAGCAATGGTCACCAGCAATCAGAGCCAAGAGTGGGCAAGCAAATCATTGGCATGCAACCAAATGCTTTAATATAAGAGCAGGGCTGATGACTAAGGCTGGTGGCCCACTCATTCAAATAATAAACAGAGGAAAAGTGTTGTAGTGAAACATGCATAAAAAAAAAACACCAGATGCAAAATGACATTATCTATCTATCTACAGTCTATTGCCTGTTTCAATATCCAACAGCCCATCCCTAAACACACAAACTGATCCTAAATCAGTTCTTAATGCCGTATTAAACGCCAAGCATGCAAACTTCACCATGCCAAAAGATAAATGTTAGAAGAAGACGCCACTCTACAAGAGGATAAAGTATAAACAGCTTACCGGACTATTCCTCTATATCAGCCAGCATTAGAGTAAGGAAAAGATAGAAACAGAAAGACAGGCAGGGTAGAGACAGAAGAAGAGAGAGCATTATCGATCTACATTAGTATAGTGCTGATAAGCATGCACAAATATGTTACACATGCATTTGAGAAGAATGACAAGGCAGAAATGTCTTCAAACACAGATTACAGTATGATGAAACACTGTGCAAACCCAGTCAATTTTTCTGTCAACCACAGATATCGCCTCCAGCACATAATATATCTCAGCTAATAAGGAGATCAGTCAAACGTGGCAACAGATCAAGATCACAGTGAGTGACATGAATGACTTTACACATAGCTTGAGTGAATGCTACTAAATATATAAAAAATCAATTTAATAAGCACATTAAAGGAATGTTTCACCAAAAAATTTAAATTCTGTTATCAATTATTAATGTGGATCCAAACTTATATTTGATTTTTATATTTCCAAGGAACAAAATATTATACACTACCATTCAAAAGTTTGGGGTCCTTAAGATTTTGAAAGTTTTTGAAAGAAGTTGTTTATACTGCAAGTCTTAATGCAAAGATGTGACCAAATGACCATATGTGATTTTCTGTCCAGCCTGTTTACATTCACTTTAGACACGACTGGTATCCAATATCTGCCCAAAATAATTATTTTGGTAATCGCTTAATGTGACATTGTTGACCCTCAGGTATTGAATGGCCATACTAAAATAATTGTATAATTCACGTCGGGTGGCCATAATTATTTTCCAGCATGGATAAATTATAAGCGGTCATGGGTGTTTGCAGCGCAAAATCTCACGGTCCGGATAAAGACCGGAAAAGAACGGTTATTTTCATTTGTTATTTTCGTAGCATGGAAAGATTTAATTTATTTGAGAGAGAGATTGTGAATTACCTGAGTGCGTCTGTATGTAGTGAAGCTTGTTAGTTTATTTACAAAAACAGTGACGTTATCACCTCGTTTCTGAGAAATAGCTTTCAGTAGCAAAGCTGTTATTTTAGCTGTTATTTAAAAAAAATTCAGGGCAAAGGTTGAAAACCTCTTCTATGCACATTAATGTTTCTATGTTTGTGTGCAATTTCTAAACTTTTTAAGTTTCCACCTCAGTAGAAATGCGGTGAGTTTTACAGATTTGAAAGTGGCTCAGAAAGGATGCAGAAAAAATTGGATCTTGTGCGGATTTATATAGTCTATTTTTACATCTTTTAAGCTGTAAATCATTCCTGTGATTGCAAAGCTGAATTTTCAGTGGCCATTACTCCAGTTTTCAGTGTCATGAAATCATTCAGTAATAGTTTAGAAATCATTCTAATATGCATTTTGTATTTATTTATTTTAGCTCAAGAAACATTTCTTAATAATATCAATGTGAAACATTTCTTAATAATATCAATGTGAAACATTTCTTAATAATATCAATGTGAAACATTTCTTAATAATATCAAACAGTTGTGGGTGCTTAACATTTTTGTGGAAACCCTGATACATTTTTTTCAAGATTCTTTGATGAATAGAAACTCCAAAAGAACAGCATTTATTTGAAATAGAATGATATGTCTTCACTTTACTTGAATTTAATTAAATACATATTACTCAGCCCAAACTATTAAATAGTTTATATTAAAGCATTTCCCCGATCTGTTTTTATTATTGTTCTCTTTTATGAAACAACAACAAATTTGCACAGGCATGATAAGACTATGGCAAAGTGATGACATTTTTAGATTAGCCACTATTTTTGTGTTTTCCCTGATAAAAAAACTATTGAACACCTTCAGAAAATGTATAAAAAAGCATACAAGATGTATGGGCTCCTTTTAATGGTATTTGTTAAATTATTTTTGGAGCATCACACTTCTCAGCTCCAATTTCCATAATGAAAAAGCACTGTGGACATTCTAAATATTTCTTCTCATGGGGACTCATATGGGTTCGTAACAAGTTTAGGGTGAATATATGGCAACATTTTCGTTAGTTTGGGTGAACATTTTATTTTAAAAAATGTAATGCTACATGTCAACATTCTGCCGCACAGTTTGGAATTAAGACTGTCGAATGATCAAACAGGCTCTGAGCACACTAGGTTTACAATGTGTGGCTTTATTAACTCTTGTTGGATGACTGCTCGCATACAAAAGGGCTAAATAAAGAAGCAAAGCTTATCAATAAAACATGAATACCAGCTGGAACCCAGCACCTGGCCGAGAGGTGTGCTATATTAAGAACCCCCATGCCTTTGTGCTTTTGCTCGACTGTAACCCCACCGTTACATTAATCTCTCCCTGCGTTCTGGATGGTTGGCTGGATTTAATATCTCTGCCCTGAACACTCAGGTGAAGTATAGTAGAGAATACAAGAAGATGTATGAATTATCACTCTCTTCTGATGAAATGAGAGCGAGCACGATCACTATTGTATGGTTTCTGTAGTTCAACCTTGCTCACACTTTTCTGTTGAGTATTCATGGCTAATCCATCACCATGGTTACACAAATACGCACAGGTTGCCATGGCAGAGGACGGGCATGTGACTGATGATTAATTCATGAGTAAGGAATGCCAGACGTTCCAATATACTGGACAAAGTGGATTTCAGTCACTGAGTTCAAAATAAGTCTGCTTAAAGAACGTGTAATTTTTCAATGTTAAAATACAAGAAAGTACAAGTAACCCATTTGTAGGATGATTTTCCTAAAAATTAAATTAGCGGGGTGTAGTTAAACATATTATGTTTATTTTTGGTATATAACAAATATAAATTTGAAAATGTGCATAGAAAAGTATTTGACATTTATTGAATATACACTACTGTTTTGGGAGCCCTTAAAAGTTTGGTCACACTTTAGATTAGGGTCCAGTTCTCACTATTAACTAATTCTTACCTACAACGTATGCCTAAATAAACTCCAAATTATTGCTTACTAATAGTTAGTAAGGTAGTTGTTTCATTTAGGTATTGGGTAGGATTAAGGTATTTTGAATATGGTCAAGCAGAATAACGCATTAATATGTACTTCATAAGTACTAATAAACAGCCAATATCCTAGTGATATGAATCAACTAGTTAATAGTGAGAATTGGATCATAAACTAAAGTGTTACCAAAAGTTTTTTTTTAAAGAAATTTGTTATTCATCAATGATGCATAAAATTGAGAATGGACTTTTAAATTTGTTACAAAATATTTCTATTTCAAATAAATGCTGTTCTTTTGAACTTGGTATTCAAAGAATCCTAACAAAAATGTATCACAGTTTCCACACAAATATTAAGCAGCACAATTTATCTCAACATCGATAATGAGAAGAAATGTTTCTTGAGCAGCAAATCATCACATTAGAATGATTTATAAAGGATCATGTGACACTGTTTGCTTCAGCATTCTGTTTAGCCCAGCAAATGCAAAATCACTGACTCAACCAAAGGTGTGAATTAGGTGGGGCTGTGTGTTTGCTCAACCAACAGCAGACAGGGGGTGTCACCTGTTTGAAAACGTTCAGAAAACTGCTCAAGGTTGTGGATTAGCGTTCATTGAGCATACTGAGAGAGGAATTCATAGACATGCAGATTTCACTTTGGGAATAAGAGCTAATGAAAACCCCAGAAAAGATAATTACTTTGTGACAGCTAAAGACCAATCTGAGTGCCAATTAATTTCAGGAACAAAGCACAACAAGAAAAGGCCCAGTAGGTGGTCCTGAGTTGTAGACCTGAGAAAGACTGATTGACAAGACACAAAAAGGGTTTTAAAAGCTCATTGACAGAGTTGCATGTATCTGTGTGTGAATAATTTAACGTGCAAGTTCTTCTTGTGACACGTTCTGGCCGGAATGCCGACCTGTCAGTAGGCCTGCCGTACGATGCAGCGGAGTCATTGTGCCCAGTTTCCAAGCTGAATTATTGAAAGAGAACAGAGCGACACTCTAGTCTAAAAGACTCCGCCTGAAACTCCTACTCTCTCTGACTCCAGATAAAGACACGCTCAGTGAGTCAGATAAGACTCATATCTCATCTGAATGACCTCTGTCAGACAGACTTAAGATGATTTCACCAATGAAAAAAGTTTTTAAAAGTCAATACTTCCGTTTGGAGAGATAATCTTTGTGGAATCTAAACCGCACACACGATATGAACCGGATGTTCTCAGCATATTCTCGCTTGTGAGTTAATGGTTATCAAATGATTTAATACAATCTGATGGATTATTTGGAAAATGTTATCAGGAAAAGCTCGTCATCTGTATGGTATTCAGAAGGGTTAAAGTAGATTTATTAAAATTGTATACTAAATTCACTAACACTAAGTACCAAAAGTATCATGGTACTACCATGTACACTACCGTTCAAAAGTTTGGGGTTGGTAAAAATTTTTAAATGTTTTTTTAAAAGAAGTCTCTTATGCTCACCAAGGCTGAAATATGGTAAACCAGTAAAAATGTGAAATATTATTGCAATTTAAAATAACTATTTAAAAGTCATTTATTTCCTGAGATGGCAAAGTTGAATTTTCAGCATCGTTACTCCAGTCTTCAGTGACAAATGATCCTTCAGAAATCATTCTAATATGATGATTGGTGAAACATTTATTATTATTATTAATGTTGAAAATGCTGTGCTGCTTAATATTTTTGAGGAAACCATGATACGTTTTTTTTTTCCTGGATTCAAAAGAACAGCATATATTTGAAAAATAAATCTTTTGTAACATAAATGCTTTATACAATTATTGTACTAATTTGAATACTGTTTTGCAGGATAAGTCTGTTTTGAGCCAGTCAAGAATGATTAGAAAGGTGCTGTCCACAAATATATATTCATCTCCTGAATGCTGCATGAAGGGTACAAAAAAACTTTCCAGCACATGTTCAAGGTACACCTAAAAATATCATTTAAAACTCCCTAAAACAGCTTTAACTAACAGGATGCGGCTATAGATTGCCGAAACTCAACAATATTTTTAGTGAAATGGCAGGTAGGCGTTTTTGGACTATTAAAATGGCATGCGGCTGCATTTGAACTGCTCACACTGCTCTCTCCAGCACCAGCCTCCACAGTGAGATAGCCTCATATTAACCACACATCTACAAGCAAGGCTCCACAAAAAAAGAAAAAAGTAAAAAAAGAAAGAATTAAAAAATAAACAAAAATGCATTTCCTTTACTTATCAAAATAAACTTAAAATAGTACAAACTTTAGTGAAGTGATTATTTAAATAACTTAGTATGCAAACTTTAGCTAAAGTATTTGTATCAGTACTGGGGGTAAACGGGCCGCCTCACCACTTTAAGCAAAACAAACCACTTAAATGATTTATTATTCCCCAAAAATGTATTGATCCATCATTGTTTAATAAAAACATTTTTTTTTCTGCATTCATACACTATGGGAGAGCCTTTAGCCCCATTGTACCCTATATAAGCATCATTCTACCATGGTACTTTCACAGTATCCTTTTTGTAAGGGATGTCCAAATAAGTACAAAGTACAAAACCATTAAGACATACAGTATCACATGGCACAATATTCTCTGCTATGTTAAGTTTAAGGAAGAAAAAGTGACAAGAAATGACATCATTGGGATGCATGGGTAACATTGGCTGGACTCACCAGAGGCGAGGGAGACAGAGCTAAGTTGCCTATGGAGGCTTTTAATTCATCTACCGAGGGAGCTGCGAAGTTAGCGTCTGCTGGCAGGGGTTTGATTTTGATCTTAAACTTTTTGCGGTGGTCCTCCTCTTCTTCAGACTCACTAGAGGAGAAAAAGTGAGTCTTCTCTTTGGGGGCTGGTGGACGGCTGTTAAGGGATCAGTTGCAAATTGGCATGATTAAAGCAATGGATGAATTTTATAGACCTTACACATTCTTAAGAATTAAATAACACAATTCTGATTGTTTATTGGCAAAATTTTCTAATTTAAATCAAAGTTTAGTTTATGGCTCAATTAAAGGATATCTCCCTCTTCCTCCTCTGGCCTGATGCTATATCCTTCTTCATCTAACTCAGGCGAGTTCTGCAAAAGAAAAGAACTGAAGTGAGATTTTATTACAGAAGCAGTAGTATTATTTGATAGTTTAAATTAAATGGCCATTAATGTATAGGCTTTAGCTGTCATATGCTTTACTGAGTATCTTGAAAGATGTACTTACATATCTCTCCCAATCAATCTCCCCGCAGAAGCCATTTGGAGCCCCATTGGTCTTTTTTTGTGACTGAGCAAATCAAAACACAACTTTAGTAACATCACTCAAATTCCCTGATATTTAGATGACATGAGTTTGGCCTATTTAGGGGTGCCGCTGAGGGAATCTACAGGTGCTTAGAGAGTATTCACTTCTAGCTAAATGACTTCTGTCGCTATATTCAGTACCGATTCAGTCTCTTGGGGTTCCTGTGTCACGGACATCAATCATAAAGAAAATAAAGACATTATTTGAATTATTTTCCACCATTTCAAATCTCGAATTCAAATAAGCTTACATTAACACTTATTATCTGATGCATTAAAAACTAGGGCTGTCAAACTATTCAAATATCATTGACACTAACAGTTTTTGCATTCACGTTTTAATGAACCATTGTGCTTCACTGTTGGGTAAATATTTCCCTTGTTGATCTTTGATGATGATTACATTTTACTTTTACAAAGAATGCAAATGACTTTACTTTTGTTAAATACCATAAAGGCTTACATCGTTAAATTACCCATAAAAAAGGTATTTTGTCATCCTTTACTGATAAACAGATGGTCTGCTAGGCTCCTCTCTCTCTCTCTCTCTCTCTCTGTGTGTGTGTGTGTGTGTGTGTGTGTGTCTGCCTTGCTGCTTTAATTAGCTCAGAATATTTAAATCACTCAGTTCTCAGAATTCACAAAGAACAGAATGAATTGAATAAATATGTTGAATAAACATTTAATTAATTTGCTTATGTTAATGCAACTTTTGCAGCCCTAATTAAAACAAACATTGATTCAAATTCCAAAATACAAATAATAGCACATTTGGCTCTTGAAATGATGCTGTAAGTTAAGAGGTACTTACTCCACCATCTCTGTCTGGTGACCCCCTAAAAACAGAGAACACAAAAGAAAGAGACAAAGAGGTCTTTAATGCCCACTTAACATGCAAGCCTCTCTTTTTCAACTCAAGCACAGAAGCAATTAGCCAGGCTTTGCTCTGAGGCACAGAAACACCTGTGTGTTGGGCCTCAAACAGACACAATCTCAAAACAGACATAATTTATTCATCTACAGCCTTTTCACGCCATGAAGCAGGGGACAGGGAAGCAGCAAATGCTCCATTACTGATGAGTTTGTGAGAGAACTCCATCAGCCTGCCTTTGGAAGCACAGCTATTACTTCATTAAATTATTCAACTCTGTAAAGCCTGACATATTAAATAATAGTCCGAATGTTTTATATTTAATGGAACAATTTATTTAAACTTTAGACAATTTTTAAATAAAGTTTGCATATTTCATACATAGACTTTTATTACTCATGATATGGCATAATATGGAGTTCATACTTGTGGAGAAAAAAGGATTTCAAGTTTATTCAGATGCCCAGACTGAGCAAAATATGCATTTAGGTGCAGTTGCTGAAATGTATCTGGCTAAAAATTTAATTTAATTTCTGATAGCTCAAAATTGTGGATAATCAAGTAAACCTAAGTTGCTACAGTCAAAAACATGCTCATCTTGAAATATTATTAACAATAGTCATTCATCTGTTTACTTTATAAAAATAGCTAAAGCAAAAAGATGTGTACTACGACCTGAAGGCGTTCGATTTTAGAATGATAAAAGGATTTGAACTTGCTAAAAAAAGTATAAGCTATCAATCAAACGACAAAAGGCATGTAGTAGATTGCGTACAACAGGTATTTCAGCAAAGTTTTAATCAAATATGATACAGTAGACTTTATAGGGCTAATCATATTGGTGTATAAATTAGTGAAACTTACGTAGAGTCAGTGTCCTTTTCTTTCTTCCGTATCCCGAAGGCCTTCCTGGTGCGTTTTTTCAATCCTGTGCGCAGAGAGATCTGTTAGTGGTCTAATTTGATATGGCTCAAAAAAGCAGAAAAACACAGTAAAGCCTCATAGACACAGACATATGGCATCACACATTTACAAATGTGCAGTAACTGTAGGTGTGTGTATCTGTGTTTGAATATAGGTGGGTGGATGTTTGTAAAAAAAGAGAATATTCAAAGTCCTATGACACTTCAGATCAAACAATGAACTGAGTCTATTACTGAATTACACTGCTGATTCAAAATTGATTTCAGCGCCAATTTCAAAGACAGAAAGCATTAGCATTTAGCAAATTCACAAACTGACAAAAAAAAACCTCAGTGATTTGGTATAGTTTTTATTTTTTTGACAAGAGCATGTTCATTTTGTCCCCCCAATATTCTGTTTCGCTTACAAATTTCACAATGAAGTTGATCAAAACTTCAGTTTCACATTAGCTGTTTCCATCCAGTTATTTTTATGAGCATTTTGGGATATCGCATAAAAAAAGGCTGGATGGAAACGCCAAGATGTGCATAAATTCTAAAAATGTGCATATAAAACTCTCCTGCGCTCAATTGAGGCGTAGGCCTATAAATGATTATCCGATAAGAAAACATTATTACACACACTATGATGGAAACACATTTACTGAACAAAACACTCGATGTGCAACAAAAAACTCACTTGACTTTGCCTCAACAGTGATTGGATAATTGGACTAACCAGCAGACCAATTTCATTGCACATCATCTCAAATGTTGGCTCGGTGATTTGGTATAATGACCTCCCAGAAGCGGCTCATGTGCGATTGCATTCCCAAACATCAGGCATCCGGATGCAAGATAACATGGCAGCATTTATAGCGTTTCGTAGGAAAAAAAGAGTAACATTGACTTCCTTGTTCCTTGCAACTTCTATTTTTATTTCATATATTTCGCACCAATTTCCCGGGAAATGACGATTTTGTTCTTTAGTTACTGCTACAGCAATAATTTTAGATTTTGTATGTTAGTCTGTCCATTTATTTATGATGCTTTGTTTTTAACTCTTTCCCTGCCTGCGGTTTTGAAAAAAGTTATCAGTCACCACCAGCACTTTTGACCATTTTCACAAACATGTCATAGCCCCCAGAATATTTTGTTGTATAAATATCTTAACATGCAATATATTAAAAGAAAGAACAGACCCCGCTTTAAAAAACAAACAAATTTTTTTTTTTCATTTTCATGCAGTCTTTTTCTTATATCAACACTTGAATGTGGGTAAGTTTCATAAAAAAGCAAAATTTTGAGCAAAAAGCTAAGAAAATCTCTTTTTTTTTTTGTCAAAGACTACATCCAGATCGGATTCAGAACGAAAAGATGGAGTAGATCAAGTCCATCAACACCGCTAAAGCTCGAACAGTCCCCCCGAACAGTCAAATGATTGTGCAGCAGGGGCATGTGCGCCTCACACCCATTGGGCCTACAGGTCTCTGAGTCAGGCTTCGATCCACTCAAGCCTCTGCAGTGACATGGCGGATGGCATTATTGATCTTTACTAAATATTTCCTAACACATCCACAGGCTCAAAAGCCGCCGTCTGGCTGAGAGCAAGAAGAGAATCTATTTCTCAGAGCCATTTGAGAAATTTCCAGACAAATTTCCGCCTTGTTTTCAGTTTCCTTACATGTTCCTCTGTTCTTGATACATTTCTTTAAAGAAACTGTTCCTTTTTTTCTGATAAAAAAAAGCAATTCAATATAACTAAAAAGGAGCAAATGTAAGTAATTTGAGATAACTAAAAAGGATAAAATGAAAGGGAGTTCACAATGCAGAGGATGTTAAGTGAAGTGTGCTACAAAGAGACAAAAACTGAAGGAAAAAAGACACAAATTTAACACCAGGAAAATAGCCATTCTACTTTGTGCACTTGAACTAGCTGTAAAGTGATGACTCAAAAGCTTGACAGGGTTGTGTTGTCTGAGCACGTACTTAAATGCAAAATATGCTAAATATTAAACATACTACTCCAGAGGTTAAGTGTTGGTGATTGATGTGAAAATAAACTGACAGCTGCATTCAAATTCAAATGGTATTAAACAGGTTAAGGCAAGACTTAAAAATGGACAGGTCTTTAGAACATCATTCTGAATATATAATGTATATATATTGTGTATATATATATATATATACACACACACTGAACAAAATTATAAACTCAACGCTTTTGTTTTTGCCCCCATTTTTCATGAGCTGAAGATCTAATACTTTTTCTATGTACACAAAAGGCCTATTTCTCTCAAATATTTTTCACAAATCTGTCTAAATCTGTTTTAGGGAGCACTTCTCGTTTGCCGAGATAATCCATCCCTCACAGGTGTGGCATATCAAGATGCTAATTAGACAGCCTGATTATTGTTTTTGATAGTGGCCTGTGGAATGTTGGTCCATTCCTCTTCAATGACTGTGCGAAGTGGCTGGATATTGGCAGGACCTGGAACACACTGTCGTATACGCCGATCCAGAGCATCCCAAACATGCTCAATGGGTGACGTGTCCAGTGAGTATGCTGACGCAGACGCCATCGCATATAAGCATTTGCTCACTCAAGTCGGTCACGACGACGAACCGCAGTCAGATCGAGGCCCCAATGAGTACGACGACTTCCCTGGGACGGTTTTTGACAGTTTGTGCAGAAAATCTTTGGTTATGCAAACCGATTGTTGCAGCTGTCCGGGTGGATGGTCTCAGATGATCTTGGAGGTGAAGATGCTGGATGAGGAGGTCCTGGGCTGGTGTGGTTACATGTGGTCTAAGGTTGTGAGGCTGGTTGGATGTACTGCCAAATTCTCTGAAACGCCTTTGGAGACGGCTTATGGTAGAGAAATGAGCATTCAATTCACGGGCAACAGCTCTGGTGGACATTCCTGCAGTCAGCATGCCAATTGTACACTCCCTCAAAACTTGCGACATCTGTGGCATTGTGCTGTGTGATAAAACTGCACATTTTAGAGTGGCCTTTTATTGTGGCCAGCCTAAGGCAAACCTGTGCAATAATCAGGCTGTCTAATCAGCATCTTGATATGCCACACCTGTGAAGTTGATGGATTATCTCGGCAAAGGAGAAGTGCTCACTAACACAGATTTAAAACAATATTTGAGAGAAATAGGCCTTTTGTGTACATAGAAAAAGTCTTAGATCTTTGAGTTCAGCTCATGAAAAATGGGGGCAAAAACTAGTGTTGCGTTTATAATTTTGTTCAGTCTATATATATATATATATATATGTTTTTGCTTAAAGGGGTGGTAAAACATGATTTCACTTTTCTAACTTTAGCTAGTGTGAAATGTTGCTGTTTGAGCATAAACAACATCTGCAAAGTTACAATGCTCAAAGTTCAAAGCAAAGGGAGATATTTGCTTTTAAAGAAAAGGACTACAACAAATGGCTGGTAGGGACTACACGACATTCCTTCCGGGTTAGTGACATCAGCAACCCTAAAATGTACATAAACCCCGCCCCTGGGACATGCAGTCCATGTCGAGAAGAGGAAAAGTTGTTGTATAAGAGTACATTTGTGAGTCAGCTCAAACTTTAGCATCCTTCTTTTCATATGCAATAAAACGTCACTCTGTGTGCATCTCACAACAGTTTAGCGATTTATAGATTATCATGACAGAATATGCTAATTGAAGATAGTTAACTCCACATCAGCAACATAAATTCATCAACTAACCATTCAAAGACGTCCTGTTGCATTCTACATGTTGTCACTACTTCTTGAGTCTCTCCATCTTTGTCTGACTCGGTTTTAACATTAAAGGCAGAACAGTTTCTGTCATTTTAGTGTGTCTGCGTGAGGTAATCGCAGCTGCTAACACACAAAAGCTTTTGAAACCCTGCCCTCTGAGGCAGCTCATTTGCATTTAAAGGGCCAGGCACAAAACGGTGCGTTTTTGCTAACCCTCAAAAAGTGACAACTTTAACATGCTATATAAAAATATCCGTGGGGTATTTTGTGCTAAAACTTCACACACACACTCTGTGGACATCAGAGATTTATTTTACATCTTGTGAAAAGGGCATTTTACCACCCCTTTAAATGGCTGAAGGGTTTGCCAGATAGAAATGGATACAATACAACAAGAACAAAATAACTAAAATACAAAACAAGTGGCAGAGAAATGTTTTTGCAGCTTACAAAATGTCAGAGGGGGTTCAAAAAGTAACAAGGTTATCAGTTAACTACATTCTCTTTATATTTGTTTTTTATCTCTTTCATAACTTAACATTCTGGCAAGTGTTGACTCTGTTTCAAATCATTTGTCCATTGTAGGACATAAGTTTTGAAATTAATCAAAAGGTTTCGATTTTTGTATTTAGCAATATGATTGCATTAAGTGGAAGTGGACAATTACCTAATCAGGATCTTCTGGTAGAGTATACGGTATGTGTGTCTTTATAATGCTACAGAAGCAATCCAGCAGTTCCGCCTCTCAGGGTGGATAAATTAATAACATGTTTATATTCAAAGATCTCTAGAAACAGGTTTGAAGCAATTAAGATGTTATGTAATAAGTGGTTAGGCTATAGTATGCTATTTTAGGCAGAAATAACTGCTTTGCTATGAACAATACATTGTTTTTCGGTATAAAATAGATGGTGGAAGGAAGGCTATTCTTTCTGAACAAAATGTAAGACAAACATTTCCAGGCTCATAAAAAGGCCTAAATTTGATTACAAAAAAGTACTACAGAGGTACCATGGTACAATCATGGCATCAAATGAAAATGACATGGCATTTTGGTATACCATGTCACTAAATAGTTATTTTCTCATACCATAGTACTTCCCAAAACATGCTACTTTTTGGTAGCCTACTTCATTAGTGCAACGTCAAAAGAGTAGCTTTTAAAAATAACTGCTGCGTCATCTTTGGTTCACATGGATCAAGATCTTTAAAGCTTTAAATCTGAACCCTGGCATATCACGATTTCACCTAAATCCACATACTGGCAAACACAGAAGCAACTACAGTATATCAGCACAATTTGTGGTGTATTTGCGCTAGCTGCTAAAACAGATTACGGTCTCTGTGAACGACACACAAATCCTAGCGTGGTTACACATTCCATATGAGCTAACCCCCATGAGATGGCTGGAGTTAATTTTTTGACAACAGGGATTTCTAAACGCAGCATAACACTAATTAATGGCTACAAAAATAATAGCTTCCGAATGTAAGCATGATGACGGAAATGGAAACGTAATTACCAGGAGCTAACTCATGGAGTGATGGCCAGAGAAAATGACAGCACCAACCGTCCAGGGACACCACTTAAGCAAACAGGAAAAGTGAAGACGTTGTGAAAATAAAGATAGATGTTATTTTGGGCTTTAGAGATTACGGAAAAAAACGGTAGCGGTTAAAAGCAACAAAGCTTAATTGTCAGAGAAAATGTTGGCGAGACTGTAGGTACCACAGAGCTGGCATTCAACTGTGACAGGAGTGCAACTCATGTTTCAGCAAGATAATAATGATCTTCTTTCTGCTATTGTGGCCAGGAAAGGTTTTCAAGAGCTCTCCAGGGCTATTTACTCAACAGAAACTACTGTAAATGCAAGAGACATGACAATACGTCATCACAAACACTCATGTCCAGATTATAAAGTACATACAGTCATGCTCAGAATTAATGACACCCCTGGTAAATATGATCAAAACTGGCTGTAAAAAATAAATCTGCATCGTTTATCCTTTTGATCTTTAATTAAAAAAATTGCCAAAAATCTAAGTACAGTAAAAGTAAAATAATTGAAAGTGGGGGGGGGGGGGGAATCACATTATGAAATAAATGTTGTTCTCCAAAACACGTTGGCCACAATTATTGGCACCCTTTTATTAAATACTTTTTGCAATCTCCTTTTGACAAGCTCTGAGTTTTCTCCTAAAAATGCCAGATGAGTTTGGAGAACAACTGACAAAAGATCAGAGACCATTTCTCCATACAGAAACTCTCCAGATCCTTCAGATTCACAGATCCATGTTGGTGCTTCTTCTCTTCAGTTAACTCAACTCATCAGGTCAGGGAACTGAGACGGTCATGGCAGAAGCTTCATTTTGAGTTCCATAACAAATTTTTGTGTTGATTTTGATGTTTGTTTTGGATCATTGTCCGGATGGAAGATCCAACCACGGCCCATTATAAGATTTCTAGCAGAAGGCGTCAGGTTTTGATTTTTTATCTGTTGATATTTGATAGAATCCATGATGCCATGTATCTGAACAAGAAGTCCAGGACCTCCAGCAGAAAAATATGCCCACAACATTTAAATGTAACGGTATATTAAATTGTACACATGGGGTTCTTTTTATCCTTGTGTGCACCAAACCCATCTAGCGTGTTTGCTGCCAAAAAGCTTTTTTTTTTTATTTAATCTAACCACAGAACCCTCTGCCGTTTGAAGTTCCAGTCATGTCTGACAAATGAATTTGCTGGAGTTTGTTTTTGGAGGAGCAAAGAGGATTTTTCTTGAAACCCTCCCAAATAACATGTGGTGATGTAGGGGGTTGTTTGATTTTTTTTTTTTTATATAGGCTTTCTGACCCCAAGACTCAACTAATCTCTGCAATTCTCCATCTGTGATCCTTGAACAGTCTCTGGTGAGGAGGAAAGTTTGAGTGGCCAGAGACTCTTCAAGGATCACAGATAGAGAATTGCAGAGATTAGTTGAGTCTTTAATTGTAACATGGTTAATTGTATCATGGTGATGTTTGTTGATTGCCATCTATTAAGAGGTTTGTGTGTTCAATGTGTAGGACAATGTGTGTCTGTATAAAACTATTGCACAATGTTTTTGCCTTGCAGGATGTTCTCTTGTTTAGAGGAAAAGATTGCTAAGTTCACTTCATACATTCTTTTACTTCAATGAAAGGTTAGATTTTTGGCAATTTTTTTTGAAAGAAAGATCAAAAGGATAAACAATGCAGATTTCTTTTTTACAGCCAGTTTTGATCATATTTACCAGGGGTTCCATTAATTCTGAGCACGACTGTATGACGTCACATGCACTGGAAAAAACAATCTGAAGGGAAATTACTACATGGGAATTATTGATTAGCAACACAAGCGTTTATTTGTTAGTCCATCCTTTGTAAATATAGCCTATACAGTATGAAGTGAACTCAGCAATCTTTGCCTCTAAACAAGAGAACATCCTGCAAGGCAAAAACATTGTGCAATAGTTTTATACAGACACACATTGTCCTCCACATTTAACACACAAACCTCTATATAGATGGCAATCAACAAACATCACCATGTTACAATTAACAACTAATGACTAAATCAACAACAACAAACTCTGCAAACAGCAAAACAATGTATAACAGTAATCACATAATTTTGCCAGCCTCTCAGAGAACTCCATAATAGTTTTTTTTGTGTGAATATCAATAGTGAAATTGCACTGGAGAAAAGTGTGCATAATGTACTGTGCCCTGTACACAAATGTAACAGTGCACAAAATAACAGAGAGCCAAGGGCCTTTATCATTTATTTTTCCAATTTACCAAACATGTCCACTAGTTTCGAGCACAAAATTAGCCTACTCTCTTCCTTGGGTCCAAGTGGCTTCACTGTACGCCATGTGCACTCTCATCCACACATGCTAAATGACTGCACATACTCAAAAGACACACTCTGCTTGAAAATCTGCCCCTTCAAAATGAATATTCTTTTATAATTTGTTTCAATCTTCCAAACCAGAATACAAATCGGGCTGCATTAGGATTGGAATCCCACAGTTCCCATCGGACCCAACGCAAATCTAGTGGGAGTGGGCTGTTTTACATTTGCTGTGGATGGAAATGGGCGGTCAAAAAATATAGCGCGGGTCCCAGGATTTGGTACGTAACAAAGAAAAAGAAAGGAAGAACGAGAATTGGTGTTTGCGCTCTTGAGAGCGTCAAATGTTTCTATTTACAACATGTTTTTGCAGCGTCAAGCAGCATAGCCAATCACAAACATATCTGTTGATTTCTTGAATGCAATGGCCAATCAGACATGTTTAGAATTCATTGTCTAAAATGCTGGAGTTTTTGCCCAGTGCTGAGTTCTCCCCCCTCGTAAATCCTCTCATTATAAGTTAACTTATTACAAACAAAGTGTAGATATTATAGTCAGCTTCATCGATTATAGCAGAACTTTGTGAGATTGTGAGTAATTGAGATGAGTGACAGCTTTTAAGTGATTATAAAGGGAGCGGTCTTTTCACGCATTCTAGACGATATATACATTCAGAATTCGAACAAAAATTTTGTTTTGTTTCATTAGGTAAGACAATGGTTATGTATTATTGTTGCTAGGTGACATATAACTTGATACTATTTAATGACTTTCTATTTAAGTATGAATTTCCTTAGCCTCACCATAGAGTTGGTTAACCCTCCGCCTATGGCCCTAACGTTTGTGTACATTTTTCACAAACTCTACAAGCTGTTACAAAATGTTTGGGGGTGCGGGCTGGAGTGGATACAACATTGCGGGTGTGAGTGGAACACACAATGCGGGAGCAGAAGGTAATGGTCAGAAATTCAGCGGGAACAGGATTAAGATAACAGTCCGGTGCAGGACTCTACTATCAAGCTCAAAAAAAGCGTCATAAAAGTAATACATATGACTTGAGTGCTATATTACAAGTCTTCTGGTGGCTTTATGTGACAAACAGACTCAAAATGTGCACTTACATTTTTCAGAAGAGAGCAGATTGGACATTCTACTACCAATAACTAATTTTGCATTCAACAGAAGAAATACAATAAATGAGACCATGAAATTCTAAATTTGAAAGACATTACCTAATAGAGCACAGTGAAACCATTGATGTCAACAAAGGGTCAAGGGCAGAAAACTATCAAGCCTCATTAAAAAGTCTACATCATCCTCCAAATGGCTGTATTATCACAGCACCTATCACAAACAAGAGCATTTCCAACAAAAACATAACTCATAAACATCTGCAACTTCAGAGGAAGACCATTAAGCGATGCAGAGTCCAGTTCCTACTGTTATTCAGCAGGGGATAAAGAGGAAAAAACAAGAGAAACTAAGATAAATCTGTCCGGTTTTTAATTCTAGTATATCACTGCCAGATTTACTTAGACGGGGATTAATGCATGACAATCAGTTCATCTGGAGAGAGTGGAGCCATCACAATGTGAGAAGAGATCAGAGAGCACAAGCAATAATCTTAAACTCTCTCTGTATCCACACAGCTACTATGACCCAACGTGATCCCCTAAATCATGGGGTCAGTGTTGATCTTAATCTGAGAGTATTCATTAACAAATCTGAAGACAGATGGCTAAATGTCCGATCTTGATGTTCTTAAAAGAGAAAATACTGAACACTAAAATAGCCATAACTTCCATGTCCTCAGGACATCATCTTGAGAAAAACATATGCCCAGTTGGTGACTTTAAGCAGCATAATAAAATGACTGACAATTCTTTACCACTAAAAATGTCAGTCTAAGGAAATCTATATATATCACAAAGCCATTAACATAGAAAAAAAGTCATGCCAAAGACTTTACTTGTTGTTTTGATAAATATTTTGTTTTGAAAAGTTATAAAAGTTATATTAAGTTTTCATGAACAGTTGCATTCACGAATAACTGAATGCAGTCCCATCAATATAAGCATGTTTACGTAGTAGAAAAATGCATTAATGTATGCTATGACTGAGTCTAGAGGCAGACTTGGCAACCTCATTTACTCCATGTTCAACAACTAAATGGCGAGAGCCTTTGGGTAATAGTTTTCTCTGTGCTGGCCAGCCATGGGTTGCTACAAGCTATTATTAATATCAGCCAAACAAATATTTGCCTTTCTTCCAATACTGTACTTCATTCTTTCAGGAGTATTGTTGCTGAAGTATAAGACAAAATAAATGAATTAACTGAAACATTATAAAATAATTTGCTATCTCTTAGTACTACTTACTAATACCATGATATCATACATATTATAAGATTGTGGATATATACACAATATGTTATACACTGATGTTCAAAAGTTTGGGGTAATTTTTTTTTCTTTCAAATGTTTTTGAAAGTCTCTTCCGCTCACCAGATCTGCATTTATTTGATCAAAAATACAGTACAACAGCAATATTACAAAATAATATTCGTTTAAAATGACTGTTTTGTATTTTAATATATTTTAAAATGTAATTTATTCCTCTGATTGCAAAGTTGAATTTCCAGAAGCCATTACTCCAGTCTTTAGTCACATGATCCTTCCAAAATCATTTTAATATGCAGAATTAGTGTTCAAGAAATTTTTTTTTATTATTATCAATAAAGAAAACAGTGCTTCTATAAATCTTTTTGTGGAAACTTTTTTGTTTTCAAATTTTCAAAAGATTGTTCTAATTTACCCTGTCTTACAAGCATAATTATTATATTATATTATATTATAATTAAATATTATACTGTATATTATATAATATTGTAAGGCTGCATGGGAAAGTTTAGCCAAATTGAAATACTATGAGGCAAAGAGATTATATGTAGAAGAGTGGCAAACTGTAATGCAATCAATTTAGTGTATTTATTGGTATTTCACAGGCTAAAGATTTTAGCTCTTTTCCCCCAGGCTAAATGCACTCATGCAACCATGTGTTCACTCATGTCAGAACTAAAACACAGGGCAAACACTGAACATCATGCAATTTTAAAATAATATCTTAGCAAACAAAACAAAGCAGAAGTATGGGGTAACTCAGATTGAGATTTCCCTGGAGAAAACCAAGGAAGCACTCAACAGTGGAATGCAAACATCACGCTACACCCGAAGTCCTCTTCAAGATCCACTTTTTTTTGGCTGCTTTATGAAGATGTTTAACTGAGATGCTGTAAAAATCATGTTTTTGCTGTGTTCTTTTACTTCCAGTCAAGCACAGTGCCAGTCACGATGCTTCAACACGTTATGACTAACACACACTTAAACCTGGCCAACTCATTTGGTTAAAAGGATGGTGGAGGCCATTCTTTCCATTGTTATGTAAATACACTAACAGTCATGCAGAATAACTTAGTGTTTACAAAGCGAACAGTAAACATCACTGCACCTGCACATGTAAAATAACCTCCACTCTGGTAATGGCTGCAATGATTAGTTTCTACTCTCGGGGGACAGAAGAGGATCATGACATCTCACTTGAACTTATATCTTTTTATATTTTACAATTTTATCAATTTTAAATGAACTCCTGTGGCATTAAATAAACTCTTACAGAGAAAATAGCCATTACATTTAATTACGCATTATGTTTCCGCATTAACATCCTCTCTGCTATGAAGCTTTCTGTCACGATGTGGGTTCATGTCTTGTTCCTGTCTGTCCTGTGTTTCCCTTGTCTTGTGTGAACTTTAGTTATTTCCTGTGCTCTGTCATGTTTTGTAGTCCTTTGTAGTTTTTCTAGTTTATAAGTGTCCCCAGGTGTTTCTGATTAACCACACCCTCTTGTTATCTTGTTTAGCTCGTTCACCCCTGTATTTAAGCCCTGTGTTTCAGCCCTGTCTTTGTGAGTTGTTAATGTTGTAATGGTTGCTGTTTCTGTGTTCCTGGTCTGAGTTTCTTTTGTTTGTTTTATTAATAAATGTGCTTGCAATTGGATTCACTGCTCGCTTCATTCTTCCCGCATCGGTACAGAACAACTCACCGAATATGAATCCAGCAGCACGGATCTCGCCTGATCTACACAGGCTAGACCGGGAGTTCGCTGGACAGATCGCGGCCTTGGCCCTGGAAAGCCTTGATCTGTTCCATTATACGAGGGGGTTTGTTCCTCTTGCTGCCTCCTGCTCCCTGGATTCCGAGGCAATTAAAGACTGTTACCGGCTGGGGGCTAAGGAGGTCAACCCGAGGGAACTCCCCGATCTCTACCGTCTGGGCTGGAGAGAGGTGCTCTCCAGATGTTTGGAGAGCTTCATCCTGTGTCACGCCAGGCCTTCACCACTGGTCCCTGTTCCGGTGGTCCCAGTTCCGGTGGTCCCGAGTCCGGTGGTCCGGAGACGGAGGAGGAGGAGAAGAATGGCCTCCTCAACGACGTGTCCGGTGGCTCCTAAGCAAGAGACCGTCCAGCCAGAGATCGTCCAGCCAGAGCCTCACGTCAGCCACTTCCAGCAAGAGCCTCACGTCAGCCATGTCCAGCCAGATCCTCACGTCAGCCACGTCCAGCCAGAGCCTCACGTCAGCCACGTCCAGCCAGAGCCTCACGTCAGCCACGTCCAGCCAGAGCTTCACGTCAGCCACGTCCAGCCAGAGCTTCACGTCAGCCACGTCCAGCCAGAGCCAGCTGTCGAGCAAGAGTCAGAGCCAGTCTTCGAGCAAGAGCCTGAGCCTGTCGCCTGTTCGGCAGAACCGGAGCCAATCACCTGATCGCCAGAGACTGAACAAGCCGCACTTGAGTCTGCCCTGGAAGACACAGCGCTCATTGTGGTGTCCATGGCTGTTTTGTGTGTGTGGGCAGCACACACATCAGCGACAGCACATAAACTCAGCCCAGAGTTTCCTTCACGCTGGTCCCATCCAGCCCAGCGCCCTCACCGCTGGTCCCGTCCAGCCCAGCGCCCTCACCGCTGGTCCCGTCCAGCCCAGCGCCCTCACCGCTGGTCCCGTCCAGCCCAGCGCCCTCACCGCTGGTCCCGTCCAGCCCAGCGCCTGCCCTCACCGCTGGTCCCGTCCAGCCCAGCGCCTGCCCTCACCGCTGGTCCCGTCCAGCCCAGCGCCTGCCCTCACCGCTGGTCCCGTCCAGCCCAGCGCCTGCCCTCACCGCTGGTCCCGTCCAGCCCAGCGCCTGCCCTCACCGCTGGTCCCGTCCAGCCCAGCGCCTGCCCTCACCGCTGGTCCCGTCCAGCCCAGCGCCTGCCCTCACCGCTGGTCCCGTCCAGCCCAGCGCCTGCCCTCACCGCTGGTCCCGTCCAGCCCAGCGCCTGCCCTCACCGCTGGTCCCGTCCAGCCCAGCGCCTGCCCTCACCGCTGGTCCCGTCCAGCCCAGCGCCTGCCCTCACCGCTGGTCCCGTCCAGCCCAGCGCCTGCCCTCACCGCTGGTCCCGTCCAGCCCAGCGCCTGCCCTCACCGCTGGTCCCGTCCAGCCCAGCGCCTGCCCTCACCGCTGGTCCCGTCCAGCCCAGCGCCTGCCCTCACCGCTGGTCCCGTCCAGCCCAGCGCCTGCCCTCACCGCTGGTCCCGTCCAGCCCAGCGCCTGCCCTCACCGCTGGTCCCGTCCAGCCCAGCGCCTGCCCTCACCGCTGGTCCCGTCCAGCCCAGCGCCTGCCCTCACCGCTGGTCCCGTCCAGCACAGCGCCCTCACCGCTGGTCCCGTCCAGCACAGCGCCCTCACCGCTGGTCCCGTCCAGCACAGCGCCCTCACCGCTGGTCCCGTCCAGCACAGCGCCCTCACCGCTGCTCCCGTCCAGCACAGCGCCCTCACCGCTGCTCCCGTCCAGCACAGCGCCCTCACCGCTGCTCCCGTCCAGCACAGCGCCCTCACCGCTGCTCCCGTCCAGCACAGCGCCCTCACCGCTGGTCCCGTCCAGCACAGCGCCCTCACCGCTGGTCCCGTCCAGCACAGCGCCCTCACCGCTGGTCCCGTCCAGCACAGCGCCCTCACCGCTTGTCCCGTCCAGCACAGCGCCCTCACCGCTGGTCCCGTCCAGCACAGCGCCCTCACCGCTGGTCCCGTCCAGCACAGCGCCCTCACCGCTGGTCCCGTCCAGCACAGCGCCCTCACCGCTGGTCCCGTCCAGCACAGCGCCCTCACCGCTGGTCCCGTCCAGCACAGCGCCCTCACCGCTGGTCCCGTCCAGCACAGCGCCCTCACCGCTGGTCCAGTCCAGCACAGCACTCCTGAACTTTTTTTTTTTTTTTACGGGCGACGGGAGCCGCCCATAGGGGGAGGGCTATGTCACGGTGTGGGTTCATGTCTTGTTCCTGTCTGTCCTGTGTTTCCCTTATCTTGTGTGCACTTTAGTTATTTCCTGTGCTGTGTCATGTTTTGTAGTCCTTTGTAGTTTTTCTAGTTTATAAGTGTCCCCAGGTGTTTCTGATTAACCACACCCTCTTGTTATCTTGTTTAGCTCGTTCACCCCTGTATTTAAGCCCTGTGTTTCAGCCCTGTCTTTGTGAGTTGTTAATGTTGTAATGGTTGCTGTTTCTGTGTTCCTGGTCTGAGTTTCTTTTGTTTGTTTTATTAATAAATGTGCTTGCAATTGCAAAATAAGTTGCAATAGCCCCTACATGATCCCCAAAGTCAAATGCATAGAATATACCTTTCAACAATGTAGTGCATTTCAGCAACAATACTCATAAGAGCTTATAAAGTGAAGTACAAGCTATGTTATGTCTAAAGGTACATTATTTGAATTGAAATGTAATTTCATACATTACTGCAAGTTACAATACAACTATCTGAAGCAATTCAATTAAATCACACCATCTCTGGTGGAGGTCTGGGCACTCTGTGTAAGACAAAAGAGGGAAGTACAGCTCTCGTGCCAGTATATGTGACATGCGCCAAGTCCTTAAGCTGACTGCCAGTGAAACAACCAACCAAGTGTCTTTGTCCATGTGTCTGAGCACAATGAATGCTAATGCCAATCAAGTGTAAGATTGGCAATAAAACTGTAGCAGGTGATATCTGACAGAAACTAGTAGGTTGCCGTGTTAGAGAGCAACTAAAAGTAGTAACACTATTAATTTAACTACATTATTAGGCATCATAAAATTATATCAGCTTTTTTGTGTGTTAAACCACAGACTGTAATATAAAGTTATCAACAACAAAAAAAGCATTTTTTCAATTCTACACTGTTACATGTATTTTTTTATTTTTTAGTGTTTGGCTTAATTTTATTTAGCTTTTAGCAATGTAAGCATATTGCAAAGAAGTTCAGCATTTTTACAGTGCAGTACAAAGTTACTTTTTCCTACAAATAACAAGGTAGACTTTTTTTTAAATGCTACACTGTTACTTGTTTTTTGCTTGTTGTGTTTTGATTCATTGTAGATAGCATCTTTTTATTAGCATTTGGCCGTTTAGCTTAGCATTTTTAAAAACAGTGTAGCCTTTCCAGTACAAAGCTACATTTTCCAACAAGTAACATTTCCAACTTGTAAAAAACAAGCTACACTGTTACTGTTATTTTTCACTTCACTTATGTTAGTTATCATTTTGTAGTTTAGCTAACTACTTTTGTAACAGTGTAGCATGACTAGTAATGGAATAACTTATGAGTAGCTTATAGCTTGGCAAGCTACAGTTTCAATGTAGCTTCCTTCACACCCATCTATTAAAACCACACTTTACTTTATTACTTGATCCTCTAGACCACAGGCTTCGTCTTCAGCCAGACACAATTTAGCATTCCCTGCGTCAGCTCTACTAAATGGAAATCCTGTTTATTACAGACAATCTTCACATTGAACTAATTCAGCACTGGCAGTGAATGAATATTCTTTGTTGAGAAGCAGATGGAGCGTCATGAGACAGAAGCAGATGGAGAGAGAGTCACAGCACAGGGAAGCTCACACACACTGAACATTAAAAGATCAGCTGCTTCGGCCTCAATGCAAGATCAACAACTACAAAAATCCCAGCATCATATAGTAAATCTTTTCATTTTGTATGCCACAGTCCGTTTTGTATATTCCTGCCACAAGTTTTTGATACAAAAACAATTGTAGAATAGCTACTTTGGGAAATGATTCTGGCCATTATGTTCTTTTTCGAGTACAAAACGAAAAGAGACAAGACCTGTCGTCGTGATGTAACGGAAGGAGCAACAGATCTTTTTTTTGTATTGTGATGTATGGGTGAAACTTATTATCTAAAAAGAAATAAAATGTAGGTAGGGGACTTTCCACTGTTTGTAGATTGGATGGAGGCAGATCTGAGTGTGAGCTTGCAGTTGATTGTAAGAAAGGTGTAGGGTTTAAGTGGACTAAATAATTGGATAAGTCCGGCATACGTCACCAGAGAGAAATCTGTAATTTCACCAGAAGATTGAGTTAGGAAATTTTAGCTCCTAAAATTCATTGTGAATGAATTGTTCACAATAAGACCAATAAGATATATTTAGAAAATAAAGGGTCCATTTACATTTCATGCTGACTTTAACTACATAACTGATGTTCATTAAAAAAAAAAAAAAAATGAAACATGAAAAAAAAACTTTCTCCTACAGTTTTCAGTCTTAGTACTATTTTCTCTGTCCCTCATAACTTTCTTAGTACTATCTATCTATATTGAACATTTGTCTTTATGCTTATAAGCAATATTTTAAATAAAGAGGTTTAAAATTGACATAAATAAAGGTGAAGGGGGCAGAATCAGTAAAAGGCAAAACATTTTAAATAGCCTATGTAACCAAATCATGAAAAAAAGATCATACCATAAATACTGTATCATACATGCCTGTAGTATTTACTAATTTTACCATTGTACCTGCTCCACTCCCACTCAGAAATAAATTATATAATTGTAAAGAAGTTCAAAACACTGGCTTCAAAAGCACAAATCCAATCTCTCTACATGAGATAGTTACTGACATGCCTGTAGTATTTACTAATTTTACCATTGTACCTGCTCCACTCCCACTCAGAAATAAATTATATAATTGTAAAGAAGTTCAGAACACTGGCTTCAAAAGCACAAATCCAATCTCTCTACATGAGATAGTTACTGACTGAAATATATTTCTAGTAAAGTGATTGTGCCAGAAGAACAGCACGAGAACTTTATGTCTGATTTGAAATGCGTTTTGAAATGAAAACGCCATTTTGAAAAGAATCCGGATTCATTTAGATGTAGCCTGAGGGGATCACACAAACTCAGCACAATTCAGGGTAGCTACACAATGCCTTCTGCTCAGATTCTGCTGATTTGTTCTCCTGCCCCGTTCTCTTTCCTGATGCTCACTGCTGATGATAAAAATCAATGGAGCCTCTATTGTCTAGAGAAGCAAAGTAATGAAACCTAATCAGGATGACTCATCTTTGGGTCAGGGACAGAGCAGCAAGGGGTCCACAGCCATTGTCAGTATTGAACTCATCCGAAGCCCAGTTACACATGGAATGGCCTCCATATCAAATGAACCACCAATATGGCTACATCAAGATTAAAAAATTAAATAAAATCTGTTTAAACCATTATTTAACAAATAATTAATCTTTAATGAAAAGTTACTAGTTTTAAACACATAACTTATCTGTATCCCCTTAATAAAACGGTGATCTTGGTCTGTCCCAAATTTTGTATCTGCTTGTTAAGTCTGAAGTAATGCATCGCTGTTTACCGGTCCAAACACTCTATCAGACACCAAATGCAGACAACAAGTGGTGCTAGTATACAGTCACGATTCACGTCTCATAATTCTACTGAAAAAGTAGTAATCTCAGATGGCCAGACAGTGATTCATCTTTTATGAATCGTTAAAATATTGGTGTCCGGGATGCCATGAGCCCAAACACTGTGTACAACGTTTCTAAAAGCTTAGCTTAAATGTGTTATGATATGAATCCAAAAAGTTGCTAAATGTCATTAGATGACATCATGCATCAATTAGCATATGTGTGACGTCATCACATTGTACTTTTAGCAAACGAAACCCTCAAAATTCAGCAGTTCAGTTTACAAATCCAACAATATTGCACACATTAAACACCGACTGCAACATTTTTCCAAAGATAGCTGAAAAATTAAAGATCACAGTTGACAGTATTTCAAGCTCCATGCACAACTTCACAAGTTGTTTATAAAAATCCAAGCTTTGCATTCAGAATCACAGGGCAAAAGAAAAGACTCAAGTTCAGTTTGCAGTTCAGTTCAGTTCAATTCATAGTTCAGTTCAATTTGATTAATTTCCTTCAAGTTCAAAATTAATCAATAGTCACTTCTTGAATGACCCATATTAATGTGTTACAATTCATTTTAAATCTGTTTGTTCAATTTAATTCTGTCCCCATTTAAGTTTCAGGTCACCACAATTCTAGTATTCTGTCTGCCTTATGTGGTTTCTCTCCTAATCCATGCTCACATACTGTATTTTAATATTATATAGTTGAATGTCCAATAAACCTGTTCTCATTTCCTAAATATTTTCTCAGACATCAGAACACGTATGTATAGTAAATGACAATTTTTATATATATAAATATATTTAAGTTTAATAAAGTTTATTATTCTGTTTGAATATGTACAGTCTCTAAATAAATTATTCAGAGAGTTTGAAAACTGGGTGAACTAAAACCCTGTGATAGTGAGTAATGCAAGTGATACGCACACGAGAAGAATGGAAATCAAAACGATCGAATTCAGTTCTTTAATAATAAAACAAAGGTAAAGCGGATTGGTCCGTGGCAACATCTCCATGCAATTTTCCCTCTTTTTCCACATCGCTTTTAAGTCGCTTACTGTCTCTTTCCCTTCTAAAGCTGAGCTTTGATGGACAGTCTTTTCATTTTCGTCTGTGTCAGTAAGTAAACATAGGATCAACTGATATTTAGCCTATATGTTTGATTAATCATTTTTTTAGACAAGTTAATTTACTGAAGGCTACGAACGCTAGGTAGATACGTTTATTAAATTAATTCAAATAATGTACAAATCCATTATTAATCTTATACCTAATATGATGAAAACAGCTTCATTAACGTTTCTTATCCCCTCACATTGACAGTTACTAATTATTACATTACATGAGTCATGTAAATTTTAGGCCTATTTTCAATTCAGAATGGCACAAGTTTGTTAGTTTGCCTTATTCTTTGTGTCTGTCATTTAACATTTATATCCTTAAAACAGCTGTCAAATATGAAATGTTTAGTTTAGCTACTTACATCTTATCTTGTACTTTATGACTTTTAACTGAAGTGTCGCACAACAGTGCTGACTGGAATTCGCAACTTGTGTGAACATAAAGCCCATCTTCTTTGATATGACTGGTCATCTCAAATATTTTGACGTTGACGAGCGGTTACAGAGGCAGCTCAGATAAGATGATTTTGGTGCTGTGCAACATCCTTGCAGTACTAAAGCAGTGTTAATACTATATTAGGCAATTATTTCACAATAATTATTATATACACCATCATAATTATATACACTATTATATACACCAAATACAGAGGTCCGGACCTCGGTGACCTCATTGCTGGCTACGGCCATCCGCGTGACGTCTGAGACTGAGACTGAGACTAAGGGCGTATGCACTCATGATGGGGAGGAGAGAGAGTGAGTAAGAGGAAGATTTGAAGAAAGACTTTAGAAAGAGAGATGGCTGAGGGACTTTACTAAAAAGAGAAAAGGTCAGAGGAATATCACTTGAAAAATAAGGGTTATGATCAGATAAGACATTAAGGACTCGTTAATATTAGAAATGATTTCCAGCACTGGAGACACTTAAAGGCACAATATGTAGTTTTTCGCTAAAGGTCGCTGTAGCAATGTTCAGGGAAGAAGGAGGCGGGAACCGGCGAACATTCAAATAAACTTTATTAAAATAAAACAAAACAAACTAAAATACCGCCAGCAGCCCCTCGCGGACGGCTGCTGGCTTACCTAAAATAAACATAACGGCCAGCAGCCCCTCGCGGACGACTGCTGGCTAAAATAAAACACAAATACAAAAAACAAAACTCAACTAAAATACAGGCCTGTTCCTCTCTCGATCATCAATGTCGTCGTTCCTCCTTTATGCTTCCGCTCCTCTGTGAGAGATGCGAGACCGGTGTGCTTCACAGGTGTTGCTCATTAGCAATCGCACCACCGGCCTCCCGCCGTTCTCTCACGTCCCTCGGCCGTCCTGTTCGCCACAGTCGCCTATTCAAAACAAAAGCGTAGCTTGATGACGCCGAGATTGAGTGTGGAATCATGGGAGTTGTTGTCTTCACCTCACAGCCGGTGGAAAAGAATCCGACGGGATTTGGGCAGAAATAATATTCATGGATGAGATTATCAACATTACTGTGGTATGAAGCATAGAAGGGTCGAGTGCTTTGGGAGCAGAACGAGGCCGATGGAGTGATTGCTAATGAGAGACGAGCGCGAGACACGGCTCAAGAGCAGCGCAACTTTTATTATGCTGCAGATACTGCTTTCGCTTCTTCAGGTCAGGATATTTTAATTCAGGATATTTTAATACAAAAATCTTACATATTGTGCCTTTAAGCAGGAAGGCCTGAAAATGGATGCCAAGGTTGCGTTGATTCTGCTCCATACCTATGTGAGCAGCATATGATCAAAGATATGACCAGAACCAAAATATCCAGTTGTTGTAATGTTAGGTATAGTAACAGGACAGTTTTGAGTGTCATTGTTTGTATCGAGCTGCTGTGATGCTGTACTTTTGTGTACTGCATGTTCCTTTTTTGTTCTTCCTTGTCGTTTGTTTGTCATCTTCCCTTTTTCCCCGCAAAGCTTTACTTTGCTTCCCTTCAGCTATGAAAAAGAGACATCCACTCTTGCATTGTGTCTTTATGCATTTTGGGGGCGGGGCAATGAATGATTTCAAATATCATCAGTGTTTTTCAGAAATCGGTTACTGCACCTTTAACAACCAGATACTTCAATTGTTTTTGCTTTTAATGTTTATGGCCAAAAAAGTATTTAGACATAATTTGGTAACTGGTTTGCAAATATTGCAATCCTCATATAATGATATGAAAATAAAGCAATTTAATATTAATATAATAATCTGACCTTCTTAGGTTGAGGATTAACAATGCCAGAAAGTTGAGCATCTCTCTTCAACAATCATTTGTCGAAATAGATGAAATATTAAAAGTTTTGGACTATATTATGCAGCCTATTTGTGTAAAATTGCATTATCAAAGCCGTATCAGTAAAAAACACAATGTATTTTATCATTGGTTTTGGAGCAGTTCATGCTCATGCTTTAGCTGCTAATGTAGCCAGTCAGCTCTGAGTGGATCAGCACCATATCTGCCATCCATGAGATGGTCCAGCCCACGGTGAGAAGCACAGCTCATTCAGATGAGTCATCTCACAGACAGGCCCTAACACACGCCAGATCCCAACACACACGCCTGCACAGATCAATATACAGCCATTCAGTATATTCATGCGTAGCTATAGATATCTGAAACATATATGCGCCTCTCCATGTGGAAACAGACAGACGAGGGTCCTCTCTAATGCGTCATATATGCATCTTGATGACAGATGCTCTTTCCTGTTATATCATAGCCAAGGTCCATCCAGAAGGTACTTAATCTGTCCTTCCTGCAATAGAACTAATGCTTTCAATCATCAACCCACTAAGAGCATAGTGGCAGGACAATAAATTGCTTTTCCCCTTTAAGGCAAGACTACTTTTTGCATAACAGGGCTCTGTCATATAGTCATATACGAAGTACACATTCAAGTCACCCTCATTTAAACCAAGAAACCATTTCACAAAATGACAGGATCATATAACATAGTTCACATTCACATAAAGGTCGTCATGTACCATTTTTTGAGGGTAGTGAGTCCTGGCTCACGCAGTGCTCTAAGGTAAAACCAGACCAAATGAAGCTCCCTATAGGGAGAGAAAACAAAACATGTTTGCAGTTTGAATGGGCATGACACTTCTATTCATATACACGGGTTGGCTGTTTGAAAGGGAAACAGGGAAAGGCCTGTATAAATAAGCCTGGACAAGTGGTTAATCAATAAGTAATGGAAGTAAATCAATAAAAAAATAAAAATTAACAACTCCTCCTTTAAAAACGACTCTCTTCCTGTCCATCATTAATGGCTTCCTATTCCTGCATCAGACATAACTCAATCTTGTATGTTCAGTTGTTAGCATTTCAAGATTATGAACTGACAGCCTGTCTGCTGTGTTTACCATTAAACAATCTTTTTAAAATTAGCTATATTTGGAAATCACAACTAAATGCTATAAGAGAACTCACAGATAATTTTATTTTTTATGTCTATTTTATTTTTATGGTATCGCTATCCGCCAATAATGATTGCCTCAATTGAAGTAAAATTGAAAGCCATTCAATAATTCAGAATAATTAATATAAATTATATTTAAATATAAGCTGTATCATTCCTAATCTGCTGTATTTCTGATATTTTTGTTTTGGCTAGTAGTTCTGAATAGCCAGTAATTCAAAAATTTAGTAGCTAAAATTGGCTGGTAAGTGAAAATGTTAATTTCAAACCCTGCCTGTAACCAGCAATAAAGGAAGAAGGAAGCAAAGAGATAATCAACTCCAATATTGTAAACAGGAAATGATTTGTGAAGTATTTTTCTGCTCTGTGCTGAGTGCCTTCCCTACCATATTTAACACTCTACTTTGATGAATGAAACTGATCTCAAATTGGTAAATAATTATGAAAATGTTTGTACACTCGAGTAAACTAGTATTGAAAATATAAATATCTTTATTTTGTGGTTATACACATTGGCTTCAATAAGATTTAAAAAAAAAAAATCAAAACCTTTATTCAGCAAGGATGCATTAAATTGATCAGAAGTGACAGTAAACATTTTTATATTTTTACCAAATATTTCTAATTGAAAAAAAACTATGATTTCCACAAAAGAAATAAACAGCACGGCAATTTTTGGCAATGATGATTATAAGGAAATATTAACATATAGAAAGATTTCTAAAGGATCATGTGAGACTGAAGACTGGAATAATGGTTGCTGAAAGTTTAGCTTTGCTTTATTTTAAAATTATATTAAAATAGAAGTTATTGTACATTGTAATAATATTTGACAATATAACTGTTTTTAGTGTATTTCTCATCAAATAAATGCCTTCTCATTTAAAAAAAACTATAAAAGAAAATCAACAAACAAGAAAAATCTTACTGATCCCAAACTTTTGAACAGTATACAGTCAAACAGTACTTTAGGATACCCTGTAAATTGCATTGTATATGAATATAGTTGGGATGTCAAAAATAACGTGTTTCTGCATCGGTTACACATTATTTTAAGGTGACGTAGTTACATTGTACTCACTCAAATAAGTACTGAGAAATATTAATTATGTATAGAGTTACGGTTAGGGTTTTGATTAGGGTTAGTTACTTGTAATTATGCATAATTTACTGTTATTACTATAGCAAGTACATGTAGTAACGTGTAACACTTAAAATATCCAAGAAAACCAATTTTTTATGAAGAAAACATCCTAGCCGAGAAAACTTCCCTTTTTTTTTCTTGGCTAGCATTAAAGTATATTTGGGGAGAAAAGTCAGATCTGGGTCATTTGCATCGTGTCTTAAAGTGACAGCAGCTTATAAACCTGCTGCAGTCTGCTAATCAGAGAGCAAAAGAAAAAGAGAAAATCACTCACTGCACTTGACTGAATAACATTTGTAGCTTTAATAAGGATTCATTTAGAGTGAAGACTATTTTACATGATATATTCAATTTGTGCTATCACTTGTAATTATTTATCGATTTGTTCTCATTTTATTACTGACTGTTTACTTGTCTTTAAAAATTTGTGAACTTTATATTACTTAAACTAGTAGTTTTTGTGGTATAAACATTGGAATCGAGAATTGCAAAATTTCACAGGAATTACATATTAGTCACACTTAAATCTAATAATGTTAATTAATAATTCATAATCGTGATTAATTGCAGAAAAATGTGGGGTCAAATAGGTTTTTTTTAATCGACTGACATCACTAGAATATAGTAATCATTTTTTCTACTATTGTCTATATCACCATGGTCAGCCTGTCGTTCCACTAATGTGCCTTTCAGTCCCTTTATATTTATTTCTCTCTCATTTGTTTACCCCAAGTTGCTTTTGGGGGCCACTGAGGAAACAGGGATGTGTTAATCCAGGGTCATATTTGGTAAACAGGTCTAATCTGAGGCCTCTAGAACAGAACAAACACCCACCCACACACACCTCTCCCATCACAGACATACACTGCGCCAACCCGCCAACTGTTAAAATATATTAATAATGCATAAATAATATGCTACAATAGCAAGACAAGGTAAATCCTGCGAATTGCTGTCATAGACTGATGTTCATATATACTCATAATCACCTTCACATTCATAAAAAAAGTATTTGGGAGTCATTCCAGTTAGACAGTACATTTTGAACTCTGTGTACTAAAAAAAAAAAAAAAAAAAAAAAAAAAAAAGATTTGTCCTAAGGCTGTGTTGTTGTAATTTAAGTATTTCTATAAAGCATACTTTATAAATTTCCTCTGTTTAAGCTCAGGCACCTACACTTTTACAATTATTGACGTAATGGCAGGAAAATTAACAGGATAGAACCAAACTAGATGGAAATAAAGTGCTAAAGTTAGCCATTGCTCAGTGAGGGATTTAGAGTAAGTTTACATGAGGGTGTAGACTTAATCTTGAAGTTGAAGTTATCATACCTATTCATGTAATTTTAATTTCCTACAAAAAATTTCACTTCCTGGAGAATGATGTATGTTCACTATGGGTTTTCTTTAAAAAAAAAAAAATTGCAACCAGCTACTGGCTTTTTTTGGACAGAAGGATATCATAAAAGACTAACAGGATGGAAAGAACAATAAATAATATAAAAATCACCTCCATGTTTACTCAATTTTCAGCTAACTAACTGATATATTAATTAGTAGTAACTGATATAGTAATTAATCATAGTATTTAAAATATTATATTTAATATTTTCCCCAATGTATTTAAACATATATGATGGAACTATGAAAATACAGCATGCAATAACACAACCCTTGGTCACTTAAGCTACACTTAAATGGAATAATGCCTTGCCTTGCCTTAAGAGACCAAATACAAAACCCAGTGACCTCTGAAAACAAATGATGCGAGACTTTTTCTCAGAACATTCCAGGCATTTTTGCAACTGCTTTCAACCAACTGGTGTCACAGTAATTTTAAATGAATGTATGAAGTCAATTCCACTCAAGTTCACACAGGTGTACAGATAATAACCAGGCTTCCACTGCTTTATATGCTCATCCTATACAAGCCAATGTAAATGTACACAGTCAGTTGGCGACTGCTACTTTATGAGTCCACATCAAAACCTATCCAACTATTCATACTACAAAATCTTTAGTCCAGGGCTATAGCCATTAAAATCGTCATTGTATTTTTAATGATGTTTTGTTTAGCTAATCAAAGTAAAACACCTCTGCCGACTTAATGCACAATATCAAACCACCATTCAATATGGCAATCTGTAAATGTATTTCTACACTGCACGCACTTAGTACTTGAAAAAATGCATTTCCATAATGTATATGGATATAATCATTCAGTCCAGCTTCATTCCTTATTTTGCAAAGTTCATCTTAGTTCTTTGACCAATCTATTGTTGCCATTGAACAAAGGCTCTTATTTTTCAAAGGATGGAGTGTTTCTGTAGTAGGGGGCGGGGAGAGTGTTATCACAGTGAACTGAAAGCCTAGTGGCTCTTTTGATGTGCAGACAGACACAGGCACTGCAAAAAAATCATACAAAGTGCACGTGTATTTAATGTCCTCAAAGATTACTATTTTCTATTTAGCTTGTCACATTAATCCAGTACAAGGTACATTTCAAATATATATATATATATATATATATATAGTATTACAGTGTGTGTGTGTGTGTGTGTGTGTGTGTGTGTGTGTGTGTGTATATATATATATATATATATACATACACATACACACACACACACACACACACACACACTGTAATACTATATATATATATATATATATATATATATATATATATATATATATATATATATATTAGTGCTGTGCGTTAAACGCGTTATTAACGGCGTTAACGCAAACACATTTTAACGGCGTCAATTTTTTTATCGCGAGATTAACGCTCTTTTTGGCCTAGCAAACAACACCACACCGGATAGCTAGACGGAAACAAAACAACAGGCACGCCGCACGTACTTGTTTGGGCTTGCGCGCCGGCCAAAGAGTAGTAGGCTAACGGTACGTTTTGAGTGGATGGCGCGAGCGCGAGACGCCGATCTAGAGACGTGCACTCTCAACGCAATAGAGTGCGGCGCGGGACTAGATTTGATGGCCGAGTGCGAGGGCGGGCTCGAGCGGTAATGCACTCACTCTGTGTGCGGATACGGGAGAATAAAACGATTCGCGGGACTCCCGCAAACTAGAAATATCTATGAATAAAACATAAAAACTAATACATTTTTATTCATATGTTGCAGAAAAGCAACAAGAACAACTAAAACAAAATAGAAACGATTTACAGGCCAGAGTTTCTTTTTATAACATGTTTGCAGCGTTGAGGGATGTAGCCAATCACAGACATATGAAGAAGCATCAGAAGCATTTAAAATAGACTCCCCTCACCGCTCAAAACAGACTTTTTGTTCAGTGCTGAATTCTGTAAGCTGGCAAATCCTCAAATTATAACAAACAAAGTGTATATATTATGAAAGATGCATTGTGCAGTCAGCTTCACTGATAATAACAGATGTGTGAGATTGCGATGAACTGATGTCAGCTTTTTAGGAATTATTAAGGGAGCGCACTTTGCGCGCATTCAGTAATGCCAAACATGCACTCAGCCTGCTTGCTTTTATGTTATAACAGTGGTTTGTGTGTTAATGCTTTAATAACAAATAATTTATCAGGAGCATTTATGCTGATGTGTATGGTGGCGACACGTAGGCGAAAGTATTTGGAGGTAGCCTACAAAAAAAAGAGTGTATTTGCGGGCGGGAGCGGGACAAAAATGTTGCGGGCGGGAGAAAGTAACATAGAAAATAGTTGAGAACGTCAGTTATAACGACCCACGTATGAAAAAAATTGACGGGTTTAAATCGGGCTTGGGCTCATAATTACAGTTTATGTGTCGGGCCGGGCTCGGACACAATGCGCACGGGCTCGGGTCGGGCTTGATTTTTTTGGGCCCGATCTAAGCTCTACAATGGATGACCTCAGACAGAAGCACATGGATACCACAGCTAAGAACAAACTTAATGCTGATCCAGTTTTCCATGTTGATAAGAGCATTAAAATTAGAAAAAATAATGAGACAAATAGAAATCAAGGGACATTTAGAATAGATAAAAATGTGCGATTAATCGCGAGTTAACTATGGCATTAATGCGATTAATCGCGATTAAATATTTTAATCGTTTGACAGCACTAATATATATATATATATATATATATATATATATATATATATATATATATACTCTATGTCCTGAAGCAAAACCAGTTAAGCACTACACTTATTTCCTTGCACCTTCTCCATGTATGGACCCATGTCTATTGCTTTATATGTATTATTGAAGTACTGTCTAATAAGATTGGGATGCTACTGATATTACGGGACAGTGAAAAATCTTCTTCCAGTTTGGGAAGATGCCAAGGCACTGTTGGGAAATACTGCTGCAGCTCAACTCCAGTTACTGCCAAATCAACCAGAGCCGGCCTCTGTCTCGCCGCAGTCCAGTGACAGCCCTTTCATGCTGTCAGTGTGCACTTCCTCTTCTGCTGGGATACATCTTGCAAAGATGTCATTTGTAATTTTTGTCACTAGTGCTCTGTCTCTGATTATATTATATTATATTATATTATATTATATTATATTATATTATATTATATTATATTATATTATATTATATTATATATGGAAGCAACTGGAAGCAACTTTAGCCAGTCTGGGATTTCCAGCAGATTTAGCTACTGAATTATATTACAGAAACAAAATAAGGACAAGTTGCATTAAGAAAGACCTCCCAACACCATTCTGTAAGCCTCCTACACAAAGTAACAAATAAGCACTCAAGCTAGTCTTTACTCAATTTAATATATTCATTAAAAGTAGAGCAAGAAGACATAATGGAATTATTCTTTTACGACTCCCACATGGCACACAGACAAAACTCCCCAGTTAATACTCTAATAGACTACAGGAAACTATTTTACCATTTTACACATGATGATGCATCGTCTTATGCTGTCTTACCAACTGGAATAGCTGCAATTCTGCAACATATTTTGGTATCATACATGCAAATCAAGATGGCAATACAACCATCTTGGTTTTAGCAATAAAACCATCAAAAATTTGGAGGAAAAAACATTATTCATTACACAACAAACCCTAATAATTCCCGCATAGTGATATACCGTATATACAAACAAATAATATTGGTCTTACTGCTTCAAAACTAGTAAACATGTGTAAAAATATTATAATATAAAAGTATTGTGTTCAGCTCTTTACAACCTATTTATTTTCCACAAGGTTAATCTTATCACCATGGAGAAATTTTGAGAAAATCCTCGTATCCCTGACATAGGGCTGGGTGGAGCCAAACCTCTGCTGTACAGGAAATACTATCACTACCACTCGTACTATTTAAAGCAGTCTATACGGCAGCCCTTCTATTTAAAAGCTTAGTCTAACCCCACCCAGACATTTCCAGGGTCACTAACAATTGGTGTCAGCTGAGCAGAGAAGTCACATAATGGGTAATGACATGGGATAATTGTTGTTTATTAAGGAACCCTAGAAATAATGAGAAAGAACATTTAACATTCGAAAATATGTTTACAATATACAGCACACATCATTTAGAGTGCACTGCATGCCACTGAGTTAGCAAAAAAGCAACACTAGCTGCATCTTGATGATATGATAAAAGTTTTCATTTTATTATGAACTTCTTACAATATCTTTGGAGTCATGAGGTAAGAAACATCAATACTGCCAGATTCTGCCATGCTTTTGCAATACTCAAGTATTTCAGATATTCTGTTTTTGGGATCCATATAGCTGACATTTATTTTCAATGATTTGGGAAGTCTAGGGCAGAAATGAGAGGAAAACCGTAGACTTTTACATGAGGAACCAATTAGAGGTTTACTAATTCCTTCAAAATATCTCTGTAATATAACAAGTTGCACAGTTCATTAACTAAATGAAAGGAAGATGCAAAAGAAATAACTCATTTTAAGTGCATTGTGAACGAACACCTGATACCTGATCTTCGACTCAAACTATCCAATAAAGCCCTTCCACTCTTCTCATCCTCAGAGACGAGCATCTTAGTCGCCCAGTCTTACATGCATATTTCCTTACTAAAACTATATATTTTTCGCAATTCATCAAGGTGGATTTGTCAACTTCAACCAGACATGATTAGAGGTAAAAAAAAAAAGGCTTTGGAGTTGAAGCATAATTTTGAAAACACCGGGTGAAGTGGATTACCTTCCTATTTTACACCTTCAGGTAATCCAGGCATGGCTAACCCCACTAAGCCTGTGCTAGCCACACTTAGAGATTCACCTTTATGTCACAGCTATTTGAGGCTACAGTGATTGTCGCTGTCACTTTTTGCTATAGCGTTACCTAACACCTAAAGCCCTGAGATCTGTCACTTGCACAAGTTTGGTTTTCTATCGAGATGGAGACCTTCACAGACTTATAGTTTTTATACTGAGCAAATCATCTCCTACCCCTAAATATAACAGTCACAGAAATGATTCAGCAGTTTTACCTTTTCAAGAAGACTTTATTTATTATTTAGGAGTTTCCAGTATTTTGCTTAAAAATAATGTGTATTAAAATACCTAATATGTCATTCACACTGAATGAGGAAGTAGCAAATGGTCTGTTCCGATGTTTCACATGCCTCAATAAATTGCATAACACATGCTTGTAATCCATATACCAGGGGTGGATGACACACATATGTGCCATTAAAGGTAAATTATTCAAACAAATTAGTATTAAATCCCCTTAATTGATCACTATTCATCATATTTCAACAATAAGATTTGATCCAGGATTTTTGTGCACAAGAAACGCCACCAACCGTTCATGCTGAAGGAAAAATAACAGTGTTTGGGTGCAGGTGACTTGATATTGTGTTTATCTGATCCAGTGTTATAAATAAATGATATGTTCTCGTCAGGCCAACAGTTACATAAAAACCTCCATCACGCATGTGAAACAAACCAGTTTCTCCCTCCAAAACACAGCTGACAGCGGCGTTCACATGCGCACACTGAATTGCACACATGAACACCTCCCTTTAAAGAAATGGCCTTGAGCGGACACATGATTAAAAATGAGTGCTGCGTTACAGTATGATGTGTACGTGTATGTGTGTGAGAACTCTATATACAAAGAGAATTCTGAGGCGGCCAGCTGGGCACATAAGCCGTAACTGCAAAATCCAAATAATCCTTTACAAAGACAAGCCATCTAAAGGGGGGTGAGGCAAAAGCACAAAGACAAAAAAACCCAGCATATATGGCTGCTATTGTACATTAAGCGTGCATGTGTAGATATGAGATACATTTACATGTGTGTGTGCGTGTGTCTATGTTTGAGATATCCAGCACCTTCAGATCTATATTGAGTTACCGGAATGTCAAGCCACTCAAAATAGCCGGACAGCTTATGGCATTTAAAGCAATCACACACCGGGCCGTACACGCAAAGAGTGGCAAACAGGAGGCAATAAGATAAAAATAGACCAAGCCCTCACCTTCCATCATGATTGCAGATTTGCATTCCTCTATCGCCAAGGAGCCTGAAACGGGAGGAGGGGAGGAGAGAAGCCCCTGGTTACCAGATGAAGAGATGTAAAAAAACAACAACCAGAGCCCACTTCCAGCCTCCAAAACCCTTGGGTTTAAAGTCCCCGTGTCCCTCGTACGACGGGCCGTCGGATGTTTTAGGGCTCCGCGTTTAGGCCATGGATGCTGCTGCTAGTCACTGCGGCTGTGGTCTACACGATTACCAAAGGATGCTCAAAAGGGGGCAGAAAAAAAAGCAGAGTGAGAGAGACAGAGAGAGAAGGAAGGAGGGAGGGAGGGATGGGGGAAGAGAGAGAGAGAGAGAGAGAGAGAGAGAGAGAGAGCTGCTGGAAGGGAGGCTTGCTGAGGTCATCACTCAGCTCAGCCAATCCTGTGTGCACTGCTGCATGTCACATGGCGAGTGGTTCAACGCTTCTGTCAGTGTCCTCGCTGGGAATTCACATGCAGACACACACAAGCACACACACACTTCCACACAGCTTACCTTGTTATGGTGCAGCATGCCGCTCCTGCCAAAACAGAAAGGAACTGGATTAATGGCGTGTTGGGTGTCACACAGCTAAATACAGGAAACTGTCCATGTTAAACACACACAGACGGAGATACAGTTACACGTTGAGGCTCAGCTGGCGGGCCGTGCCTGCCTCTCTGTGACAAATCAATCAATGTGACTTTACATCTGACAGAAAGAGTAGCTGCCCCATGGAGGGAGGAGCCAGCACTCAATACACTGACTTGTGACAGAGGAGGAGGGGAGGAGAGAGAAGGCTTTGTGTTTGTGTGAGGACTGGTGATTCATTTAATATGAGGAGGTGGGTCTCCCCCTTTGGATTACTAATGAAAAGACAACAACAACAAAAAAGGTTGGATGGCCTGACAAAATGCTTTTTCTACCCCAAAAGCATCAGCTGCAGTTTTGAGAACATTTCAAAAAGGGGCGGGTGATTTTGTGAGGAACATATGTTAACTAATTAAAACAATACATGTTAAAGTCTGTGTTTATCTAATGAAAAATACAGTAAGTCTTAAATTGTGAAATATTAATACAACTAAAAACATTTTTTTTTATGTGTATATTCTAAAATGTCATTTATTTATTTATACCTGTAATGGTAAAACTGAATTTTCAGCATCATTACTCTAGTCTTCAGTGTAATGCGAACCTTCGAAATCATTCTTATATGCTGATTTGGTGATCAAGAAACAATTATTATTATTATTATCATCATCACAGTTGTAAACCATTGTGCTGCCTAATATTTTTGTCAAAGCCATGTTTTTACCCTAAATTCTTTGATGAACAGAAAAGTTTAAAAGAACATAATTTATTTGAAATATATACAAGACAAACAGAAATGAGAAAGCTGCTGAAAATAAATTATACAAACATATGAATATTTTATCAGTATTAAGTTGTTGTTTTAAACTGGAGATCTCTCCTTAAGAATAATAATAATACAAATATGAGTTTATTCTGTGGCTATTTTTAACCCTGACACACTCTTTTTATTTTCAGCCAAGCTTGGATAAGACATGAGACACTGTTTCATTCTCAAGCTTCTGTTCACCTAAGTCATGCTCTGGTCCATGTGAGCCTCTCTTCCCCTTATCGCTGTCTGTCTCTAGCGCCCTCTGTCTGTAGTCTACCTGCCTGAACGCACTGTAGGCCATACATTTCCAATTATTTATGTTCAAAAATTTATTTATTTAAAAAAAGTTGAGAGTATAAGTTCAATAGTGATCCAGACATTGACAAAGACACAATTTTCAGTTTCAGTTTTATCAAATTACATTTTTCTTCTTCTGAATCCAGAAAATGTGGTCAAATCCTTAGTCAGTATTATTCCTAATCAACACAGTCTGCCCTAATACAAAACCCACCCAGACTCAAACCTCCCTATTATAGCAGATGCAGCCTGTGAATATGTCCCCTCCCCCACTCCATCCATTTTACCCCACCCCTATAACCCCCTTCACCTCCTAGTGGACCAGATCTTATCCTTCCAGTGTGCAGGTGCACAAGTGTTTGTCTGTGTATTTACAAGATTATAAATAAAGCCTTTAGGTCTAACCCTTATGTTAATGCAGTAAACTATAAGTATAATTAATTAAAGTACAAACTAATTGTACAAAACTAAAATGACATGATTTATAAGCAGGAACAACCCTAACTAAAGGCATGTTATTGCTGTGTGCAATATTATTAGGTATAGAGTTTTAAAAAATAACATTGTTTTCCATTTTGATATACAAATATTATGGTTAAAAGTGTGGAGTGAGTCTATAAGACTTTTTAAAGTTTTTAAATGACTTACTTAAAATAATGTTTTCTATATTAATATATTTTAAAACGTCATTTATTCCTGTGATGGCAAAGCTGAATTACTGACATTACTCCAGTCTTCAGTGTCACATGATCATTTGATTTGGTGCTTAAGAAACATGTATTATTATTATTATTATTATTATTATAACAGGCTTAATAATTCAGTGGAAAATGTGATCTAGTTTTTTCAGGATTCTTTGATAAATACAGAAAAACCTTTGAACGGTAGTGTAACTAAAATAGAGAAAAGTACTCTTTATACATCACACACGAGGTTAAAATTTAATGTGATTAAATATGCTACATGTTCAATAAATGATCCAGGGCATCTTCTGAATTCATCTCTGTACTGCATAACAAATCCTGAATCATCTACAACCAACCACTAACTTCTGTCAACATCCTCCCAAACTCGCCTCGGGTACAAAATATTTGTCAAAGGATATTTGTGGGGAGAAAAGGGTTGGTAAAAGGGTTGGGTAGGTGTGTAAACACACACCTACTTTCACGGACATAAATAACTCAAATGAGGGAGGAAAGCTCAGGGAAGCCGACAAAAACAATAAACACGGTGTAGCAGAAATCATCCTCTATCGCCTCATTCACTATTCCCTACTGTATATAGTGTGAATTCAGACTCTGACACTGGAGAGGTTTTGTCACATACATGATTCCTTTTAGCGAGCCACTTTTGTATGTATATTTGTCATTGTGGTGCATTATGGGATTGAATGAGTGCACTATACAAAATCTCACCTATTCAAAATGAGTGAATTGTTGGACTAAATATTATGTTTTTTGAAATTAAAATGAGTTCATAATTAAAAATATTTTAAAATAGATAGCTAATTGAAGGTTTATTTTCTGACATTATTGTATGACTTGAATTGTTGGATATCAATTAGTTTATGACCTCTCAGGCATGGCATGACAGTTGTACTTGTCTTGTATGTTATCAATTTGTACCTCTAACACCAAAGTGCACCAAATTCATGCCAAGTGGCACCAAAAACATTCAGAACTCAGCATACTGTACTAGGCTATACAAAAATAGCACATCAGTAACAGGTTATTATGAGAGGGAACACAACGACATTTAGACACATACAGTAGTAACACACATATGTGCACATACACCCATACAAAAGGATTATATTACCTCACCAATGCAATTTCAATAACTATCCAGTGAGAGGTTCTTTAGTCATCTTTGTCAATGTCCATGATGAGCAATCAGCAGCGTCTCTTGGTGCTAAATAAAGAGATGAAAGAGAGTGAGATGGAGAGTGTCAAAGAAGCTGGAAGCAGAGAGACAGCAATCTGAAACATGAAAGAATAGGCATGAGAAAACAGTTCAATTATTTCTCTGCAGAGGATAAACACAAGAAACACAGAGACAGCAGGAACCCCGACAGAATACACACACATACAGTACAACAACAGATATAAAACACAACAAACACAGAGATGGTATCATTTAAATCTTCATGAATAAATCTTAGTATAAAAAAACATTTACATTAAAAAAAGGAAAAACCTTTTAATCAAAAATCAGCTGCTAATTTTTCAATCATTCTCAAAATATTAATGTTAAATGCACTGTAGGTTGCTTTGAATAAAAGCATCCAAAAGTGCATAAATATAAAATAATCTGACCCCTGTTGTTGAGTACATGTTACTGCATCCAATGTAAATAAAACTGGAAAAGCTGTGACCGTCCATGATAATTTTGCTTCTGGGCCTGTTTTAGCAGATTCATGACGTGTCTGTAAAAGATTTCAGTCATGTAATACAGCATGAGTCCTTGTATAAAATAAAAAGAATTTAATCCTGGGCTATGAAATTCATCCTATTTTAACTATTTATGTAATGTGCAGTATGTATAAAATGCTCAGTTTCCAAATTTTCCATAGCCACGTAACACGTGAATGACAAACTACATTTGCGAAAATGTGTAGTATATAACAGAGCACACTGTATGTAGTACTGACTGTATCCCACAATGCAATGCACTTGACCTGACAGTCTGGCAAAAATATCAGCTAATACAATAAACTAAAAGTATATATATATATATATATTAAAAATATCATCAACTCTCTTTTATATGACTGGACTGTAAAATAAATAAATAATCATACTAAATTATAAATGGACAGCACTGGCAACAATTTAGCATCCCACTGTTCAAAAATATTAATGAATTGTTTCATATTGCATGCTGCTTCAAATTCTTGTATATAAAAAAGAAGGCAACACTGCCACCTTGTGCTATGACATTAATCAGATTTATCTTCGCTTCCTCCTGAGTTAGTTATCCAGGAAAATGAATGCATCATACAGTACAGGGGAAGATGCATCTGCAATTTAAGGGAACAGAAACTGTTTTCCTGATATAAAAAAATGAGATTTACTTTTTAATTCAAACAGTACAAAGAATACAACAGATTTTGCACATCCATACATGTCCACTGGAAACTAATTAAGGGAATTGTTTTTGTGCTGTTATTAATTCAACCTAACATACTTCTGTACTTCAGATATGTACAGATGAAAGTGAATTTTGCTGCCATACAAGGCATAGTTATTAGTGAAAGCCACATACTTTATAAAACACCTCTCAATGTTTCATGAGAGATTCATGTTATGCTGACCCTATTCTGTCATAACAATATTTTGGGCAAATATAATGGGATGGGAGAGAATTTAACAGAAAGACAGTACAGCAAAAGACAAAAGTGTGACAGTGAAGAGATCCAGCTGTGATATTCTCAAGTCTTCCCTCTGTCTCCATCATCACGCTCTCCTACATCTCGGTTTTTCTACGGCATTTCTCTCCTCTACGTTTGCTGACCTATTTTCCTCCTCAAGTGTTTTTTTAGTCTCCAATAGATGGCAGACAGGCTCTGGGCGTCTGGATCATTATTCTTCACGTACACACACGCACAAACTGATTTAGAAGCGGGCGAGTCCATGTGCTGGGTGTGCACCTGTTAGGCCTTAATTGTGCAGTAAACGGCTGCTTATCTGAGGATCTTCTGTGGGTGTGCTCTACTTGTAAACGTGTAATTCTGCCACGGTCCTCCAAGAGTCAAAAATGGGTCCTCAAGTGCTGCTGAGTTCAAAACCGCCCACAACCGCCCTTCTCACTGGGTGTGATTGTCCCTCAAGACAAAGTCCACCCATAGGCGTTCCTAAATCCCAATTTAGGTGGCCAACATAAGTCAATGGCGATCAGAGGAGACATAGGGGGCAATGTTTGACACGTGTACTGCGTTTCTCATCCAAACACTGTCGGTTCCAGGCAAATCACTAATAAAATGTAAACAACAACAAACATATTTCACTATTACTGGTATTAACAAACAGATTGAAATGTATTAGATATTATATAATATATATATCTCTCTCTCTCTATATATATATATATATATAACACATTTTATCATTTTAATCAAACACTTTTTAAAGATTTAAACTTACAACATTTCACATAGATTTTATACGGTAGGTATATAATGTGATGCTTAAAATTACTTGTAGCACTTCAAATGATTGGTTTCACAGCAGTTCTCTGTGAGTTTTTTTTTGGGGGGGGGGGGGGGGGGGGTATACTTTTATTCAGCAAGGGTATATTTAGTGACAAAAATGATATCTCTGAATATAATGCTCTTCTTTCCATTTATCAAAGAATCCTGAAAAAATAAATCAACACTGGTAATAATAAGAAATGTTACTTGAGCACCAAATCCACATATTAGAATGATTTTTTAAGGACCATGTGACATTGAAGATTGTAATGGCTGCTGAAAATTCAGCTTTGACATCACAGGAAAAAATTACATTTTAAAATATATTACAATACAAAACAGTTATTTTAAATTGATATGATATTTCATAATATTGCTGTTTTAACTATATTTTGTTGATCAAATAAACACATCCTTGGTGAGCATATGAGACATATTTCAAAAACATTTTAAAAATCTTATTGTCCCCAAACTTTTGAATGGTAGTTTAAGCAAAATAATATAAATTTTTAATAAAGCCATAACATAATCATCTGTATCAATAAAAAAAAAAAAAAAGATTGTATCTTCAAAAACTCACTGGCATGTCCAAAGGACAAATTCCAGTAAAAGATGTACAAATAGTTCACTATAACTTCATATCTTTTCATCTCAGTCAGAAACATTAGAACTAATAAACAAAGTCAGCATTAGATTAGATTAGATTCAACTTTATTGTCATTACACAAGTACAGGTACAAGGCAACGAAAGGAGAAGTGATTTTTGCAGGTAACTCGCTGATATGAAACATAATTCAGATAAACAACTTTTAAAACCATCAAAGTTACAGTCTTAAAATGCTTAAGAGTTACAGTTTTTAGAGGTGTAAATTTCATTTGACCCTTTTTCTGTATTTTAGTCTAGATATTCAGCATTTGCAGCAGATATTAGATGCTGCGATATGCTCTAAAAGCTTGTCTAGCTTAACTCCTTTTGGTCACCAAGGCGTCAGGAAGTGAGCTGATGAGGGTGTGTGAAAGTGTGAGACGACCCTTGTCCGTCTTCTACAGGGCATTGCTTGGCAAACGGCACGTAGGCAAAGGAGAGGAGCAGACGGGCACGTCGCTAATCTGTGCCATCGCTCTGCAACAGGAATGTTGTTTTGGTTTGGGTCACTCTTGTAATCATTGTCGCTCATCGGCAACGGAACTAGAGTCAGGGTTACAGAAAGCTGAAGACGTGGGGACTTTCCACATGTCCAGACGTGTCTAACAGTTACCCTTCACTTTTGGGTTCAAGAGAGGCTAACTGATCTCAGTGCAAGCTAGTCTGAATCAGCAGTGCTTGTAAATGCTGTGAGGAGATACGGTAACCATCACGTTCTAGACTTGCAGATTTAGTGAAATCTTTGTTGTAAGTCTGTCTGAAAAGTACAGACAGAAACGTCATTCCAAATCATGGACTGACGTGGCCTCCCAGATTTTTTGAGCCAAATGTATTTTTAATCCAATTCTCTTGTGTCTTCGATAATTAAGTTGCACAATTTCTGTACTGTATAGGTTTAAACATGTGCTTGTCTATACCACTGTGGTAGAAATCACCTATTCACATGGATAAGTTCAACAAACCCTATCATTTCCTGATCCTACCCCTGACTTTTCTCACGTTCCTATCAAATAAAAGCATAAAAAGCTCTTAATGTAAAAAGCCTATGATCACAGTAATAGCAGTATTCAATTTTTAAATATTTTACTCCTATTTCTGTTAGTGCCAATAATCTCTTACATTGGTCTCAAAATCCCCCACACAATAGTAAAAAAGGTGTATAACTAAGATAAAAGAGCCTTGAGGACATGTGAGAATTAGGAATTACCTAATAAGAACCACACACTTTAAATCAATATATTTTTACTTTATTAAAGAATCATCTAAAATAAGTTTAATTACAGCAATTCCCATATACTTTACATCTCCTAATTTTTACCATAACCAACTCATGCTATCAGTGATATATTTATAGGGAAAAGATATCAATCAAACTGACTGTTAAAAAATAAGTCAAGAATAATGTACAATGAGCCAATCATTATCACAAATAACCCCAGACATGACCCCGATGGAAGCAGGGGAGTGTAGCATCATTATGAAGGAGTTTATATTGAGATAATGACTGCCTGATTGCACATTATATTTATATGACGTGTTGGTGAATAAATAAATAAATGGTCATGTAATACTGATATGTTGATTAGAAAGTGCCAGAGAGCCATGACTGCTTGCCAGAAACAACAGTCAAATTTACAATTTAGAGGTCATTATACAAAAATATTACACTACAGAATGCAGAAATCGACCAATCAGCATAACATGAACATATTAATACTCTAAAGATTTTTGTAATGTTCAATCACAGGATTTATCCATATATAGAAAGTCATGTGCGTTGACTGGCCTTAAGAGCACCACTGAGAACGAGACAGTGGGAAAGTTTAGCACCACTCTTATAATTTAAATTCTCTAGAGAGGGTCTCAGTTTAGGACCTCTAATAGTCTGGTGTCATTATACTGAAAGTGTGTGTGCGCGTGTGTGTTTGTATATATTTAGTTTAACTCACAGCAGTTAGCGGTTCTGGATGGGACCTTAGCCCTGAATAAACAAGGCAGTAAATGTACTTCTGTACCCCTCCCCTGATCTCATTTCCCGCATCTCCCTCACTCCACACCTAAAGCAGAGCAGTATACTTCCCATAAACTAGGCAAATTAACTACATTGGCTAGTGTGTGGTTTTATTTATATAAAGACAAGGTAAACACTACTACTTCAAAAATATGATCAAATTGTTAATCAAACTGTGCAAAAATGATGAAAGTGTCATTATATTTAGCTGAAGTCAGTTCAATGTAGTTACAGTTCAATAACTGTCAAAGTCATATCAGCTATAAAGCAGCTCTGCAGAAAACAGTGCATGATGTCTTTACATGGATTTTGTGCTAGATAAGGGGTATAAGATACTTTTTTTTTCATTTAAGTGATGGCTTTGTATGTACCAATCCCATTGTCCCTTAATATCATTTCCTGTCTGTCTCTATCAATTTTAAAATGGAGCTTGAACACCTTGACCCTCTGGAATACCCTTCATTATTGAACTGCATCTATGACCGGATTACTTCAAGACAGGTCACTATAATGTGGGTTGTGCGTATGTAGTGACGGAGAAGCACTCCAGCACTAGCTAACTGGCACAAATAACCAGGTCTCATTAATAGATGTGGGACTTCTCAAGCTAAATAAATGCACAGTGAACTGACACTTTTGGCCAAACTCTATTTATAGGATAGGAGAAAGAATCACTTCCACTGTAACCTCTGATGGACCCTACATTGGTTAGGTCAATCACAGAGGTTGGATCTTATGGGACTAGAGGGGTAGAAGAAGAGATATCCGGCAGAAACAGGGAACCTGTATGTAGGGCACTCCTACACACTAAAAATCTGCATTGACACATGAAAGAGAAACGATTGCGCCTGCTATTCTCCTTCAGGCAGTGTGGCAAGCATAGGAGCTGTAAAGGAAAACACAAAGAAGCTGGCAGAGACTACTTGTAGGTAATCTGTCTCATTTAGGGCCTGTTAACTAGCATGTGGTAGAGCATTTTGAAAAGAAGCTGTAACATGCGCAAAGACACTATGATGAGATTAAAATGGGTTTCCTATCCTTTGTGTTCTTAACAAGAACTGTACAAAGCTTCAACCCACTCAAAGACTAAATCATCTAGCCTGAAACAGCTCACCAAGAATATTTCAGGATCTTTCATCATGCTTTTTCATCCGGCAAAACTAAACAGTAATGATTTCCTCTGCTGGCCTAGTCAGACCAGTTCGAATTTGTACTTGCCCTACCAATATTTACAAAATAATAAATAAATAAATATCTGTATATATGATAAAAACCATCTTGGTTACATATGGTAACCCTCGTTCCCTGAAGGAGGGAACAGAGACGTAGGTCATGACTGACCAATAGGAATCCCTACCAAAGCGTCACAGCCGCTGCACCCCATCCAGCACCCCGTGCAAGCCTCTACACCTTCTTGCCTGGAAGGACGATAGGAGGAGGCTTACACAGAGTGTAAATGTCACTGTTGTTCCGTGATAACACATACAGTGAGATATTGGATAACACTGGGAAAGCGTGCCCTTTCTGTTTAGGAGAACACTATGGAAGCCGCTTCTTCAAAAAGTTATGTGGAAAATACTTATGGACTAACCCCGAAGGTTGTACTGCATATGAAATAATGGGTGACTTAGCTCAAGGGAAAAGGGATTCCTGTAGGGTCACACATATGGAACCCAGCCCAGATCCGATTCTCAAGGATTCAGCGGATAAGGGCCTGGCGCTGGACGCTCCACCATGTCTTGGCCGAGGGGTTTTGGAGGACTCAACAGGTTTTTACTCTGGAGCAATAAGGGCGCACGGTAGGGTGCAGCAAGCCGACAGAGCCGGACCTCTCAGTGCTACTACCCGTTTCGGGTGAGAACATGGGAGGAGACCGGCTCTACACATAGGCTATAATATCTAGCGAACGTGTAAGGTGTCGCCCAGCCCGTAGCTCTACAGATATCTGTTAGCGGGGAGCCACGTGTCAGCGCCCAGGAGGATGCAACGCCTCTCATGGAGTGTGCATGCAATCTGAGTGGGCAGGGCATGTCTTGTGCTTGGTAAGCCAAGGCGATGACATCCACTATCCAGTGGGCCATCCTCTGCTTGGAGACAGCCTTTCCCTTCTGCTGGCCTCCGTAACAGACAAAGAGCTGGTCTGAGGTCCTGAGACTTTGAGTTCTGTTCACGTACAAACACAGAGCGCGAACGGGACAGAGCAAAGTCAGGGCTGGGTCTGCCTCCTCCAAGGGCAGCCCTTGCAGGTTCACTACCTGGTCCCTGAAGGGAGTGGTAGGAACCTTGGGCACATAGCCAGGCCGGGGTCTTAATACTACATGGTTGTCACCCGGACAAAACTCTAGGCGCGATTTGTCGACTGAAAATACCTGCAGGTCCCCTACCCTCTTGACAGAGGCCAGTGCAACCAGTAGCAAAGTCTTCATAGAAATAAGCTTTAAGTCTACTGATTGCAAAGGCTCAAAGGGAGCATCCTGAAGTGCTCAAAGTCCCAGAGAAAGGTCCCAAGAGGGTATGGAGGGGGGTCGGGCAGGATTTAATCATCTTGCCCCCCTAAGAAACCTGACGACCAGGTCATGCTTTCCAACTGTTTTGCCATCTACAGTATGTGGTCATGATATGCTGAAATAGCTGCACCATGTACTTTGAGGGTGGAGGGAGACAGCTTTTGCTCCAACCCTTGCTGCAAGAAGAAAAGCACAGACCCTATCGAACATCTTCGGGGGTCCTCTCGGCGAGAAGAACACCATTCGACGAACAGATTCAACTTCAGGGCGTATACACGTTTTGTGTACGACGCCCGTGCTGAAGTGATGGTGTTAAGTACCTCTGGGGGTATGTCACCTAGAACCTCCGTGCCATAGGGTGCCCCGTCTCTGAGTCAGAAGATCCTTCCTCAGAGGAATGGGCCAGGGAGGGACTGTCACAAGGAGCATAAGTTCTGGGAACCAAGTCCGGGTGGGCCAATAGGGAGCCACCAGAAGGACCTGCTCCTCGTCCTCCCTGACATTGCACAATGTCTGCTCAAGTAGGCCAACTGAGGGAAATGCATATTTGCGGAGGCCACGGAGCCAGCTGTGTGCCAGTGTGTCTGTGCCGTGGTTCCCTCGGTTAGGGAGTAAAACAGCTGGCAGTGGGAGGTCTGTGAGGAGGCAAACAGGTCTACCTGAGCCTCCCCGAACTCTCTCCAGATCAGCTGAACCGCCTGGGGGTGGAGTCGGCATTCTCCTGGAAGCACAGCTCTTGATAGCTCGTCGGCCACACGGTTGAGCACGCTGGGGACATACATGGCTCGAAGTGACCTCAGATGCTTCTGACTCCAGAGGAGGAGAAGGTCAAGTCCTTAACAATCAAGTCCGAGTCCAAGTCCGAGTCCAAAGAGGCCGAGTCGGACTTGAGTCTGAGTCCTTAACATCCGAGTCCGAGTCGAGTCCGGCCGAGTCCACAAAGATTTAAATGATTTGAAATTGACCTTTCACAAAGACCCGCCCCTCTTAGTTACTGTTGCTACGTCCGACAAGCCATTCCGCTCTCACTCCACATGCTCTCACACAGTGAAAAATATATTGTGGAGCAAAGAGGACACTGACAATGCGCCAACATACAAGACAGAGCAGCCTACTTTTGGTATGAAATAAAGTCTCATTCAAATTTTTTCAAAAATTTCAAAGTTTTATAATTATTATGAAATTCAAACAATAAACACTGTTTTTTGGTGCTTTATGTATAGGCCTCAGTTCAAGCAGTACATGAACTGACAATCTCTTCTAGTTATAGCACGCATTAAACATGAATGAAAATCAGAACTGCAGAAAGAAATCAATACACACTATTTTTCAAGTTCAAGTCCACTCACTTTAATCTACTAACTAGTTTGGTTTGTTTGTCGGACAAAAATGGAGGGTATCTGCATTATGATTGGTCAGATCACCTGTCAATCAAATCCAGCTAAAGGTCTCAACACTGAGCTCTTAAATTGATATTTTAAACCTTACAAAATGATTGCAATGTATAGTCAAAGTCATAACTTTTACCTATTGTACAGCTTTCAGATCCTGCAAGGTAATGCTCAAGAATGCAACACGATGCATTAAGAGCCATGGGTAAACTTTTGAGCAAGATGATGGTGATGTTTAAATTTTTGTTTTGTTGCAGGACTAAATTAATTAATGAATTTTTAATGAAAATTTACATCCAGTTCCATCATTAACGGACTTCTTGAGCATCACTATATGTTTGCAGGATTTGTAATAGTTGTGTATGAGTCCCTCAGTTGTCACCAGTGCGAAAAGATGGATCTCACAATCATAGTCACTGCTAGTAAGGAGTCAAATATGCAGAAGATGCTGGAAAAGCAAAGAATGTGCAGGAGCTGGAGGATTTTTCCTCATGAACAACCATTACAAAAAAAACTAAAAACAAAAAACAAAAACACAGTTGTGGATCATTCAGGTAAAGACACAATAATAAAATCAAGTAATTTGTCTTGTATTTTGTGTTTGTATTTTGTCTTGTGGACTAGGCTATTAAACATCTGTTATGTGAAAAAGCTTTTTCAGTGCAGTACTAAATAGAAACAATGTTTTTATGATCCTTCTTATTAATTAATAAATAAAAATTACATTTTGGAGATTCTGAAAGGTGTATGTAAACTTATGACTAAAGTGTAAATTATAAAATTATAAGACACCAAAATGTTGCTATGGATGAAGGAAACTGCTCTATTATTGAGAATTTGGGTACCACTGGTTTTGAGGCCAGCGGCGGAACAGAAAATTATTCCACCCGGCCCTCTTCCGGGGAAGGGAGTAGTGAGGTCAACGTCTCCTTGAGAGCAGTTCCATCCATCTCCGGGTTGCCCGTGCCGGGGCCACTTATCTCTGGCTTTGCCACCCTTCTTGGCTGGGGCCTGGACGGGCGGGGCGGCCTGCCTGCGACTGGCTCCACGGTGCCGTTTAGGTGGAGGCTGCTGCTGCGGCGCAGGAGCAAGGGAAGAACCAGGAGGATGCCCCCGGTGATGAGCAGACTGATCATGACCACCCTCGTGCAGGTCTTTCGGTGCTGTGGCCTGATGGACCTGCAGCAACGCCATGGCGTGCATGGCAGAGGCAGCTTCCCCACAGGCCTTGTAAGCCTTGTTGAATAGGTCCAACAAGAACCTACAGGCCTGGGAAGGAAGACACGGTTCTCCGCATCAAGTGGAGTTAGGGCACAGCAGCATTGCAGAGGCCCGCTCCACTGGCCGGATACTCATGTATCCCTTAGCTGCCCCGCCATCAAGGGTGGTGAGGAAGGAGGAGCAACCGAGACGATTTCTGGCAGTAAAAGGTGCCGTCCACGTCCCCGTGAGCTCCTCGTGCACTTCTGGGAAGAAAGACACTGGGGTGGGTTGCTGAGAACCAGCGTGCACCACCCCGAGATACCATTCATAAAGCCTTGAAGGCTCGGGACACGGTGAAGGGTTCCCCTCGAGCCCGATCCTGTTGGTGGCCCGGGAAAGCATGGCGATCATCTCCGGGTCCAACTTGGGCACCGCTGGCACACCCGGAGGAGGCAGCGGCTCCGAGCCATTGTCTTTGGAGATGTCTGACCCACCCTCCGATGCAGCGATCGACATCTGGTCGTCGCGGGGAGCACCAAAGGAAACGACTGGTACACATCTCGAGGATGGTCCAGCACGTTCGGTTGGTAACTCAAATGGCTGCGGAGCGTCAGAGGGATGAGGGTTCCTAGGAAGCGCGCTCACAGTGATCCTCAGGTCTCCCGTGTTACTGCCGAAGGCAGATGCACGGGGACTCCGCCCCTTTGCAGGAACGAGAGTCTCAACCACAGCTCCGAGATGGCTGAAGTGCAATTGCAGCAGCTGCTCGTTATATAATCCTGCTGCGAGGCCGCACTGCTGATGCAAATGATTGCATGTCAGTGTGTATTGGCTTGTTTAGTTTCACTCGAAGTAGACTGACCTCTCTAGCAAGATTCCTATTGGTCAGTCATGATCTACGTAGAAGTGACTGACCGATAGGGAACTGTATTTGTGTAATTTAAGTTGAAGTACCAAAGTATCTGTTAGTTTTCTACTATTGGAACAAAATGTCATATTGTGCAAAATGATTTGTTGAGCATTTATAACCCATTCTTTCTCTGAAGCTTTCTCCAGTTAATTATTTCATCATCCTTGTTAGACAGTTAATGTTAACTTGACATATTAAAATCAGCAGCATTAGCATTAGTAACATCAAATGTAGTACAGAGGCTCTCAACCTTTTTGATCTGAAGACCCCCTATTGTCCAACACCATATATATCCAAAGGTCCCCAAATAGGATAAGATATTTTCTCTGACATTTATGTTAATAATGACAAATCTGCTTGTTTTCAAACTTTTCTATTAACAAAACTGTGTGAATTAACCACATTTTTTGATTCCAGAATTCCATGACATTTCAAGAACTGTATGCTGAATAAAACTAAAAGTTACTTACGTGGACAAAAAAAGAAAAAAGAAATGTGCTTTCAGTTAACTTCTTGATTATAATCTAGTGGGCCCCGGCTCCCTGGTTGAAAACGACACTAAACATTTAACTTGTATATGGAAACTTCAGATGCAAAGACCTATAAAATTGTCTGCCCTATTTCTTTTAAATTAGCATTTTTGTCAGGCTCCTATGTTTAGGTTCAGTAATTTCACTTTATGACAAGTGAATGACATCTTCTGGTCCCCATTAGGAAAACAGCTTATAATTCATAAGGAATTGTTTTTTGAAAATGTAAAAAAGTTTTCTCTGGTTTAGGGGTACGGTTAGATTAGGGTTAGGGGACAGAATTTACAGTATAAAAGTATAAAAAATAATTATATCTATGGAATGTCTTCATAAAACAAGAAAACCCATTGTGTGTGTGTGTGTGTGTAGACCCACAATTGTCTAAAATGTCCCACACAAAGGCCTCTCCTATTGACCTTCTTGGGATGAACCTTTTCTAAGATGAACTTGGGAGCCATTTATCAAACATATTCTTCTCGCTCTTCCAAACTTTTCTTTTGTAGAAATACAGTGAGCTGTTAAACCTTGAATATCAAGGTCACAGGACACTGCCAAACACTCATTGGAATAGAGTGCCGATTTATGGGACGTGAAAGGAGTCAGGCAAACGCCAGCTGCTGCAACTATCGCTGAGCCATGACTGGGTCAACAGAGGTTGCGATGGCGGTATGACAAGTATGACGTACGTAACGGTTTGGTTTCGGTTACAGCCACCGTGCAACATCATGTCACTCTGCCGTGCCAAGTTGAAATAAGAACAAGCAGATACGTCTGCGCAGTGGCAGCATCGCTGTTTCAATTACAGTGGGTTTGAATCACTGTCACTTGCATAATCTGCTTAATTAATAGCACATCTGTTGCCAGGCATTCAGACATCTCAAATAAAACATCGTTTGTATCCAAACTGTGTCATGCATTTGTGATATGCGAATGCAAGCTTTCGGAAATGGATCCGATAGTTCCCTTCAGTCTCAAATGCAGACAAGTGTCCCCCCTTCCCCCCTTTCTTATAACAACTTTTTGCGATTCCGATTTCACTTTAATGTGGACTTTTGCAGAGCTGTGTCACAAATTGTAACCAGCTGTTAGATTTCCTCAGGTAAGTGTGAGTAAACACTGTACTGACTTCAAATGGATTGTGAGCTGGGAGCCAAGGATGAACAGTATGAGCAACCAAGAAAGAGATGGCAAGAAGTGTCAGCAAAACACTAAGACGTTTTAGCTATAATTAAAAACAGTATCCATGCTTGAATCATTAGAAACTATCATTAATCTAATTCAAATTCATTAAAAATAATGAAAAAAAAAAATACAAAATGACACAATAGAGCAAAATATAACTGTTTCACAAGTTCGTTTGCCCATTTAATCTTTAAGCTATTAAGGTTAAACGTATTTGGCTTGCTGCTTAGATATACCCCCCAGTGGGACTACTAATGCTTGGAAGATGAGTCTGGTAGCAAGATGACTAAATTATGTTGGTGGGGTTGGGGAGGTAGAGGGATGCCAAAACAGCTGATGCCAGAGCGAGGTGAGAGGCAGCTTATATGCTCTGGCAGTTAACTCAAAGATTAGATGGGTTTATTACTCCCAAAAATACGTTTAGGTTTAAAAACAAATGACTGGTTAGCAATGTTCCCACTAAGCTGCATAAATACAACAGCCCTCCACTTTTGATGTTGCTCCAATGCAGGCTGTGTTTGAGAAACGTTAGAAATCGTTCTGCATGTCCATTGATTTTCTTTATGGAAATTAATCTGTGAGAAAACTAGACAAAATGCAGCGCTGCTTAATTCACGAGATAAGGACAGTAAAGAGGGATCATGACTTATTTTTCTTTTGATCTTGACAAAACAGGTTCTTGAGTTTCTAATTAGTTCTCTTGCAAAAACAAGAAAGCAACAGTAATGCATGGCCTCTAGATAACTTACCAGTGGTAAATAATTATGCTGGCACAGTTTGCCTGAAGATATGTTATATACAGTTGAGTCCGTAAATTTGCATACCCCTTGCAGTATATTTAGAAATAAAGAAATAAAATATCAAGAAATGTGGCTGGTTAGAACTGAATGCAAAAAGTGGACAGTTTTTAATATTACACAAAGCATGTCTAGGCTAGTTACTAGGTCATTTTCTGGGTCTTGTCTTGGGCAAACGCTACCCTAAATTGGATACGTGTAACATGAGCTGAGTGTGTGCAGTGGGTCACGTACCATACTGCAGATCTCAAGGAGGTGTTGCAAGCAGTAGATCCCACAAACACTAACCCATTCACCTTGCTGTCATCATGTCCTTCAGTCTTCACAATCTATTATTAAAAAAGAAGTAAGCTTATGAGGATGATACACTTCATCTGACAAGCTACCTAACACGGCATGTTTTCCACAATGTTAGCAGCAATGCAAACCTCTGAGGATTTCATAGCCAGCACAAGTCTTTACTTGTTACTGTCTATCTTTTACAGGTTTGGTTCCTTTTTAGTGAGAATGCAAGCCTCCACGTAAAATAAAAACTGAGAATGTGCATCTTTTAGAAAATCCCAGGTTGATCTGTATTAAAAAGACTGTAATGAAACTGTACTCATTCTCCCTCTGTATTGAATAAATTTGGATTCTCATAGTGTTTTTCATGATACTGCCAACTGCCATCATCCTTTTAGGCCCTTTTTCTTAATTTTGTAACAAGAGTAGTAATAGACAAATTCGCTAATATAAAATTAGCAGGCTTTTTAAGTGTAAAAGATTATCATGTTATCAGTTATGCAGCTGCTGTACATCACTAAGTTACGACAAAATCCAAACCACAGTAAAAAACAGTAGATTGCGCTGGGTATTACCTCGGGTAGGCTAATTAAACGATACAGGTCAAACTATTTACCGTAACTTTCTTGAAAAAGTGGTCCTAGGTGATCCTATGATAGAAGAAAACATGTTGTGGCTGCCATGAGGTAAACCCGCATGTAAATAGAGAATAAACCGGCTGATCCAGCTCGACTGCACTGATTCCACTCTTTACTGCTGTTGTATCACCTATAGACAAAACCATAATTGTTAATCCTCCTTTAAAAGCTGATGTACAAAACTTACTTAACATATTTTTTTACATTATCAAAAAGTGTGCAGAAGATGTAATTAGAACTACAAATGTTTTATAGCTAACCATGTATCCACAAATATCTCAAAGAAACAACTTCCCCATACTTAGCCTTACATCTTAAATCCATCTTTACCCCGATTCACTGTCAAACAAACCCATTCAATAAAGTTCTAAAAGAAACAAGTAGTATCTTAACCTAACCTAAGAGTTTGTAACTTTATAGCATAACTTTACTTAAGCCTCTAGGTTTATGATTTTAAAAATATTTTTAAAAAACCAATTGGAGAATGAAAAATAAAGTTAATATCAAGTAAATTTAATTGGATAAGTCACTAGCTCATGCTAGTCTTATCTTATTTTAAGAATGCTTACATGTAGATTTTTTACAGGACAACAAAGCAAAAGTAATGATTAATATGATGCAGTGTAGTACTGAAAGTGAATTCACGATTTGTTTGACCTTGCGTTGTCGATATATAGAAGCAAATAAAACAGCGTCACAATTAATAAATAAAACCACAAACTCCTCCCATAACTCGAAATAAAAGCACAACAGTAAATTAATCAACATTACCACATTTCCACGGATTCCTGCTTCGCACACTGTCCTAAAAACACTCCGAGTGTGTGTGTGTGTGTGTGTATGTGGAGGACCTGCCCTTCACAACATAAACAAACTCTCCCACTACAAACATTAAAAGAAAAACACTCTAGCTTTCTTCGAGGGGCAGATGCGACACCAATTTGTGGTAAAATATAAAGAATCTGGGTAATATCGGAGAGTTAATTCAAAACTAAGAGATGACTAGCATAGGAAACTGTTACCACGTGATAAGACACACGTAAACAATGACCGATTGGACCGATAACTATATACATCCATGTATTAAATTATTTAATAAAATAGATTTAACTACACTCTATTTTATTTATTTTTTCGCAAGTTTTTACCAACACTGTAGAGAGCATGTTTGACAAATGTGTAAAGTGTAAACAAAACTAAGGCGGAAAAAATAATCTTGTGAACAGAATTTTCATTTTAAAACGCTATCAATTAAATCAGTCAGCAACACAAATTAGTTATTTAATTAAAAAAATGCTTAAAATGCTTAAAATAGGCTATTCAAACCAAAGAATGTGATTACATTAGCCTGAGTTGTGGTGGAATTGTTCGACTTCCAGAAGTATGAAAACTATAAACTACAAAAATTACAGAATTCCCCGTAAGGCATATAGCCTATTTGTTTCTTAAAAACAAAATAAATAAAAATATGAGTACACACACACACACACACAATTACAAACGAATCTGGGAACTGAAACGTATTTATTTCGATTACAGCTGATTGTCTTAAAATATGAGGTAGGCCTACATTTGTTTTCACACTGCTGTGGGTCATGTTCTCTGTAGAACACACAGATCATCCACATCACGTAACCACAGCAATCCTGGATTTGATTGAAAATCTATAAGACAGTCACTCTCAAATTATGTCGTGTGTCTTCCCTTATGTAATGTGAAACGATTTGACCTTCATGTTCATATAAAATGTAAGGTTACATTCTTGAGATTTCCAAAGTTTAATACAAGAGGTGTACCCAGAGTTCCACATGCAGGTTGCCATAGTAACTGCAGATCATCAGAGGCCTCAGACATTGTGTTCTAGCGCAGCTTGTACTGCTGCTCTGATGTTAGTGGGAGAGACAGAGGATGATTAGCATTCAACATGTTTCATACGGTCACAACTCATCGTGATATAATCTCTCTCTCTCTCTCTCTCTCTCTCTCTCTCTCTCTCTCTCTCTCTCTCTCTCTCTCACTCTCTCTCTCTCTTCCTTCTCTGTGGGGAAGTTATAGACATCTTAAAGTGCCATAAAAGGCATTTTTCCAGGGAAAATGTTCTCATCACTTTTTACCACTTCAGATTTTTTATGTAAGTCATGCACATGTTCCAGCACTTTAAATGAGGTATAAAGATGGATGAACATTAGTGCATTTTTATAAGATATCTCTGTTTTATGTATGTTTCTAATGTGTGTGTGTGTGTGTGTTGTGTAAATGTGTGTTCACTCGTAATCACAGTAGCGTTTGGGCCAGCTGAGGCCAGGCACATGCTGTATCCACCAAATGTCAGAAAGCATTTGGGTTCCTCATTTGATGCAGAGCATTGTCCCCCAGGGGAGAGCAGCTTCCTTTTCTTCTCCTCTCCTTGCTTTATCCCTCCCTCCCTCTGTCTGCCAGCTTCACTGCGCTGTGTTTAGCTTCCTCCTGGAGAAGACACAGCTGAGTGGATGCAGGGACGTGTGGGTGGAGGGAAAGAATCATTTAGAGAATTATGCGGCTAACTGAAACTGCGCCATGTCACACCATTTTTATATTGTTTGTTAACTTTGTGTATTATCCAATACTTGAAGACTGATGCAGACCAGATGAGTAGATAAATTTGACAAATAGAATCTAACTCTTTAGACAATGTACAGTAAAATGCACAACACTCTTTTGGAGACTCAAAATGATGGAATGTCATTGTATTAGATACAATATCAAAACAAGTGGCATCTGCAAATCAAGACGTGGCATATACATCTTTAAAATTACTGTATCTAGTACCTATATATATATATATATATATATATATATATATACACACACATATACACACATGGCCCTATATACTGTATATATTATTTCATGACAAAATGCAAATGAAAATGTATATTTCACAAAAAGAAAGTTGGAAAAATTCTAAAAGCAAAATTACAACATATGTGACAACCATTCATTATTTCATTCATTCATTCATTCATTTTTTTTATTATTATTTAAAGACAGCAAAAGATTCACACAATAATTTCAGGTGTTTTTGCCCTTGTATCAGGCTCCTTGTAAACTGCTTGATTGTTTCTATTCAGCCATGATGTCTAGTCAGCCATGGGCTGCTGTGCACCTGTGAACAAGCAATACAATAAATCAGCCAACCAGCAAGCAGACAAAAAAAAAAAAAAAAAAAAACTCCTCTGACTCACCATCAGTGCTGAAAACCTTAGACAGCTGTGGCATGAGCACCCAGTGAGGGAGCACTACTGACCCGCAACTAATGAGTGTGGAAAAGGAATTTCGTTGAACTCTCTGGTTAAGTACATCAAACAGAGAATGAGACAGTAGAGCAATGTAATGTTGCTGTCCAGACAGAGCAAAAGAAAGCCATCTCTGTGTAAAGCCTATATGATTCCACAAGTCTCAAAGACGGGACCGTTTCTGGCATTTTTGGCGCTCAAATTTCCCTGTCACTGGGGGACGGGGGGATTTCCAAATTTGTCACAGTAAAGAGTAAAACAAGGAGTACTCACCAAGCCCCTTGTCCTACTCCAGAAGGGAAATTTCCAAGAAAAAATACAAATTGATTTTTTTTATTATTATAATTTTGCACTCAACTGCACTGCTTATTAAAGTTGGCAAGACAATTTGTTTCCTACAGTAATTCAAATGCATGTTACCTTATTGTGAACAATGAACAAAACAAAATATGTTTAATTTTTTAAATTTTCTTGACCTCATAATGTTTAATCAAAATTTCATAACTGGTCCTTTCAGTTAAAGGGGTGGTTGATTGCGATTTCACTTTTTTCATTTTAAATAGTGTGTAATGTTGCTGTTGGTGCATGAACAGTATCTGCAAAGTCGCTGCACTGAAAGTTCAACGTAAGCAGAGATATCCTCTTTTAAAAATCAGGAAGTTTAATGCCTACAAAAACGACTCGAATGGGACTACAAAGAGATACTTCCCGAGTTTTATACGTAACTAACCCATAATCAACCCTCCCTCCGGAATATGCAAAAAAGGGGGCATGGCCATATTTCTGCGGCTTTGTCAAAGAGGAAGAGTTATAGTGGAGAGCAGTAGCCATGCCGTCGAAAGTGTGTTATTTTCACCAAGCTGTCAGGTGTTCTGTATTCGGGCTTCCTGCGGACGCTGTAGTTCGTCAACAATGGCTATTTATGTTTGATTATGTTCCAGAAAATTACAATCGTAATTTAGCTCTCTGTGCTGCACATTTTACGGAAGACAGCTACCAGAATCTCCACGAATTCAATGCTGGATTCAACAACAAACTGTTACTAAAGCATGAAGCAGTTCCAACTTTAAAACCAGAGGCAGCAGTTGTTGGGCCACAACCTGTAATTAAGACTTAATCATTTTAAATGTATAATTTTAGACGTAATGTTTTAGTTTTTTATCAAGGATGTAAACAAATTCCAGCCCTGGCTTTAGTAGCCACTTAGTTATGCTATTTCGTGTATCTATGACAAATGCGTACAAACATTTTGGACCTGAATTTGTAATTATGTACTAATTTTGTAAATGTATTTTCCATGTATACTTTATGACGTAATTTTTCGATTTGATAAAGAACGTAAACCAATTTATAGTAGCCAGTTAGTTCCATGCTATTTTGTGTGTATAAGACTAACGTGTATAAAGTTCAAAAAATTATATGTAATCGCAACAGCAAACTTCAGCTGCTGTTATCAGATGTTTTCACGTTCTGTTGGCATTTTAACACAGTTGCCACATGTAAGTTACACCTAAAGAAAACGATACACCGAGTAAACTAAGTTTTGTGAATAGATAAACGGTTGTTCATTATATCGATAAAACAATAACTTTAAAAAACGGTATTACTCAGTCATTTATTCAGTTATATTAAATATTTAATCTGGAGAAAACCGTATCTCAAAAGCTAACAAGCAGCAGTAGCATTTTCAAGTAACAGCGTATCGAAATTATTATATAATAATAGTAGAATAGAATAATAATAATACAAAAATGTATCATTCAGAAACGTTTTGTAATTGTAAGAGCCGTGTTTGGGGAGGTTCTGCTTGACTCTCTTCATTGCCGCTTTCTGGGTCTGATTCTGGCTCAAACTGAAACAGAGTATTGACAGCATTATTTACATTTGACCGGAGCACATGCAACTTTCGCGGGCGTGAAGTTTCAGGACAACGTGCGCTACGCAGTTTAGCCAATTGCAACACACCGGCCCAACTAACCAATCTGAGCCCATTGCCTGTTTCTGAGGGAGTGGTTTCATAGAATCAGGAAGTCAACCAGTCATTCAGATGACAGAGGAGAAAGCGGCTTACAATAAAGGTGAAACTTATGAAAAATAAGGCTTAAAAAAACCCAAAAAAAACACGAAGACATGTTATATTGCACCCCATAAACACAATCACGCAAAGAAAAAAAGCAGTAAACCACCCCTTTAAAACAACAGGCTCTCAGACTGTGGTGATGCGTACAGGACTTCTCCAATCATTTAGAGTGCCACGCCCACAATCAACCACTGACACATAGAATCAAATTCCTGTCCAACATTTTTTTTTCCATAATCAGATGAACATCACAACAGAAGAAAATATCTGTGCCTCGTATTTTTATACGCAAGTACACGGTCCCTTATCATGTATATATTGTTACAAATATTTTAGAAACAGTTTTTTTAGAGAATTAGTCAAACAATTACTTTTTTAAATCTATTGCCAGCCCTGAAATTTTTACATTTAGGTTTAAATTAAGTTTTAGAGCAAAATCAAACTATTTTACGAGGTGTCAATTTTTTATAAACTTGTCCATGAAGGTCCAGCCCTAAACTTAACCATCATACGGGTGTAAGCAGATTATACAAAAAAATTAAAATAAGTGAGATTGAACAAATTCATACTAATTAGCCAAAAATTTGCCAAGATAAAAATGAAATAATATTGCCATGATAGTAAGTTGGTCCCAAGCACAAATTAATTTAGGCATGTATCAGTGGCTCACAGTGGTGTACTGAAATGAGGAGGCAAATCCCTCAGTATTTTATTGTTTCATTGTTTATATGGGGGAGACCTGGTATGGTTGTAACATAGGAAGAGTTGGAACACCACCAATCAGGAATAAGCTAGGAGTCCTTTGATCATTTCATTATTCACCCACTTTGTCACATGAAGATCCCATGGTTGTATGTAAGGCTGTAAATAGGCACATGCAGATTTAATAAATTTAAATAATTTTAGGTAAGAATGTAATTTTGTGACCAAAACTATATTTTGTTTAGTACTTGTTTAGAAAATAATATAGCTTATATTAGATTAAATTGTAGTTTCTCAAGCTAATTTTAACCTGCTAATTTTAAAGCATTATGCTAATGCAGCTATCTAAACAACGGCGGACAGGGGTGGGGTGGGTGAGTGGTAACACATCTTTAAAAAAGTATTACAACCATCCACTTACATAAAACAATTTCTTTTTAATAATCGTACAGAATGCCGTGGAAAAGAATGATAGATAGAAGTGTGCCTACAAGGGTTTTAATAAAGGAACTGATAAGGTTTCAAAGAAGGGCAGGTCAGTCAGATCAGTTGAAATGTTGAAAGCCAGTGGTAAGGATTCTGAGGCCTTAAACAACAAAAATTTTTATGATGTCTGTATGGAGGCAATTGGCACCTCTAAACCAAAGGAAGTGTGGGTAAATTGTGCCCTGCAGTCTCTGGGCCCACCAAGCCTGCAAAAACAGATTTTTCACAATTTTTACTCTGATTGAGAATATTCACACACAGACACACAATCTCACATGAGTGGAGTTGAGGTAAATCACAGAAAGAGAGACACTCTTTGTTCTTTTGGATTGTTTCAATAAACCCTTGTTTATTGTTAAATCTAAACAAAAAAAGAGAAACAAAATTCTATTTTGTATTTTTACATTAACTGTGTAATTAATGTTTAATTTATCAAAACCAAATATAAATCTTATCAATTTAGTTTGTAAGCATTTTTTTCAAAACGATAACTAAAGACAGTAATATTTTAAAAAAACATTTTATTTGTGAACTATTTGTCAGGTGTTCTTTTTAAGTCAATTTATTTTTCGGATCATCAGTCATTGCTTTTGACGTGAAATAAAGCAGTGATATCTAAGTGGCTACTTACTTTTTAATTAGTCTTCCCATTACCGGCAGTATGTTGTTCATTCAGACCGGTTCGTGAACGCGCATAAAAACAATAGACATGATTTATCGCACAAACCAATCATATCCAATCATACCGTGAGGTTCTCTTTTCTCCAATGTGACTTTCCCCCATTCATTTTGAACCCCCCCCTAAAAATCCCAGCACACGCTTTAGGGGGTCTTTTAAAAATCAATGGGATCAGAGGAGGCAAGATCACGGCCTCCCGCCGTACCTTTACCTGCGAGTGTTATTTTAGAAAAGCAAGCGATTTAAACATTTTTAGTGTCACATTTTGTATTATTTGCACTGTTTTATTTTTGTAATATGCATTATTTTCTCATCCAATTTTTCGAGGAGGCACTGCCTCCCTTATCTCCATATGTATATATATGTATGTGTGTGTGGTGTGTGGTGTGTGTGTGTAGCCTGTTGTTGTGACCAAATCACAATTTGTTTCGAGCTGTTTGCATATCCACATTATAACAGTGTCTTTGAGTGATTATGGATTGAATTTTTCATTTTCATTTCGGTGAGCAGGCTGAGATAGGCTTCTTGACACTCACAACACAAGGAGAAAGAGTGTCACCAGTCTCTTCTCATAATTGGTTGGAGGTTAAAAATAGCTTGGGCTAGCCATCATGGGGCTGATTTACAGCCTTCATTTACAAGGCACACTCTCAGGGGGTTCTTTAGCACTCTGCATGGTGTTTCCAAACACTAATTATGCATTGCCACATTTATCTTATGGTTCTCCTATACATATGTATATAACTGGGATTCACTGAAAACATAGTAGAATATATGCATACAGATCAGTGATCAAACTTCAAACACTTTTATGTCCCAGTTTTTACCATGCCTTCAAAGTTTCCTAATTTATAAATAAATTACAACTAAATTCATTTAGTTAGTTAAACAATGACAACTAAACAATGACATACTGTAAGAGAATTTTTTAAATGGCTTAAATTTGTTTGTAAGTTAAGTAGGTAATTTCTGAATGACCACTACACCTTCAGCCTTAACTAAACCTTTAGGGAATCTTTCAGCTACACTGGCAATTCATCTCAAATAATCAGACGAATATGAAAAGGATAACGGCCTGAATTTGCCCATGTTAATCTAACTACCTCGCTGTACCTTCCTTCTTGTCTTACATAAATTCTGGGCAAAAGGCCTCAGAATGATTCACACACACAGACTTTACTCAGGAGAACTGTGTCATTTGAGGGCTGACTTGGCTTGAGGAACAGTGCAGGACCGATATTCACTGGATGCAATGTGACCTGTCACAGTGGATTCAGCATCAAACAAGACAACCTCACAAAGGGGTTCAAATGCAAACATGGCCTCATATAAGATCAAGGTTCTAAGCTAATAATTGTATTTTTAATGTTTTTGAAAAAAGTATCAACAACAAGAATGCTGTCCCATTTAAATTTGATACCTAATGATTTATTTCATTATGATATTGTACTGCTTCTAGACTATCAATTGGATGAATTCAAAACTAATTTTGACCTAAACTAAAGGTCAAATAACAAAAAGAAAAGCTATGAAGAAAGAGATTTACAAAAGGAGTATGTTCATGCTTTGTCTTTAATCACTTCATAGAAAAGTAGCTTCAGATTTTATTGAACACAATATACAATATTTTTACCATACATTGTGTGAAACATTGAATATTCACCTGCAACAATGTGGGATAACCAGACGATAAAAACTCATCCCTCATGCAGATAGCACTAATTCTGTTGAATCCCTTTGATCAACCAAAAGAGACCAAAAGATCTCAAACATATAGATTAACAAAGTTTTACTGACAATTTGAATTTCAAAACTGCTAACAAGGTCAGAAAAATAGTTCACAGTAGCACAAATAATTACAGAAGATCACATTTTCGTAATTATATTGATTTCACATTGTGGTTCAGAGATTGTGATGTTGGTAACCAATTCCTCCCCTGTAAATGTGCATTTACATGCCACCTCTGACCCATTTTTAGCAATCTCCATTCAAAATGTTGTATATTTTTGAGGGCCACGTTCTGTGGAGAATCTCGTGAGATGCTGATTTATCAATGTTAAACCAAACAGTGATACATAAAGCTTCTAATATCTGATGTCTACAGTATGCATTTATGTCTTATCTACAGACTCTCCCCTTTACCAATGGGTCGCGTGTCTCATAGGCTACTGTTCTGGGCAGTTGAAAATTGTGCAATATATTCATACATAGTATATATAATATATATTTATTTATATTAAAACAAACAATATTACTAAATAAAACAGACTCAGTCCAAGAGCCCACTACACAAGAAACACCACCAATTTTCGGTAATGCAAGTGCATATAAATTAAACCATTTACAAAGAAACATTATTCCCTATGTACATTTAACAGTAATAAATACACTGTTATAAACAGTAGAGGACCGATCTGAGCGCATATAAACAAAGAGAATGGAAGGAGTTGTGAAAAGCGTGGGATGGTGATGAAGCGCCCCCACGGACGCTCATACACACAAACACAGTAATGTGTAGACATGTACATATGTGCGCACAAACATACTTTTGCATGCTACTTTGGCCATTAACTGTTTCCACGGTTGAGACTTTGAGCATAAGGTAGTTAACGTACCTTAAAGCATGAACTACACACAAACTTAAACATTAACGTTGAAAAAATGTATGAGACCACAATGCTAATGTCATTACTAAACTGGCATGTTGAAATTTGACAAGTGTTTTTTTTTTTCATTTCATATCTTGGTGTTCAACAAGATGGGGAAGGAAATCAGTTTACATAAAACATTTTTTTACCCACCTTTAAAGTGAGCCAATCGGAAGTTGTTTTGTTAAAGAAAACAAATGAGGAACAGTTCTATATCAAAGTGTGTAAAAAGCTACAAAAGCTAGTTTAGACTGTTTTTCTTTATTCTGTTTCCAAGATACGATGGCAAGGGTGGGAATGGCTGATGTAAGGAAGACAATTATGAAGAATTCAAAGCAAATTAATGAGAATTAAGTCAATATAGCTTTGGCTTCCCTGTGATTTTAGTACATTACGAGACCCCTTGTGATTCGATTTTTTCGGGGTGCTTGTATTTTGTTCTACAATCTAAGTAAATGGGGTCTTCATACTTAAGGACATTTAAAGTTTTTTTGTGCAAAAATGCATTTGCCTAAAACATTTCTTTACCCAAATGTGAATGGGATGATGTATGGTTCCAAATAAACAGTTTGTGCTCATAGTTACGGAGTCTGACACAAATGTAGATAGAATAAACAGAAAGTGCCTCTTTCATAATTTCTTAGTTTTCTGATCATTTGTCAGATGTTTGGATTATTAAGTTATATTGCCAAACAAAGGAAGACACCAAGTTCTCTCTCCAGCGTAGATATAAAACAACTCTGCATGTTCGGTCTGGTTTGCTTTACAAAATGAAAACATTTCAACGTACAGTTATACTAAAATGTGTTCAATAAATAAAAGACTAGTAAAAAGACAATAGTAAAAAGGCACACAGTCTTTAGACAAATGGTACAGAAAAGTAAACTGTTTCTCTCTTTACAAATACTTGTTCTTCAGTAGTTCGTTTTTGACCTCATCACACACCCATAGCTTTACAAAAAGTTTGTGTTGGTACAAAAAAAGAGAAATCCTCTCAGTAGTGTCTACTCCTCGCCACCTGGTAAACAACCAAAAAAAATGCTGGCCCCAATCCTTCATGTTTATCAAAGTCGCCTGTCAATCGTTCAGGTCCAAAATGTCTGCAGCATTTATTTCCTGAGAGCTCCAACAAACTGTCTCCAAACGTAAGTGCAAGGAGGGCAAGACATCCTCCTCCCAAGGGGGACTAAAAAAATCACCCCATGTGGGCTTTTTAAAAAGCATCAACTGCAAGATTTCTCCTCTTGCATGGGAAAAAATAGCTACCGCCTATCAAGAGACGCTGAGTCTTATGTGTCGACCGGTGAGGCGTCTTCGGTAACTATCTGGATCAGTGTAGTGGATTCCATTTCTTCCCCTCTGTCGTCTTCTTCCACATCCTCTTCCTCGTCTCCCTGGCTCTGTTCGTCTTTTTCCGTGCCTTCTGAGTCTTCCTCCTCTAGCGTGAGCTCGAACTGGAACTTGTCAGGGCCTGAACCCCCGCTGTTGCCGTCTTTGTCAGCCTGGTCGAAGGGCGGGGAAGGGCTTATGGGGACCATGCTCTGGTACCAGTTCCGATTATCCTCTAGGTTGTCCAGGATATCCTGGGCATCCGGATGGACCAAGTCAGCCCAGGTTTCCCATAGCGGGTGGACGATGTAGTCAATGAAACCCACCTGAAGACAGAAAAAACACATTAGATGTCGTAGGACACTATGTAGGGTATTCTAGGATATCCTCCATCAGACCGCTACATCTCAGACAGTAACTAACCTGTGATTTCTCCACAGAGGCGGTGTGTTTGTCACACATGGGACTGATCTCCATGCCACGTTCCCTCTCTCGATCGCCCTGGTGAAAGAACTCATCCATGATGCGGTCAGTCCACTGGCGGTACAGCTCTAGAGACTTGGTTGGATTGCTCAGATCGGCGCAGTGAACCATGTTCCGCAAAACCTGAAGTAACATCAAAATTTCAGGCAATTGTAATTCAATATGTGCCTCTAATTTATCTGAATCATCTTAGCTGGAGATTATGACATCATTGGATTTCCTAATGTCTGTTTGAAAATTAGTTTCATTAAGAGGGGATGGAAAACAGGAAGACCTGTACCTGTATTCTGTCTGTGTAGTTGTCCAGAAGTAAAACTCCTGAGCTTGTCACTTTCTTCGTCTCTACCATGGTCTTCAGATCGGCCAGTAAGCTCATGTGCTTAGACATGTCAGTGGCCAGTACCTGTTAAGAGGGAACATTGAGCAAGATGTGTTAGCATATCAATCATTGCAGTGTAAATGAAGCAGATGGGCTGGAAGAAAGGAAGGAAGAAAGGAATCAAGCAAGGATGGAAGAACCTCACCAGGTCGATGACCATCTTTCGGAGTGACTGCTTTTGTTTCTTAGTGAGGTTTTGGAAGATGTCACAGTTTTCCTCCTGTAGAAGTTTAAAACCCACGGCTAAGTGGTGGTTCTCCAAAACCGACTCATCATTATACATGAGCGCTAACTCATTGTCTGTAAGAAATTAGCAAATACTCAATTAGTCCATGTGTCACCAGGAAATTTACGCAGGTAGTAGGTTGGGATTTAATAACACTCACTTGTATTGATGAGGAACTGGTTTGAAACACCAGGGTGGTCCACATCATGGATGGCTGCCGCAAAAATGGCTGCCAGGATCTCAAGATCGGTGAAGACAGCCTATTTAGGACAGATTGAAAATGGTGAGATACAAGTCCTCTGAGGAAAAAAAAATTAAAATTGTGCCTAGAGAAAAAGCGTTCTTACATCTAGTGCAGGTGTGGACAGCAGAGTGTGAGTTGACTGGGCCACATCAGCAGCGTGAAGGCTGTTATGATAGGCCACATCTTGGTGGTAGTGATCCTCAAGGGTCATCATATACATCACAAATGTATCTGCTGGGATCTTGAACGTCTTGAGCAAGTCTCGTTCCTGTTAAAGAGAGATGCAATATTATTACAATTCTGGATATTATTACATTTTTGTTGCAAAAAGTGGGAAGTCATAGGCTGGAGGAAGAACTGACCTGGAATATGGCATACATAATGCAAGTTAGAGGCCGGTTGTTCGAATACTCTGAAACGGTAAAGATGTTCAGGCCCCATTTGTTCAGGTCTTCTAATTCCTGGAAAGGGAAGAGGCAAGGGCATGAGATCAACAGGACTTTTTTTTTTACAATCAAACCCACTAAAGAGCAAGTATTAGTCTTCTCCCTACCCTTGACAGTAAATCCTCTTTGCTGGTTTTGACGCCGAAGCGAGCAAGGCTGCTGTTGAGGATGGGCCCGTGGGACACTTTCTTCACTTCAATGATCTGAGTCATCAGCTGCTGCTTTTTCTTCTTCTCGCGGGCTTTTGGTGTAGGCGAGGGAATCTCCATATCATTCTGTTTGTCTGTAAGGAACAGCAAGAACCAAAAAATTAGAACCATTTTGGACATTTTCCTGGTGGTTATTAACCATAAACATAAATTTCCATAGAAAATGTGGAAAATGGCTGTTTGCTAACTTGTAACCACGAAACCAAGATGGTCCCTAAATCTTTCTATCCAGATCATACACAAGTGTCAGATGTTGGTAGATCACATTCCAGATTACTCAAACTCTTAATTGTAGTTTTTACACAGACGCATACTGTATATGTCCACACAAAAGCCCATTGTTGGAAAACCGGTGGCCATGTATTATGTTTCCCTGAGTGACGTAAGCAGACGCCTTTTGCCCAGGTGCAGAGCCATAGCTGAATAGCTCACATCTGCACTCCAAGCGTGTGCTTCTCAGGATTCGCTGCCCTTGAAAGGCAGAACAGACACCCAATTCAGAGCGACTTTGCCACTAAGCTATTCAAGCGGGGCTTGCCCCTCCTTTCCTTCTCCTTTAGTTCCACTCTCCATTTTCACAGTGACAGACCTGTCAACAAACTGCAGGGGAGCCCGTGTCTGCATCAAATGGCATCTCCAAAGGTCAACCCTCAGGAGATATCAATTGAAAAACAATGGCAGCACACGAAGAAAAATTCAGTTAATAGTGCCATAAACCTTCATGTTAACGATTTTCTCATTGGGGATTGCTAATCCAAATTTTTCCCAAGAAGCCACAGGCCCTGAGTGGACAGTATTCTTATTTCCATGTTCTCGGTTACAGAAGATAACGTTGTTCTCTCGTAAAACTATGGCATGTCGCTGAAAGACTGTGATAACACCTAGTTATAACTGCTGGCTTGATGGGGAATGAGAGGAGGTGAAATATGGGGTTGGTTAATTCATTACAGTCATTATCCTCTTCACTCATGTCTCTGTTAAACATGAACCCGTGCCGTAATCAGTACTGCAGTCATTCAGATGGGCTTACGTCCTGAGTGAAGAAATGCGAGGCGATAAGGAAGTGCTAGTTTCTCTTTCATCTTGAAAGCCTCTATCTGTTTTTCTCTCCTTCTCTGGTGGTAAAGATGCCTGATAAAGAGAAAATGGCTCCGATCTCATCTTGAGGAGCATTCACAGCGCTCATTATAGCCAATTTGCGTGTTTTCTCACAAACATCCATCAGAGCTCTTTTTCCTCTCACCCCTCTGTCTCCCTCCTTTCAAGATTCACTGTCGCATGTATCCTTCTCATATAGAAAAAACTAATAAATAACCAAAAGCAAGCCACATATGCAGACTGTGCGCACAGATTCAAGATTCGAGAAAAAGAGAGAGAGAAAAAAAGCAGCGACATTGTGTTTGGGTCAGATTTAATCTCACTATCTCTGCTAAACTCACACGTTTTGATACAGATAGTGAAAACGCAGAGGCATTCAGAGAGCAGTCACATGTGACACAGCACACAGATGTTTCACAGCTAACATTTAATCCCTGGAATATAAAACCAATTTTAGTCCCAAATAATCTGGCCACAAAGTTGTACACCAATATTTTTGCAGACATTTCAAATTTTAAATCTCAACCATTTTTACACTGCAAAAATATATTTTTTTATCAATATTTTTGCCTTTTTTTACTCCGTAAATATATCTAAACATTCTTTTTTCTCACCATAATAGATTAGGTTTTATACATAAACATCAATACTTTGTCACATTTATATTTAAAGAAAGACAAACTATTTACATATGCAGATAAGTATAAAATTAGCATAATTTATTTGTAATTATAATAAATGCTATTGTGTTATCTTTTATAATAGTTTATTAAAAAAAATGAAGTAAAGATTTCTTGTTTTAAAGATGTTTAAAAAAATTCACTAGTAAAAACTACAAAAATACAGATTAAGAAATTATTTTTGTAGTGAAACAGGATCTCAAAGTGTTAAGATCTTGTGTAATGGGACAAATGTGTGCCTGTTCGTGTGACTATGTGATGCCGTCTTGATGAGAACACAGGAGCTGGATGAGTCACAGGTTCTCTTGCCTGGATGTTCCGTGCTGGGGGTTCCACCGTCAGCATTACTTTACAGCAGAATACCATCCCCCTCTATCCCTCCCTCCCTCCTCTAATTCTGCTCTCCTTTCCACCCTACCCTTCCTCTTTTCCAACTGCTGCATTGGGGATCTCTCTCCTCATGCAGAAATGAAAGTCTGATGCCATCTCACGGCATTCCACAAACAAATTGAGCCTTTGTGCCGTCTGAACTTTTAATGTAATATGGTTTTCACAAATAATTCACTTATCAAACCTCTCACTTTTTCATAGCCATTATCTTACAGTGAGTCTAAACTGCAGTTCAGCTCTGGAAATGAGGCAGCCCAAATTCAATCCACAATGGCATATATGTTATATAGTCAATGTTTAGCGCTGGCTGCAGGTGTTTTATTGAAAGAGTGAATATGTGTGTGATTACCTAGAAATGTGTTGGAGATGAACTCCGACACCTGATTGCCAGATCTGCTCATCTCAGAGAAGTGCGTCAGCTCCCTGTTCAACATTCTCTTGAACTGGAAAAGATAGAGAGGGGGAATCATTAGTTAAAAAAAAACTCAAAAAGGTTCTACATTGAGACTTCAGTAGGGCCTCCTTTCCCCAAAGTCCTGAAAAATTTAATATTTAACATTATTATGTATGGACTTGCATTTACATACAATACCACAATGGGTTATGGGGTACGAAATACTAAATTTTACTATGTAAATTATATATATATATATATATATATATATATATATTTGAAATTCTAATATATTGAAATATTAATATATCATTTTAAAAATATTTATGCAGCATCTTAATTTATCTTATTTTTAAATAAATCTCTAATACTTAATACCAAGCATAAAAAATGAAAATGCATTAAGAATGTAACAAATGTACAAAGACCAAAGAAGGTAAATGCAGTACGAGAGACAAAGTAGATACTGGTTGAGATTTCATTTGTAAATTGCAATATTTAAACTGTTTGTCAAAGTTTAAGTAATATTTTTCTTCAGCATGTTTTCCACATTTTATGTATGGATATATGTTCAAAAAACAACAATGTAGTACCAAAAAGACACAATGTTGGAAATAAATAAATAAAAAAGCATATATAATTAAATAAGTCAAAAAACGGCAGCCATATCCTGCGCCACATCTCAAATTTTTTACGCTTCATCATTAAAAAATGGATAAATCACAAAAGTGACCAATATAGATGTGCTTTTTGACATCCAAATCAACATATCAGCCAAAATACAACAGATTCATGTAAAAAGAAGAGCCCAAAATAGAGCTCGGGTCTAGACATTCCAGCACAGATGCCACACAGCGAGACTTGCTGTAGGTTTTCCTCCTCAGTGTCTCCATAGACCACCAACAAACACCAAACCAAAACCAACTGCCATTAGCAAACCAGAAAACAGCTCAGTAGCCACCATACACACCTTAATGTAACCCCAGGATACAGAGAGAAGGTAATTGGCCTCAGGCATTTTGGATCGTATTTAATCTCCCGAAATCCACAACAGCGCACTCCTATACCACAAAGGAAACGAGCCAGAGAGAGGCAGACGAAAGGGATTCTTCTGGTTGGGAAAAACTAAAAATCCCCTCTTCTCTCCTCTCCTACTCTGCTTGGTATGGATTAGTAGCTGAGGAGCAGACACGAGCTGTCTTCATGGCAGCTCTCGGCCGAATCGCTCCAGCATTGACTCTCCATGGCTGCGGATACGAGCAAGGGACCAACAGCGGATGGGAACACCCGTCCTGAGCTGGAGGAGGATCCAGAGAGCGACGGCCAGAGCTAGAAGTGAAGCAGAGGGTCTGAAAGTGCCAATGAATTATAGAGGAGATGAAGGAGCAGTAAAGCAGAGGGAGGGAGGGATGAGGGGAATAAACGCTGGGATGCTCATCTGGCTGGAGGGGGGTCTTCCTCTGCTGGATTAGTGCCGCTCTGCTGCAGCACTACGCTCACGCTCTTTCATCATCTCTCTCGGTCTTTCTCTCTCGCCCCCTCCCTCTCGCGTCTCTCCCCCGGTCTCGAGTCTGTCAGCCCCAGCAACACGCTCCATAGGCACATATGATTTGAAATAGAGATGGCAGAGAAGAGGGGGAGCCCCGCTTTGTTATGCGGAGAAATCACGAGAGGAAAAAGGCAGAACAGAAAGAGAGGGAGGTTTATGCACAAACAATTCATCGACCTTTGTCTTCAAGGTCTACTCCTAATTTAGTACAACAATTAGAACCCTTTTGTACTGCAAAAGGCGATGCATGGAAGATAGGAGTTTTAGATGAGTCTGGGTTCTTTCAGGCTCGGTCACTCTAATTTATTGCATTGCTTTAATGCACAAGGCTTCATATGGAGCCCTGTGCTATTTTTACTGTAGAGTATGGTGGGAGAGAAGCCTTGGATAATTGCCTGTCTTTGTCTTTTTTCGGTGACATCAATACCCCCCCCCCATCACCCCCCACGACTCTCTCTCTCTCTGCCTCCCCGTCTACATCCGAACACCAATTGCGCCAACATCCCAACGCCATGGCAACAGTGTCATGTGACACAGGCTGCCGCTGAGGCTTCACTCCCTCCCTAGCTTCCAAAGATGGTAGCCCAGTAATCACGAGGACACCACTGCGTCTCAATAACATCAGCCAAATCAACCCCCCAAATCATTAAAACGGGGAGGAGGGCAGACGGACAAAATCAATGAGCCGTCCTTGATCTAGCCCAAACGAGCAAAGTCCATTAACAGGGAAAACCCTCCAAATGGAAAATCTTAAAAGTGTCCAAAACCACTAAAGGCAGCAGTCCAGACCAAGTTTTTCCATCACACTCGCCTATGACGGATAAAATGGTGCATTTCACAACCAACAGAAAGTAGATGCCCAATTACACTTACAATACAATTTTCACTCAGAAATTGCTAGTAAATTTCACAAATAATTACAAAGAAACAGCAAAGAACACATTGAATTAAACAAGAAAGTTTGAAGTAGAAAGACCGAAATACTATTTTCTTTGCTTTATTTAGAACTTCGAAGAATTTTTTTTTACAGTGTGTTCGTTGTTTATTTGCAGCAGAGACTGTTTCTGCTGATTAACGCAGACATATGAGGAGATAAAAGGATTCATGCAATGATTTTGGATTATCCATGTGAAATGTGTGTGTCAGTGTTTATGCGCCTTCATGAGAAAAAGAGAGTGGGAGGGAGAGGGGGAAAGAGAAAGATGGAAAATAGAGGAGAATCTCTGCATTATGCTGCAGTGGGGGTTCCTCAGCAGTGGAGATGTCTAGTCAGAGCTGTAAACAACTTTGACATATCATAGACCGTGCCTTCTGCGGCTCACATTTCTTCTTATCATCCGTATCAATAAATCCATGCGAGTGGCTCATTCTAAGCCCTGTGAGAAACATGGATGTAGGGGGGCGGATGTGCAACGACTTCTCTGAGAAAAGTTAAGGGTGAATGAAGGGAATGTCATTCTCAAAGACCTTCATTCTGTAGAAAAAGACCATTCAAAAACTCGATTAAAGCTAACCGATTCCATCAGCTCGGATTACCTGTGTAATGCATTTAGAGGCAAAAAAATGTATAGTTTAAAATGTATATCAATGTATATGTGCTGAAACCATTTCCCCCTTTTCACCATTTAATCACATTTTTTCCATCACTAGTTCATTTCAATAATCCTACAAAGTGATGCTTTTTAATAAAACTATTCTCTCAACATTCCCTTCAGTATCTCAGTTTACATTAGCTCTACATCTACATTAGATGTACACTAGATGTACTACATTAAAATCTACATTATAATTTAAAAAAAACATTATAATTAAAAAAAAAAAACAATAAGCTAAATGTTGTTTTAAACTGTTTGAGTAAAGTATGTGACACCACAGGACGTCAGGATGTCAACTTACCAAATGTATTTCCTGTCAACAACCCATCGGCATCAATTTCAGCAAATATTATCAGAATAATACTAGCTGGTCAGATTTTATTTGTGTATTTCTTTAAAATAGGACATTTAGCAATAGGATGCTATTTAATTGTCTCCACTTGTGGGCAGTATAAACCCACAGATGTTAAGTGTGATAGATTGTTTGCTCACCTCACACTTTTTGCCAGTGGCATATTCAATCAATCTGTACTCTCATCATGACCTTGTCTAATGTATCAGTGTTTGATGCAGGACAGGCGAGTCAATCAATCATCAAAATACATTTAACTTTTCAGTTGTCCTCTGTCAATTGAGATTGTTTTTTTCTTACCATATCTTTTTCTATACTCAAACTATCATGTAAATGACACTACATACACTAATGTTTTTTAATTATAGCTATCTGAATGTCTTGTGTACAACATTTAGTCATCTAGAGGGGAAAACCCCCATCAGTTTCTTGGACAGAAATTGTGGGAGTTTTTATTGCACCGAATGATGTCATTTGAGAAGCACATAATTGCAAAATCGGCAAATTCTTAACAGTGATTGATATATGACGGTGGCTGGAAGACGACTTTGAAAGGATGTGACGCACATCAAGATGACAAACGGGTTCTCTAGTATATTAGAACAATACCATCAAAAATGACAACCGCTTCTGAAGAAACTCTTTGTGTGTTAACTATCACCGCCTGAGGATAAAAGCCTGCCGTTACACTTCCCCTAAACTTCTCAATATGTTTGCATGGATGCATGTATGTGTGAAATCAACATTTGGACAGACAGATTAATGGATTAGTTATTAAATTACAGATTAATACACTTTTAGCTGATTTAGTCTCAATTATATCCACACAACGAAGAGGCTAAATCGCTTAAGATTAGAAAGGAACTTATAGCTTTAAAATGAACACAGATTGTTTCTAAGGTTTGAGATGATCAGAAAAAGACAGCAAAAATGAAACAACTTAAAACAAACATTTACACTACAACTATTTTAACAACAGTTCTCATTCGACTGATATTGGTACTCTTGGTAGTCTACAACCAAACTAACTATGCAGGAACCGTAGTTTGACTGTAGAGCATTAGTTTAATATTACAGGGCTCTGGCTGGTTTAGATTATATATCTGTGACTGTAAAACACATCCTCTCTTAAAGACCACTGCCTTATGTCCACACTATTTCATCCACACTGTCCCATATGCAACTTGTCAATAAAAGAAAGCACTGTGCAACAAAACAAAATAAAAAAAAACCTTTCCAAGCATTCAATTTTCATCTATAAAGCTCAGAAAAGTTCACAAAGCTACTTTAAGCAACAGTTATGTCCTTGAAAAGTCCACCAAGTAACATCCAACAAAAATAAACAGCACACTAATAACTTAAAAAGCATAAAACAAAGGCTCACCTTTTCCAAAGACTTAACTCTTCCAATCTTTCTCGGATCAATATTCTCTAAGTAAGCTCCCATTTTAGGTGAGTAAAGTTTTCTAAGTCCTGCTTTCTGTGAGCGTGTCACCTTGTCTTGAGGTTCAGCCTTAGACAGACAAGATAGCTTTACTAACTTTGAGCAGTGAGCGCTTACTATTCTTCACTTCAGTGTGTGTGTGTTACTGTATACACACTCCCCCTTTAACCATGGGACCGCCTCCTCTCTCTCTCTCTCACACACACACACACACACACACACACACACACACACACACACACACACACACACACACACACACACACACACACACACACACACACACACACACACACACACACACACACACACACACACACACAGGAACTGTAACGCCATTGCAACATAGTTTATAGGGTAAATACTAGTGTGCGCTGGAATCAGATCCAGCAAACTGATATGATCTTTTGAAGTCATCAGAGAAAGCTGCCACAGACATGCAGATCTGTGGGAAATCCTGACTTTCAAACCACAAAAATGTTATGCTGCACCCAAAGGAAAATCCCAAAAGAGATCTTTAATGTCTCAATTGCTTCTACTAGACTGACATGAGATTATAGAGAGGAAACTTTTAAGTATTCTGCCTTTTCTCCAGAGGACTTTATTAATTTCACGTCTCCTCTAGCCTTTTAGGTTAATCTTAAGTCTGCAAGATGCAGTATTAAGTATGCAATCAAATAATCAAAATATTTAATGTAATATAAAAAATATATGTGTATGATTTATGACATTATATTAATACAATTATTCTGATTATATTAAGATTTAATATCAATTCCTACATTTCTCGTCAAATCATTCTATTACACGCATTACATTAATTGTATAGCTCTATACTCCTATTAAAACAATTGTCTCATTCTTTCTAATTTAATTTCTTTATAGGAACTTTATGAGAAAAAATAAATGGTACAGAGCAACAACAAAGCTATAAAATGTCCCTCTGAGACGGATTAAGTAATAAAGATACAATGACCCTTTGATATAATTTGATTGAACTATCAACATAGTCCAAAAAGAATCAGAACTTTTCAATTTGAATTTGAGAATAGCTGATACTGTATGGATTTTACATGCACACACAAGCACATGCAGCTAAAGTTGAATGCACATAAGATGGGACAGATGTCCAAAGGGGCAGCAAAAGGTCAGACGTCCTGGTACAACTCTGATGGCTATCATTATGTTGTTTTTCCACAAACTCATACAAGCTCCCAGAAAATAAGCAGATCTTGAGTCTATCATGATACAGTCACAGGCTTTGTGAATGTCCTCTTTTCTCTCCAATAGGCTACGTTGTGGCAATATCTGTGTTCACCTGCATGCACTGCATAAAATAATCAGTAGTTTTGTCGTTTTCCAGGAAAATTATATATACATCCTTCGATTGATAAATTAACTTAAGATGCAAATTTATCTGCAATATTAAAGAGAAAGTCTTTGTTATTTTAAATATTGATATTTTATTTTATATTAATATTGTAATATTAATTTATTACAATTTTGTATCTAATTTTAATACACTTTACATTCTTATTGAATTAGTAATCTTTGTTTATTTGTTTAAGAATAAATCTAACAAAATTTAGTGAGGTTTATGCAAAAATAAATGAATAAATAAATAAGCAGATAGAGTAAGAAAAATAAAACAATAAAACAAATAGAAATCGTCTTAATATCAAGTATTAACATGCAAATTTGCATTACAAGTAAATTGTTTATGGATGATTAGATACTTCTAATGGAAAACTGTTCAAAAATACTGATAACGAAAATAATTAGCAGTGCAAATTCTGGGTCTTCCCAAGATCTGTCCCTTTCCTGTACGTATATCTGTATGACTGAGCTTCTGTGAGTGTGTGCAGGAGTAAGTGTGTATTCATCCCTATTGTCTGCAGTAAAAGTCCCTGTGTTGCAGTGTATGCCTGTTTGACGTCAGCAGAAGGAGAAACAAACAGGGAGAGCAGCCTTGTCCTGCCATACAGCACTCACTCCCATTGTAGTCTGGACCTAGCTAGAGCTTAGGAAGGAGACAGGAAACCTGAGTCACAGCTGCAGGAGACACACACACACACACACACACTGGAGCTATGCAGAGTATCACATGAGCGGACAGTGACAGCGATTTGAAAACAACACAATGATTAAAGAACAAAACAGATGACAAACAATACAGGTTGAAACATGCGTATTTATGTCTGTAACTCTTACAGAGATTGTGCTCTTCATATCAGCAGATGATTCATAAGGATATATTTGTTTCAAATTGAATTATATTGTTTATCATAATGCTCTGAATACAGAGTAAACTTGAATAAAGTGTAAAATACTGCACAAAATATTCAAGTCTTGAAAAAACTAACAAAAAAAATAACCCTAGAAATCCTAAAAAAGTTAACATTTAACTTTACTAACTTCCTTGTTAATATAAATTGGTACACAAGATGTCAATCACATCACGGCAACACACAGGGATGTGGAAAAACGTGTTGGAAAAGAAGGGCATGTTAACACCTGTTTAATATGCTAGGAAGACTTGCTAACACATTTATACAGACAATGTGAGAGGCTGCTGGGATAATAAAGTGCGTGACATCCTTAGAAAGAGCCTTTATACTTCAAATATCATGGTAAAGGCAACACAACTAAATATAATTTCAATCTAGCATATGTTTTGCATATCCAAATACAGAAAAACAGATTATATCTGAAATGGAGGGAAACTTGTTGTGTGGAATGCTAGAAAACAGCAGTTATAATTTTTAAACCAAGTTAACTGGCACAAGAACCGACTCTCAATAGCCCCATTCACAAAGCAGCCATTGAGACAAGCAAAAACTACCAGAAAGAAAGTTCTTTACAGTGCAAGAGTTTCTAAAACTTCCAGAGGACCTCTTAAAGTGGTGTGCTGCACCTTCTCACCTTGTTGGAGGCCATGTCGCTGACGGAGCGGTACGTCTGGATAGTTTCCAGCTGATCCAGACACCAGTCCAGCTCCTCCATGGTCTCCACAGCCAGCTTCTGGTACGATTCGTCTGGACAGAGACACACAGAAACGGGGGCACCGTGAAAATCCTGCTGCACGGCCACTCGAGCACAGCCCGCCAGACAATCCTTCATCCTGGGCTTGCACGCACACACACACACACACTCCCGGAATGTATGAGAGAGTGAGAGTGGGTTCTTCTGAGAGCTAGCTGTGAGAGATTTCCCCCCTTGGTCGCTCCTTCTCATTGGCCTGGCGCTTGTGGCTAGGTGATACTGCCTCTTTGGCTGCGTGCCCCTTCCTCTCACCCCCCCCGCCTCTCTCTGTGTGCCACTCTCACTCATGTCTGAGAGTTGGCTGTGGTGGGATGATACAGCCTGTTGGCACTGTGCTTTCTCATTTTACTAACCCGTTTGGGATCTCTCACTCTCTCTCTCATCGCTCGCTTTATAAACTTGAACCTAAACACACACACTTCCTTGTTGTGAAAAACACTTTTTATCTCGCAAAAATGGATGTTTGTGTAAAAACGACATTTTAAGACATAAATATTCTGTTGTGATTTTGCTGGCTATGTACAATTAAAGAGCACCATTTTTTTTTACTTTTTTTTGGCCATTAAGTTTCCTTATAGGACCAGATTCCAGGAGACATTGTATTGACATCTTTGATTCAAACTTTAGTAACAAACTGGCATTAGAGTAGGTCAATTTGATTAAATTTTGTGTATCATGTTCATATTGTGATTTATTTTCATCACATCGCTGCATGGCATTTCTAATGTACAAAAAAGTCTAGTAAAAGTAATACCATTCAACTTTATTCAGCAAAGGTGCATAAAATTAATCAACAGTGACCTTAAAGACCTTTACATTGGCTACAAAAATCAAGATCAAAGAATCCTGAAAATATTTCGGAAGCAAATCAGCATATTAGAATGATTTCTGAAGGATCATGTGACACTGAAGACTGAATTAATGATGCTGAAACTTCAGCTTTACCATCACAGCAATGAATTACATTTTAAAATATATTAGAATAAAAATAATATAAAAAAATATTTTAAATTACAAAAAAAATAGCTTTTACTGTATTTTTACTGTTTATAAGAAGTTTCTATCAAAAATATTAAACAAATCTTAGAGACTCCAAACTTTTGAACGGAAGCGTGTTTTGGTAAATATTACTTTTAGTTGTTATATTAGTGTATACAGCATTAATGAAAATAGAGAAATATTTGTCTTAGTGTTCATTTAGTTAAAACTGTTGAAATCATGCCTATATTTTTAATTAGATTTTTACAGCATTTTGCTGTCTATATTAAACATTTTGAATCTCATTGGGAAACAAAAACGTATTATGAGATATCAAATAACGCCAAAAGACTAGAATGGCTACACTGTCCATTCCAACCCCAAAACTACAAAAGAAACAAAAGCACCAAGAGAAACAACAAGCACATTTACATACACACATAGATGATAAACCATCACGTTTTATCATGCGCTTATATTAATGTCAAGATATACGTAAATGGGCACACCACAGAAATGCATGAGGCGTATAGGCATGATCTGTGTGTGTGGGTCTGGTTGAAGCATAGATGTGTTTACAGTAGAGGGGAGTCTGGTGAATCAGTGCCCTGTGGCTTTGGGACACAGACGAACCCTTGTGTTCCTCTGACTTTGCTGTGGTGGGTCTCCTAGTTGCAGAACAACACAGCAGCAGAACTTTAGCAGGGCCCTGTCGAATGACGGCACTTCTCTCTAACCTCCACACGCTCAAAGCCACAGACACATATTTGCTCTCTGAACACCGGGAGAAAAAGCTCTTTGATGTGGATCATTCATTTTCACTGCTTTTTTTTTCTTTTTTCTGAGCGTGTGGAGGGATACCTGCACACTACAACACCAAGGCTAAGTCGAAAAGCTTTTTTAAACAATATTTACATCTTCACAAAACTTAAAGGTACAGTTTTATACCTAAAAGAGAGCAGCTAAGTATAACCACATTTTAATATTGCTAAAGAAAATGTGAATAGTGCCATGGCCATGAAAAAAACGCAGCCATAATTCTAGGTTGTGCATGTGGGTGCCAGGCCAATGCTATGCAGTTGCTGAGGTGCTCTAAATGGTTTGTAGTGCATTGGTATCTGGTTGCTAGGGTGTTCTGGGTGGTCGCTAGGTGGTTACTTACTGAACCAAGTGAAAAGACCACCCACAAGTCTTTTCTTGATATTTAAGTTTTAAAATCCAGTTTTAGCTTTAGGGAATATTTACACGAAATACTTGGATCAGTTTGAACAAATTGCCAATCTAAAAATGTATTTAATTATGTTCAATATAAAAATACAAATAAACAAAATCAGCTATAAATAATCCTGTAAAATCAGATAGAATGATAGATAGAGCGATGCAATGATAGATATATAGATGGATACTCTTCTTCAAGACACACATAATACACACAGACACGAAAGCACTGATGATCATGGCGGATTCAGAAAAAGGGGGCAACGGTCCAAGATGCTGACATATGGTCATGCTGCAGTTGCCCACATACCATGAGGTCATCCAATAACAGAAAAAAAGGGGACAGATAAATTAAATAATGTCCATTAACCCTCCAGTGACATTTACTAAAAACATGGACAGCTAAGATATATACATATATATACTGTAAAATGTTAAATCATCATTCTGATATTTCACGTTAAAACTAACACTTTGTATGTGTGAACAACTTGACTGAATCACTTAAGGGCAAGTGTAGGGATGGTGTTATAAGGAGAAATATCAGCATACCAAGCATTTGGGTTTTGCGGTCACAAAAATGTGTTTGCATGTGTGTCATACTTATCATATTTATATATTGTCATTGTTCTCTATTACTTTAACTGTCCATCAAGTCCATGAAACCATATAGGGTGTCTCATTTGTCATTGTAGGTTTTAGAAGGATGCTCAAGAGCGCCCCCTATGCACCCACATTGGTGTGGACCTAGCAACAACGGTCCATGTAGCAATGTGTGGGATTGTGAAGGTGTGAAGGAAGGCTGAAAAAGCCAATAAGTTTTGATAAGTTGGTAATCTCCATATAGTGTGTGTGTGTGTGTGTATATATATATATATATATATATATATATATATATATAAAAACTGTATATACACTATTGTTTTGGTTACACTTTACAATAAGGTTTCATTTGTTAAAATCAGTTAACTACATTTGTTGACATGAACCATCAATGAACAATACTTCTACAGCATTTATTAATATTATTTAATGTCAACCTCAGCATTTACTAACACATTTTTAAAATCAAAAGTTGTATCTGTTAACATTAGTTAATGCACTGAACAAACAACACCATGAATATTTTTATTAACACTTGCAAAGGTTAATAAAAAGCTTGTGGCGAGCAGGACAAGGCCGAGGGCCGTGAGATAGCGGCGCGAGGCCGGTGGCGTGATTACGGATGAGCGACATACGGTGTCTCGTACCTCTCACGGAGGAGCACAAGCATAAAAGGAGGAGCGACGACAGTGAAGAGTGAGAGAGGACAGGCCTGGACTTGTGTTTTATGTTTTATTACGTGACAGCAGTCTTCCATGAGGGCCTGCTGTCTTTTAATTTTACGTTATTTAAATTACGTTATTAAAGTATTTAAATGTTCGCTGGTTCCCGCTTCCTTCTTCCCATAACATCTAACTGCGTTACAATGCTGTAAAAATGTTCATGTCAACTATTGGATAATGTTAACAAATGAGACCATTTGTGTTACCATTGTTGTGTTCATCGGGTAATTATCATTCTGATAATTCATGTCAAAACTAACACATCTTTCTTTGTGTGAACGACTTGACTGCATCATTTAAGGGCAAGTGTAGGTGTGGTGTTATAAGAAAAAGTATCAGCATATGTTTGCATGCGTGTCATTTGAGGTTACTTCAGATCACAAATATCAAGTCTTTTAGTCGATGAGGGTGTTTATGTCATGGCTGAGTGCTGTGCGTATGTGTTTGAGCTATCGGATGTGGTGTGTGTGGTAACAGCCCTATCTCTGTCTTCCTGATGCGCATGTAGAGGATTAGCTTGTGAGCACGTGCTTACATGTGTCATTTTTCCTTTTTCTTCATCCATGCCCCTCCTGAATTAATGCCTAGTGTCTCAACGCTTAGTCAAGCAGTGGAAGGATAAACTATAGCTTTTCCAATAAAGAGGAAGCATGAAGACATGACGTCAGATCAAATCTCAGTGGACCTATAAGAAAGCACTTCCTCTGTTACTGATTGTAAGAGGAGAGAGAGAGAAAGAAAATAAAGAGTTGGGGAAATTCTGGAAAAGCTTGTTTATAGCCAAAGGACATTGTGAAAGAGCGCAACAGATGGGTTTCTCTCTGTGGACAGAGAATACTTGATAACGCATTAAATTTGAGGAAAAAACTATGAGATTAATTAAATATAATTCAGATTAGGCAATTATGTAGCTATTTGCGATTGGAAACCAATCAAATAATTTTTTTTTAATTAAAACTGACAATTAACTAAAAATTAGAACCAAAATGCTGTTTTTTCTATTCTAAACTATGGTCTGTTGAACATTTCAGAGAGACACAAAACAAAACAAACAAACTGTCTTTATTAATATTTAATTTTGCTTCTGAAAGACTGTTCAGAAATTATGACTTATATTTTACTCTATTGACAGCCACCTCGACAATGGTTTCATATGGGCACTGGAACAATCATTTCTAAAATGCATTAAACTTTAGTTTACAAAGACGTGAAACTCACCGAGTGGTCTGGGGTGTTCACTGATATGGTCACACAAAAATCGCTGCAAAGGATGTACTGTACCTCACAGAACAAGTTAATGGAGTTGGACAAAACCTACGATAAAACCTATTGGAAAGCATCTTTTGCAGCGATTTTTGTTTCTTTTGTCAAACAATTACAAAGAAAAAGCAACACACTGAAGTAAACATGATATTTTGAAGTAGAAATAGTGAATACTGAAATAGTATTTTCTCGTTTCATTTCATTTACAAAATAAACATTTTTTACAGTGTATCTGTATCTGTATCTATGGATAGATGGATGAAATATTAATTGCCAAAAGCGTTATAAAAACAAATTGGAATTCAATTGAAAATAATTCTCTATTATTTTAACAGTCCGTCAAGTCCATGAGACCATAGGGTGTCTCATTTGTTATTGTGGTTAAGAAGAATGCTCAAGAGCGCCCCCTTTAGGCCACAGATTGGTGTGGAGCTTAAAGTGGAATATTACCCAACAGTCCATGCAGCAATGTGTGGGATTGTGAGGGCTGAAAGTGCCAATGAGTTCTGATAAGTTGTTAAATCTCCAAAGAACCATACAAAGAACTTTATAGCAAATAAAGCAGCCTCATTTCTGAGCTTAAAGTGAGGCAAAGAAGCACTGAAGAATCTTCATTTTGAATGTGAAAGACAATTCTGTAATTGAAACCGTAAACAAGGATGATACTGTGCTCACTTATGACGCAATAACCTCTCTCAACAGATGTTACATACTTCTAAATGCAACAGTGGTGCATCATACAACTACACGGGACATTCCCGGAGTTCATTTTAATGAGGTTTCATCTCAACATGACAATTTCTGAGAAGCACCGTACTGGTTCAAATGAAATGTTTTCCATTAGGAGGCGGAAGCCACTCCTTTGGCTTTGAGGGCTTTTACAACAGACACATTGAATAAATGAAGAGTGCTGGAGAAGACCGCAGTCAGACGACCAGACCACATGAATGGGAGTCCTTCGCAAAAGTCGAAATGGGTGCTTGTTGATTTGGGCATGTTAGACCATACAAAACATGAGACTTTGAAGTCATTTTCAAAAGAGAAAATGGCAAAGAACACCCAATGAGCAATGTGTTGCTGAGGGCCAAGTTTCTTTCACAAATAATTAAGGTTTGAATTTGTTCAACACAATTCAGTTTCACTGTTTCAATATTAAATTGTTAAAACATTCAAATGTTTGCATTTAAACAGTCTGTAAAACCAACTTGTCAAATCCCCAATATTAAAAGGTCTGTCTTTTGAAAAACAGCCCCCTTTTTCCTCCATCACAGAGCTGCCCGTCCCCCTCTCTAGAAATGAGGTACGCTTCACAATCAAGAACTAACTGTGGGTAAAATAACTGCCAAGAGCAAAATTATAGGATAGGGCATGGCACGGAAGGAGCCAAAGCGGTCTGAAAATCCTTCCCAATCTTGATCCAAACCCTTCTCCTCATTCTGAACCCATTCGTTCAGCTATGGTCTAAATCTTCCCCTCAACATGACACACAATGGACCTCTCTAGGCCGAAAAACACATTTACCCAATAAGGCAATGAAAAGCATAATTTGACTTGTAAAAGCAGCTATAGATAGAAAACAACAATAGCTTATCAACAATAGGTCCATATTTGGAGTTTTAACAATGGATTTCATCTTCGCAATCAATATTATAACATTAGTATTGATAGGAATATGTATGTACAGTTTGGTTCTAAAGTTTGGATACATTTTTGCAGGTGAAATCCAGTCATTTTAATAGGAATCCACACGATCGAGAATTTTGCGTGGAAGATTTCCACACAGATTTTGCAACAATTCGCCACAATGACCATCAGAAAGCTCCTTGTTATGAAATTAAACTGTGTGAGCGGTGCTTCATACATCGTTACATTATTAACAAAAGACAGTGGACCTTAAGTGGAGTAAATGGTAAAACTATTTGTGCTACAAACCAGTGTGTTTATAATTACAACAATACATTAAAATAATATGGTAAGAAATACCATTTTTCAATCTCAAGCAGCATAACGAGCTGTTTTGTACAGTTAAAAATAACTATGTTGAAGACCCTGGACACATTCAATTTACAAATGGCCATGCGACTACATTAAAAATAAGGTGGATTGTAATTCCTGAATTGAAACATACAAATGTTTATAAATTATTTAAGGTTCATTGAATATTGAATTCACAGAAATGCATGTTCACTTTACATACAAACGCCTACATTCCGATTGAGATTACCCTGTTGACAGAGGCATTTGGAAATTTCCAAATTTGTTCCATTACATTCAGAATTGATGAGAAGCATTTCATGAGTCAATAGTCAGTTCAGTGAGGGGATCTGGGGTAAGCGACCACACAACATCCAACCTTGTATTCACGAGGTCCTGGGTGGTTTAAGTGAACATACATACACAGGGAAGGCTTTGTCCTTTCAACTGGCTTGAACCCTGCCACCAAAGTCTAGAGTATTGACAGACCTCAATAGGGCTGTTTGTCAGTACCTCGCTGACCCATTCCAACCCCATTACCATAGGCTAGGAAGCCAACATAACCGAATTAGCTCTAACTTTTGTCAGGTTTGTTTTTTCTTTCAATCCTACCATTACTGTAACAGCCAACAGAGATTCCCGATGGAATATGGGGTCGGTGGTATAGGGTGATGAGCAATGCTAGAAGAAATCAGGATGGATGTTTTAATGGATACTAGCTGGACATTTAATGATTTTGGGAACGTCGCCAGATAATGGGTGAAATCAATTTGGAAGTAAACATCATGATGTCCTACCAACAAGGGCAGAGCATTGCTGTATTATTCTGCATGTGCATATTTGTCCTTCAAGGGCACAAAAATGCCCAATTGGATTTCGTCCAACATTCTAATCCACGTGTAACTTTATATGTGTTCAATAAACAAATCTATATGAACTAATGAATTAGGGTGGAATAAAAGATGGCAGAGGGGAGTTGGGTGGAGACTACTGAAAACTATTTTACAGCATACACTGTACACAGTAATAAAACAAACCTGCGGCCATCATGCTCACCACTCTGTTCCGTCACTTTGAGTTGTCTTTCCCTTCTATCATCAGGGAAACTGGATTGACAGGATATGTTATGTGCACAGAAGAGGAAGACAGAAAGATTTACGATCAAGTCAGACATTGCATGTCTAGAGCATTTCAGCTCAGTAACCTGTGATTTTCCATTATACAATAATCATACTGCTGCTAAATAAAGATACAGTATAAGGTTTAACTAGTTAAACTTACTGTTTTCTTGCAATGGATTACTACACATTTTACATATTCACATATACAGAGAGTTCTTAATAGATTAATATTCCAAATTACCTTTCAAGATTAGTTGACTATTTTCATGCTTGTCAATTACATCTTCGCTAAAGTTTCTTTAAAAAAAAAACTTAATGTATATTACACCACCAAACTGGGAAAAGACAACTTAACAAAAGATCTTTGAAGGAATAGTTTATTTTTTTCCACTTAAAAAATTATGCCTTTATACTGTATGTGAACCAAATGGCATTGGTTCAGGCTTATTATTTGACCAATCGCAATGCACCAAAATTTGAAAAAGACAACCATAAATAAGTTATAAGAGATACAAAAGATTACATCGAACAACTTTCTAACTTAAAGTAAATGGGACCAGAAGGCTTCCTTCCTTCTCACACACACAGTATTTAGTATTCACCTCTATCACTGTGCCCAACAGTTGGTTATAAATATGACGTATGGGCACACAAGTCATGTGACTGAAAAAGATGAATAGAAGTAGGGGTGTGACGAGATCTTGTGCCATGAGATCTCGTGATATTAAAACGTGACGATATTTCTCATCGAAGTAAAAAGCAGTCTCGCGATATCAGCATGACGGAGTTGAGCTAGTGGCAAAACCTTTTACAGTGCTTGCATTATATTGTTTTGTTTTTTATTGCATGTGATAATTAGATAAATAAATGCATTGCAGGTTGAAGTGAAGTTGTGAAGTGAAGTGAAGGTGAAGTGTGACGCTTTAATTATTTACATGCATGAAGGTTACACGTTTCTTCTCAGAGCGACTCCGTTTATAGTAAATGCTGGTCCACACGAGCTCATTCTCTGCATGTGCTGTTTGTTTGGGTTTCCATTTCCAATAATGTCCATTTGGGAATGCAAAGTGTGATATTTCACATTTTGTGACTTTCAGTTGAATAAGAGACAAATTGTCCAGTCATATATTTCATTATTGAAGATTTTTTTAAATATTCACACAATATCGGGTCTTGTCTCGTCTTGTGAGCTAAGTATATTGTAACACCCATCTGCATAATTAGGGTGGGGCAAAAACATTGATTTCCAATTAATAGTTTTTTAAAAAATGTGGTCGATTCGATATCGATTTCCAAAAGCAACGAATCAATCTTTTTGCCATATTTATTTCCGCAAACATTGAACATAATATTGACTCTTAAAAGTCTTCTCCACTAGATATCAACCTCTTATTTACCTTGCGCAATGTTACAACGGGATCCCTTTCATTCATTCAGTGCTTAACATGGCAGATGCATGCATGCCTTTCAGATATTCTGGATAGTTGAAGATACTTTTCCGATCAGGCTAATAGTGCATGGTAGGGCTGGGACGGTTACCGCATTACCGCAATATCGTGGTCACGTGACTCCAACCGCGGGTCTCAGCTCGTTACCGTCATCACCGCAAAAAAAACCCATTGGCCTGCACATGTGTGCACGTTGTGTCTAATTATATGGATTCATTGATTCTAATGACATGGATTATGTATAATGGCATTGTGTCTTACATGGATTCAAGGTTTTCTAAACAAAACTTATCATCAATAGATGGAGCAAATCCGATCTTTCGCGAGTTGGGGAGTGCAATGTTCCATGACACATAATAACACTCCATTCGTATTAGAGATGCGCGGATGGGCTATTATTTCATCCGCAACGGCATTACAAAACTCATCATCCATCCACCATCACCAACGTTTATGACCAATTTTCAAAACCGCACCCGCCCACCGTCCGCTGATTGTTTTAAGGTCTATGGGCAACGCGAGGCGCTGCTGCCGCGAGGCTAGAAAGCTCTTGGCTGTTCTAGGAAGGAGACTGATCTAATGCAGCAAAGATATTTAAAGGCTAAAGTCCCTAGTAGCCTATGTTGTATCCCCAGTAGGGCTGCAACAACTAATCGATAAAATCGATTATAATCGATTATGAAAATCGTTGTCAACGAATGTCATTATCGATTAGTTGGTCTGCTTACGTCACGGGGAGCGTTTACTGGTACGCACACACACGCAAGGTCTCTCTCCCTCAGGCGCTCTGCCGAGCGCGCGCGCTACACGGTTTGGAGCAGTCTCTTCTGTCTCGCATGCGCGCTCTAGATTTCGGGAGTTTGAACTAATTCGCGGGCATCAGGGAGCCGCAATCAATATGCGGGAGACTCCCGGGACTTCCGGGATCTTGGGATGTCTGTATTTTGTCTCGAGCATCAGGTTGCGCAATCAGTTCGCTCGCAACGTAAGTGATGGATTAAAATAGCGCTACCGCAGAAATAGGTTAAATTAAAACGGTCTTTACAAAGCGAAGCACTAAATATAAAGGCAGTTAATAACAGCAGCAGTAAAATATTGTTTTTTAGTCACTGTACTCAGTGGTTTTCAGCGAATGCTTGTGCACTAATGCATAATTTCTCCTGTCCTTTACTCAAGCCTGTTAGCTTGCTGGGTAACGTTACCTCCATTCCGTTCTCTTTTTATAGCATTTGTCTACTAAGTTTTAATTGTTTTTCAAACGCGATCTACTGCGGCTCTACGTTCACACAATTGTTTTCAGTCTTTCTATATTTATTTAATCAATTTATCCTTATATTATTCTTTTATATATTATATATAATATATATTATATTCTTTATCCTTATATTCCTTATATATAATTAATTTTAAATAAAAATTAAATGAATTATATATTTTAGATGTTTTTAGTTTGTTTTTAGTTCAGATATTCACATCTGAACAACATGTCTGTGTAAATTTGTTTTAACAAAAATTGAGTTAAAACATAATATGTTGGATATTTTTTTTTAACAATAATCATGTTTGTCAACTTGCCATCAGCAATTATCATTAAAAACAATGCAAATATTGATATTAGTAAAACTCAATGTGTGGCTTTTGCACTTTTTAAAGTACACTTTTACACATAAATACCCTGATTTAAGGTTTTATTTAGTTATAATAAAAAAAAAATCTAATTTAATTTCTATCCGATTAATCGATTAATCGAAAAAATAATCGTCCGATTAATCGATTATCAAAATAATCGTTAGTTGCAGCCCTAATCTCCAGAATTCCGATTGACGTACAGGCACAAAAATAAATAAATAAATAGCCTAAATAAAACGGACATTGGCAAACCTGACCTTACCTGACTGTAGCCTAAAATAAAATTTTATCATTTCGTTTTGAATTTTGTTTAAAAGTAGACATTTCAAGCTTTCTGTTTATTTTAAATGTCTGTGAGGCAAGTAGCCTATACACTGAGTTTCGAGCTCCAGTTCACGCGCAAGGGATCGCGCCCCGCCTCCACGTCCTGATAATTTGTCTGCTATATTTGCTTCTTATTTATTAATTCCAGTCAATTAGTTAATGAAACGGTGATTAAAATTAAGATACAATTTATACAAAACGAAATTCAATTTAAAGAAAGGCTTTCAACAAAACAAAACTTATTTAAAGTGGTTTACCGCTATACCGCGGGAATTTCTTGCTTTTCAACCGCGATTTTTTTAGAAAAAATCCATACCGCCCCAGCCCTACTGCATGGACACGAAAATGTATCATTTGCATGCATTTTTAAGCCTTGCCAATTTAAACATTCAAGCGCAAGAAAACGCAAAAGAGAACTCAATTCTGTACTTGTGCACTGAATGCACAAGCTGAGTCTCAGACAGTGTCACAAAATTCACAAAAAAATTTCATGAAAAAGTTTTTACTTTTTAGATCAATCATCAAAATTGTTGTATAGAATATATATATTTTGTGTTTCACAGAACAAACAAAATAATGTGCGGCTATAAAAACATATGAGGTTAAGTAAATGATGACAAAACTTTCATTTTTGGGTGAACTAATCCTTTAATTAAAAGTTGTGAGCAGTCACTATAGAATAATAATGTGTTGCCTAATGTGAAGCATTATGTGCACGTTTCTCATAAATGGAATGCGTGCTTGTGTGGGAATGGATGTTAAATAGCCGCTCTAATTAAATTCTAACAAAAAAACCTGTTGGTTCACCTGCATTTGCATAAGCACCTTCCAAAAAGTTGACGCACACATGTTTGTATTTGCGATTTATTTCCTCATTCTACTCAAAAGCATCTACTCCGAACTCTCTCACTTTCTCACTCTCTCTTTGAGCTTATTTGAAAACATGCAGGCAATTTGGCAGGGTTGTTCGTTGGGGAAGGGCAGTTTGTCTGCTTTATGGCTGTGCTGACGTCAATGGCATAACTCAAATAGTTAGCAGGGTGCATGCTCCCAGCTTTCAAAAGCTGCACCACAGCAGAGCCAATGTTAAAAACCAAGACAGACTTCCCTCAGACAACAGTCTCAGCTGACATCTGTTCTTCTCGTCGAATATACCACTCATCTTATATTTATACTTTTTCTTATACATTAATCAATACAGTTTTCTGGATGAAGTTTGTTGTTAGAATCATATAAAGAAGAGTGGTCTATCTAATGGGATAATTCTCGACTGAGACTTTACACTTTTTGTTTTGAGATTTGAAGTAAAAGATAATACTTTTTTCAATCAATTGTACATGATCTTTGACTCCAACACACATCTTTGACTCGAATGCCCCTTAATTCCTGTGAGTAAGGGTAGCAGAGTGTTTTTGAGACTTATACCTCTCGCTCCAATTGGCACGATGGACTCTGATTGGGCTTCCGGGGGACACTAAAATCATGGAGATAAAGAGCCAACAAGGTGTTCAAGCCAATTCCGAGGTGTGTTAGGGAGTTTAAAATCAGTTTTAACCCTAGAATGCATAAGCCAAAAAACCAAAACAAATGCATAAAGGAGGTCAAAAATGACCTGTATTGGAATGAATGTTTTTCTTCAAAAAACAACAACAACAAAACATGACCACAGACCATGTGAAAATTATCTTTGCAGACAGAGGCAGGACATTTCACATGAGATTTGCACCTTTCTAAGCATAACTTTTGCACCTCTTCCTTTGTTTTGGCCTTCAGCTTCCTTTGGCCTTTCTCTACTCATCTACAGCATCTGAAAGTGCATACTGTCTGAGTAGGTTCTACATTTGAGAACTTCATGACTGTTAAAGTATGTATGTGTACAGTACAAATAAAGTATGGCAAGCATGAATGCAATCTGAATGTACTATATCCGTCACCATTTTAAGTTGCATAGTTTCCCTGCAATTCATGATTCCTCTCCAATGGTCTATAAAGTGTAAATTATCTAAACTTGAGAATCATTGCAGTAGTAGATGGTCATCCGGGTACTTTTTTGCCTATACCGTTTTATGAACACTGTGAATTCAGTCATACTACTAATGTCATATACTGCTTTTCACCTACTATATAGAAAGGAGATATGCATATTCAGACACATGGTTGGCTCAGAGCAAAAAAGTCACAACATTTTTTGAATGAATCCATAAAGTTTCAAGATAATATAGGGTGAAAAGACTGTTGTACTTCTAAACTGACTTGCTAACACAGGAATCAGCCAATGTTCTATAAACCAATGTCCTTCAAAGACCGTCAATATAAATATATATATATATATATATATATATATATATATATATATATATATATATATATATATATATATATATATATATATGTATATATGTATATATATATCGTATATATATAGATATATATTGGTATATATATATGTATAAAAAACATCCTGAAATAAATGCAAAATTTAGTATAATATAGTGAAATCTTCATATTTAATCAGGGTTCCCACACCCAGCAAAAGCACTCACAAAAACAAAAAATTCAGTCGCTGAAAAAGTTTAGGGCTAAGCATAACACACAACCACCCCAAAAAAACAAAACAATCAAACAAACAAACATAAATGTACTATAGCATTTCAAGTGTTTTCTATTACTTTAATTTCCTGGTCTGGAAAATATCATTTTTCAAATCTTCATATATATTTGTAAGTTTTTCATGACAATGGGAACCCTGCTTAACTTCATGAGTAATGGTGATTTTGTATAAATTCGTACACTGCAATTTGTTCGGAAACATACAATATTTAGAAAAATGTAAGCATGAAGGTGCTAACCGTTGCTAAACCTAACCGTCAGTGGGGCGTAAGGAGTTTGTATGAAAACATCATATTTGAATTCAAATAAATTTGCCACCAATTTACAAAAAGTAAAATAGTTACGAATTGCCATGAGAATGTGTTGGTCTTTGCCTAAAAGAAGTGTTGAGTAGGAGTCCAAATGGAACCAACGATTATCTGTAAACAGATATAAACCCCAATCTTTTTTGAATGCAAAATTACATTTGCATTCTTGAACACAGTGATATATGCTAACTACGCATACAGTTAAAACATATTACAATTATTATTAAAATTGTAAATGTATTGTACATTTTAATATATTTAAATTGCATGTTTATTATAATATTTAAAATATTTTTAAAGATCTTTATTTTTTAAATCTTATTTTTAAAGATCTTTTAAAAACATTTATTATTTCACTTCTATTTATTTTATTAGTATTTCTATCAAAATATTTACTATTTGTCAACCCATACACTAAGACATTTCTGTAATTGGTAAAAAAACGCTCCTGACGTTTCTAAAGGTTTCTATAAAAGTATAATACATTTGATTAGACTATAACTTGATAGAGAGCAGTGAGTTATGTAATATGTAATATTCCTTGGAGAGGAAGAGGGTTTGTGATGCCATTGTAATAGATCAACAAAACAGTTAAGAGGCCCCATGTCTCAATAGTCCCATGGCAGTCCTTCAGTACGAGCATCTGAACGATTCAAGGTGACGTCAATGCTGTAGCATGCATAACATTTATATAGGCATTTGAAAACACCAGTCTTTAGACTATGGCAGGAGGCCTGGTCTTATCGTTCATACCATAATTATTACATAGTGGAACAATGTGGGTTGACTATGAAAGTTTAGAATGAATCCAGCTGCTGTTAACAAACAAATTAGAAAAAAAATTATATATATCAACCCATACACTATATATATACATATATAAATGCCATCTGATGTCAGATGGGCAAATGGTGCACCGATACTAAGGCTGGGTATTGACACAAATTTCACAATTCGATTCGATTTTGATTCACAAGCTTGCAATTCGATTCGATTTCAATTCCGATTCAATTCAATATGGATTATTTTGGATATCAGGTACAATACATGGCAAATTTTCTCAAGGAAAACCAATCTCTTAACCAATGCTGTAAACTATGGGAGTCAGTTGTATCATTAAAATTGTTTCATTAGCCTACTATAATATTGAAGGTAAAAAATGACTGATTTGTATACAAACACTTAAATTACACTTTTATTTATTTTTCTAATAATAAAGTTAGATGAAATATAAACATTTAAATGGTGGCTGTCACAAAAACTTGCCAGATTTACTCAAACATGCATTAAATATTGAAGAACATAAAACAAAATTATAATGAATATGTAATATGGTGCATATATTTAGCAAAATGCTCCTCTCTAGAGTTAATTTTTCTAGCTGACTAACGAGTTCATGGTCACTGGATATGTTTTTTCTGAGGTAAATGTGATGTTACATGACATTGTTTGCAAGCTGTTTCACTGACGCCTTTCCACGGTTGAAACACTGATTGAGCGATTCCATGTGACAATAAGGATTTCGATAAGTTGTTCTCTATCTTTTAACACACTTTCAGATGCTCATTCTTGTTTATTTCACGCTGTAACTGGTATTATTAAGGCGGAAGAGAAGATCATGTGCTTCTCTTGAGCTGAGCTGCGCCAGAGCGATCTTACGCCACAGCGCTAAAGCGGTTATGTTTTTGAATTTTGTTAGAAAATGGACGTAATTTGAAATCTGAGACTTTGTTTCATATCAATAGTAACAAAGCACAAAGTTTGTTGCATTTATTGGATGGGATGCGCGCTACAATGTTTCATTCATTCGTCAACTGAAAACAGGATGACTAGCCTAATCGATTCTTGGGATTTAAGAGTCGATATCGGTTCGTAAAAATGAGAACCGATTAAAATCGAGAAAGCAATATTTTTTACCCAGCCCTAACCGATACATAACGTAAACATGCATGACGCAACTTTGCGTGTTACAATCCAACGCCGATAACTCCAACAATCCCCTTTGTGCAAAAAGACACACCTCTTGCTGGAGACCAGAGGTGTTTGAAAATATTATTGATGATGTCACGCTGTCTCTAGGGGTCTTGAGTGCATAAACATGGTGCAGGGCAGGGATCTGAAGCCAGTTTGGCACCCAGCAGTGGACCAGGGGCTTTAGGAAGAGAGTGTGGCATTCCACACTTTCACACACAGAATCAACACACACTCTAGACATCAGTCAGGCAGTCGAGTTGTGATGACATGTACACATTTCACACAAACACACTCGTGCACATCAGTTAAGTCAGCTAGTGGTCAAATACCAAAGAACACTGCAGATACGGTCACGTAGACACACGTAAACACACAAGCCACGCACACAAAGGGCCAGGAAAAATCTCTCCAGTCTACAGCTATAGTACAAGGCCCTTACTGGGTAAGGATGTGGTGTACTTAAATATCACTGACCCATCATGGTCTTCCAGCCTCAAAGGCTTCCATTCTGTTGACGTTTTCCCACTTTATTGCCAGACCCTGCCGGTTTGGGTGGGCTGTTGCTAGAGCTGTTGCTATGGCACACAAGTCTGAGGTAGATGATGAACGGAGATGATTTGACCATGTTGTTTTTAAAAAGAGGTTTCTCCTACTAAGTTTGCAGTTCCTTTGCTGGAATGAAAATAACCAAGGAGCTTTGGTAGATGCATTGTTTTATACAGTTGGGCCCAAAAGTCTGAGAAATACTATGGACAGTGCATTTACTTTTTGGGGGGGAAAACATCTGCACAAATTTATTTGATTAGTGGCCTATGAATAGTGCACTATTATTAATATGTATTATTAATTTCATGTCAGAATGGAACTCAAGTATTTCTTAAATTTCACAAAATATTAATATTTTATTTTTGATTTAAATTGAATCCCAGATTGTGACCAAGGACTACAGATTATGAATGTGCACTGCCCTGTTAAATAAAGCAATAAATAATAAAAATAAATCTATTCAATTTGGTCTCAGATGTTTCGACCTTACTGCATGCATGGCACTAACTAAACAAATATCATGCACAAAAACATGAGTGATGACGCATATTCTAATCAATAAGTCCTGCATAATTTTTTATTTTTTAAAGAGAGGCAAAACAACAGATATAGCCAGGTATGTGTGGCTTTGCATATCTGTGCAAAACAAACAGGAAGAGTCTGCCTTACTTCCTGGTCATAATCATAAAATGTCTTATTATGGTCTTTCCTGTGGCAAACGAGCAAGCAAGTGGAAATACAATGCTCATTGTTTGGAGTTTGTCATAATCTTCACCTCTCATAAAGACTCTGAGTGCTCTTGTCTTCCATCTAGCTCTGTATGAGCTTAAATTGAATAAACTCAATGGAAGGAAAAAATGCAAATGATAATGTTTTTTTTTTTTCATGAACCATCATTCTGTTTCTGTTGACATGGAAGGGAAATCTGAGATTATGCCTCCAGGAATTAGCCAAAACATTTATGGCCACTCAGTTTGCAAAGTTCCCTTTAAATTCACAATATTTCCACTCATGCACAAACTAAACCTGCAGTTTTACACATGAGGCATTACCTATCATGCCATTCTGAAGCACGACCCCAACAGCCATGACGATGACACTGACGCAGGTTGTCGCTCTCTTGGGTGGACCACTATAAAGACCACTATTGTGACTTCCAGTGAAAACAACATCCCAAAACACCCCTGCCAGATAAATGCCAGTTGGGGAGTTTGAGTGTTTTGTTAAAGCTAAAGCCATTAACGCAACAATCATTAGCCAACAAAACCTGTGCCAGGGAAATAACTTCAGAGGGAATTCCGCACACAACTTTTTGATCTAAAATCACATTTCACCCTGTCAATCCTAATCTAAGTCCAAACAAGCAAGCCATTCCTCAAGCTCTGACGCAAAATCAGATTTAAATGAGCTTCGCTCTGATCTTTTCCACTTTATTATAAAAACGTATCAAATTAAACTGACTGAAGTTCAGAATGAATAGGTTGCTATTGACGTAAGCATCACAGATCAAAGCTTGAGTTTTGGGTTAAGCTTGAACGTGTGGCATGTGGAAAACCTGCACACACATTCAATAACGTGAGCGCACAAGAGCGCTGGGGCGAGAACTTGAAGGGTTTTCCCAGAAAACATTCCCAGTGCATTTCTCACATCTCTCCCACACCTGAAGCCTTTTCAGACTGACAGTGACCTTGTCATTGTCTAGTGAAAAGTCATTAGTTTTCAATGAGAGATGCCAATTTTTGGTAAAACATGAAAAGTTTAACTATACAAATGAGTTGTGATGAATGGAAGCTTGTTTCCGCCACCGAACAAAAAATAAAAAGGGTAATTGTGACTTTATATCTCGCAATTGCAAGAAATTAAGTCAGAATTGTGTTATATAAAGTCGCAATTCTGAGAAAAAAAGTCAGTCTTTTTTTCCTGAGAATTTGCCTTATAAAATAAATAAAGTCAGAATTTCGAGTTATATCTCACGATTCTGTGAAAAAAGTCAGAATTCTGAGATATTAACACACAATTGTGACTTTTAATCGTACAATTCTGACTTTATTTCTTGCAATTACGAATTTATATCACGCAATTCTGACTTTATTTCTCGCAAGTATGAGTTTATATTTTTACAAGTTTATACAAAGCATTATACACTACTTCAATGTACTCTTTCCTCCCAGAATTATACACCAACTGAGAGACCTAAAATGATCTAAAACAAATTAAATGAATAATAAAAAATTAAATTAAATTAAATTAAATTAAACAGCAAGAGACTGCAACAATGCAGTCCAAAATGTGGGTGAAACCATGAGTAACTGGTTCTGAAATGGTACGTTCTGAAAAATTCAATCTAAATATAGACCTAGACAACCATTCCTGAAAGCGACAGAAAACAGCATAATAGAAAATAAAGAATTTCCCCTGGGGAAAAGGAAATGGAAAGATACTGGACATAAGAGTGACTGCTCACACAAGCAAACACAGAGAGCCTAAAAGTGTGAACCCTGACTAGTCCTGTGACTGGAAGTGCTACTATATCGAGCTCATGAAGTAGATACTGTAACAGAGCAATGGCAGGAAATTATCGCCATGGTAGCCTTGTTGGGTAGCTTTTTCAGGGTGAATCGCACACCGGTATCATTTCAGATTAAAATTAACTGCACACTGGCCAAGGTGTCCTTGACCGAAGCTTCCTGGCACCACGTTTTTGTGGATCTGGCTGCTGGGAAACCTGTGGATTCTGAAATGTCTAAGCAAATAACAGAAACACTTTTGTCAGGTTATGACAGATAAGAGAACTTTGATGTGAAGTAAAGACTAATTAAATCATTTTCGATTGACAACTGTGGGTGGACTGTTTGTCCATTTGGAAATAAAAGAGACGTTTAATAACACGCACTTCATAGCACTTCAATGTTTTAAAGAGCTTGTTTTTGACTCAAGTGGGGAACGTCAGCCAGCTCTATCCCACACTAGGCCAGTCAGCTGATAAGAAAGTTTGTATGCTGGCCAGGGTGCATTTCTATGACCTTCTCTAGGTACTCTGTGAACACATTATAGCTGTCAGTCACGTGGTTTCTTCTATGTGCCGCAGTGTCGCAGACAGCACTTTTCTGTTGTGATGGTTCTTATGTGTGTTAATCTCTCTATTCTTAAACAGACATATTTACGTTTTATAGAGATAACAGTAAGCTGACCTTATAACTATGCGTGTGAATGCACAGGCCAGCTAGGATGTGATAAGGAAAAGGCCGTGAAGTTCACTTGCGCATCACCTCCTGTTTATCGTTTCATTAGGCCGGCACAACGCCGTTATACTCAGCTTTCATAAAGCTTCATAAAAGTTCCCAATATGCAAGGTGAAATCTGTTTTCAGTTACATTAATTAAATAGCATGGGCTATTTTACACACACACACACACACACACACACACACACACACACACACACACACACACACACACACACACACACACACACACACACACACACACACACACACACACACACTATATATATATATATATATATATATATATATATATATATATATATATATATAATCTTCTAAATTTTATTTAAGCCATTTTTCAAAGAAACATACAAATGAAAAGCTTAATGAGTTCTGCACGCGAAAAAACAAATGTTTTGAGTGATGTGATGAGAGATGTGTGCAACCCACACCCTGAAGTATGCTCTATAAAAAGAAAAGTTTTATTGAAAAGGCATTGAGCATAAAAAATTCAATTCTGTGCCAATTCTAAGATCAAGTATTTATGACAACAAGGAACTGAACACATATAGTCATAGTTTGCAGAACAACGATGCTAACAAAATGTCATTAACCTTTCGACTGATTTCGGCCTAAGGGGATGCAACCATCATATTTTGTTGATGTTTCCTGTAAAGAAATATGTACGTACATATATTTCAGCTGTGATTTAATCTCATAAAGTAAGCTATAAGTCAAACAAACACTGAGAGATACGCTTCAGAGAAGCATACAATAGCAAAGGCCATAAGATAAACTCCAGGGATATATCTGCCATCTCTGTAAATACTCAAGATGTTGATCTAACATCAGTTACCAAGATCGAAAATCTCCTCCTTATCTTGTCCTAACCTCAGATTAACTGCCTCCCTCCTCTGTAAGAAGAACGGCAGGGTCTTACCTGTGACTTTCCTGCTCTCATAAAAACATGAAAACATTCCCATTGCCAGAGACGGAGAGTTCCGGAAATTCTGGCCATCACAACAAATTCCTCATACACCACAAATCATGGACAAATGGACCCCCCCACACACAGTGTAAAAAAGAATGTGGAGAACTCATTGGTTTATATTCTATGGATCCAATTGTCACAAACGTAATGCACAAAATTAATTTGCAACAATGATCATATTATATATACACACACAGCTCAGTGTTACAAAACACAGACACCTGATCCCGCACACATTATGAGTGCACGCGTGTCCGTATCAGTGCGTGTTGAAAGAGAAGACAATGGTATTTGTCAGTCTACATCCTATTTTCCCCATTTGGTCATTAAGCCGCAGACAAGTTCATCTCACGACCTGTGTGTGTGAGGAATTAACACTCGCACACTGAAAAACACCTCCTGGGTTCCGGAGGATTCCAGCGGTATGGGAAAAACAGGAAAAATCTGCGCTCTCCTTCCTGCCCAATGACCCTGTTTGTATGACACACAGGAGGCAGTTTAGGTGCAGGCAGTAAGTCAGTGGCTCCGTCTCATTGTCTCAGTTATGGTTACATCACTACAGTTCTGCATGCGTTGGGGGTTACATTGTGAGTGGGAAACTACTGCCATTGTTTTCTTTTCAGATTACTCCCTCTATCTGCATTTTAAAATTAAATAATTAAATAAAAGAAAGCCCTGTCAATGCAAAAACATAGATACTAGCATTACAAGGGGTGATTCACACAGACCACATGTTTGCATTTAAAAATGTCACAGAGAAGTGAAATAAAAAAAATACAAGGTGTAGAGACACATTAATTAAAATTTGTTTTTGTAGAAAGACATGTTATGTGTGCGTTGCTACAAAAGTTCTGAGATGTGACCGTCTATAACTAGAACGTTTTTAAATCTATTAGAATAGATTTAAATGCAGCTATAAGAATAATGACAGGAACGATAGTGTACAGCTGATAAACAAAAACACTGATAGCCAATCAGAATCTAAGAACTTAAGCATTTAAAGCATGATTATGATAAACAAATATCATCTGTTGCTGTGACACTAATATAGTTACCTTTAGTTGTACATCTTTATTGTTATCGATCTTGGAACTGGTTTCTAAACAGAGAAAGAATCTATGTTTTTGCAATGACAGCTATTTTTTAGAGATAGAGAGACTAATCTGAATAGAAAACAATCATAGCATCATGCATGATCAAAAGTAAATAAGACCCAGAACCTATGAGTTTATTTCTTCTGTTGAACACGAAACAAGATATAGTAAAAAATGTTTGTAACCACTAACCAGACAGTTGACGGTAGCCATTGACTTCCATTGCGTTTCTTTCCTACCAATGAAGTCAATGACTACTGTCAAATTTTTAATTGTCAATATTCTATGAAATCTTTTTTTGTGTGTGTGTAGGCAAAAAAGAAGAAAGAAACTCATACAGGTTTGGAACAACTTCAGGGTGAGTAAATGATGACAAAATCTTCATTTTTGGGTGAGCTATCCCTTTAAGGACACATGCAAAACCTCTCCAAAATATGTGTCATTTACGATCAAAACAAATTCTGCATTAATTCTGCATGACTATTGCATATTTTCAACATCACGAAACTAACTGCTTACTAAGGGGTGAGCAACTGTGACGTTACACTCAACTGGCAGCATAATAGCAGCACTTATCAGAGACACAAAGACCCATCAAGCCTAAACATCATCAGGAAGTGAATCTCAGTCCACCTGGTTTAAGAGGAAGTCAACAAAGCCGCATGCAAGCTAACTGACGTCAATCACAACCCACCGCACCTGACAGGAACTTCAACCGACTGCATTTCTCATGCTCTCTGCTTCAGTATAATGCCACTTGACACCTCTCTACCACGTTATGCATTAAAGACCTGGTCCTTTTTTTTTTTGGAGGCCGGACCTGCTGTAAGGCCCGATTATTGACGTTACAAGAGCACTTTGAGCATTTTACCATATCTACTCAGTGTTACATGGAGCTGTCCTACTCCTGTCCTCTTTTAGCTAAATGATACACACATGGATAATATTCTACTGTATGTCCCTTCTCTTCCACTCCATTTGATTTTTCCATTTTTCCTAGAAATATATTGATTCAACTGTGAATGCAGGATCCTATATTACCACCACCAAACCGGGTCAAACACTACCAATCTATAATCTTTGTACAGACAGTTCAACCTTTTACATAAATTGTTAAGCTTATTTTTCCTTCTATGATCCAATTTCCCCCCCAAAAAGAGCTTAGTGAAGTTTGTAAGCATGTTTTATTTTAGGGCTTTTGCTAGATGGATTTGATGGATTCAAACCTGTCTCCCAAGTGAACACCAAGGCACAACATGCCTGATACAGGTGCACCAACTCCTCCTCTACCGCTACTTTTTGTACAGTGCACTAACTTTTATCCAATATGGGGTTACACTATTTTGATGGTCCATTTTAGACATTCTGCTAACTATAAGTAACTTTGCAACTACATGACAACTAACTCTCATTAGAGCATTAGTAGATGGTAGTTGACTGTTAGGTTAGGGATAGGTGTTAGTGTGTGGTTTAGTAAAATAATGTACTTACAACGTTATAGTCAGTAGAATGTCTGGGGAGCATCAAAATTAGGCTAAGTGTTAGAAGACATTAAGCAGGCAGTCTACTAATACTCAGCTGAAAGTTAGTTGACATTTATAGTTATAGCTAGTAGAATGTCTAAAGTGGACCATCAAAATAAAGTGTTACCATTTTGATTCTTAGCTTTTCTGATACATAATGCTGTGTTACAAGAATACAGTCAATTACACAATTTTATTGCATTTCATTAAACAAAATCTGCTAATGATTGTGTTTATATAAAGCATCTTTCATCTATTCCTTGATGAAATGTGAACAATCTCTCTCCGATTATCTCCTTCAGAAATTACTTTGGTCCGCCAAGGTTTTCTTGACATTTCTAAGGAAGCAGTTTGGGCTGTATAACAGAGGCATCAGTGAATGACCTTGTTCTGTTTAGTTAGAATAGATTACAGTTTTTCTGAAATCTCTGTCTGGCGTGTTTTCTGATATCACACAGGGAGCCATCCTCAAGGACAGAGACTGAACTATGAGGAATTTTCCCACCGGTTATACAAAACCTTCGGCTGAGGCAGGCAGTTGTCTATTGCATTATTGTGTTTGGCTGGTGTGCGTGCATGTGAGAGACCAACACGTAGCAGCCATGGCCTTTTCCTATGGTCTAACACGTTCTGCAAAACTAGACAAAACAGTCACTTATATGGGCACCGTGCTTGAATGCATGTGTACGTGAGTCTACTAAACGTTTCAACGCTGCCCGGCCAATCAGTACAAGCTGATGCGGAGATGAGTGATGATGAAGGATACAGCTTGGGCAGTCACGTAGCATGGCAAGAGGTCTCTCTATCATTAAAAATGTATGGACACACACCACAGCAAAACACGTGTTTACAGGCACACATACAAACACATGATCTTCAAGATGGAGTTACTTTAAAAACATGAAATGCCTGTATATTAAAAGAGGAAATACTAAAAAATCTGGGATTCACCATGTTTTTTAGGTTTCATTTTAGGATTTTGAACCATGGAACAACAGTGAAGAGTCAATATTTAAGATTCTGCACTCACTTTTCACTTAAATCAGCTTGCTGTTAATATCATTTGTAATCAAAAAACTGTATTAAAACTGAAAAGGTTGTCTTTCACTAGTTATTGTCTGAGACTTTTGGACCGCATTTGGGATACATTTATGCATATGTGAAATTATATGCAGACTTACCAGGTAGGCACACTCTGGTAATGGGGGGCTGGTTGGACACGGGGGACCTCCTGCAAGGAGAAATGTTAAAAGATTACTGAAATTGTAGCCAAATAAATATAAAACAAACAATTATGACACAAGCAGAAAATCCCTGCATTTCAATCAATTACGTGTGTATTTTTGAAAAAAACACCCGTTTGTCATTCTATTGAGTCATCTATAACAGGATGCATAATGTCAAAGCAAAGAGCATATTTCCACATTAAAGAAGAATGAAAGAAACTATATTAAAGTCTGTGCACTTAGCAATGTATTAATCTTAAGTGACTCATGGATTTGATGTGATACTAGCACATACATATTATTATTATTATTATTATTATACTATCACAGGGTGTGTCCTCTTTTCTGCACATACTTCCGTAGAATTTCCGTTTAAGTTCTTCTGAACTGGGTCGCCCTTCGAATAAACAAGAAAGGCGCCTAACAAAAGCCTCTAACAGTGCGGAATAATTGCCCTGAAGCAGATGGTTACTTGGAAGGTGAAAATATTCTTCCATGAATAACAGTGAATAAACACCTTTTCCACCGTTTAACCTCATCTCTCAGTTGGAAAAATGGAATTTAGGGGGATCAGGAAAAACTTCTCTCTAGACAAGTGATTTTTGGTTGGGATTGAAATTTTGAAAACTGGTGACACGATAAGTGGAAAATGGCTCTAGTTAAATGTCAGTGCGCATTGGTGGCCCTGTCCGTTAAACAAATATTAGGAAAGACTGTCCTCTTGTGGTCGTATTTTTTATTAAAACTAAAAAAAGGTTTTATTATTTGTATTTTATATTATTTATACGTTTATAATTATTACTAAAAATAATAGTTAGTTAGTTAAAAATAAATATATGTTTATACAAGTTCACAGATCCCCTGGAGTAATGCAATTGCAGTCTATGGGGTCAAGCATTCTGAAAGTTTAAAAACAGAGATGTTAAGTACATATTGCTGTTACAGCACTTATATTAATTATTTCATAAACTAACCTTTGTTATTTGAGCTTTAAAAACTAAATTAGCATTTTAGCAGCATTAAGAATACTGTTCCTAACACTTATGGTCTGCCCATCTGACGTAATTCCTGCTGGTGGAGTTTGCTCCATGTAAACAGTATTTTGTGGATAGTTACATCATATTCCTCTGGTCTACTTCATGTATCGTGAAAGTTACACAGTTTAGTTGCTTTAAATAGTCAGATGAGATGTAAGATTGGATATAACTTTTCACAGGTTAAGTGATTTTATTCTTCAGGCTAGTAAGAGATTCTATTCTAGTCAAGATTTGTGATGAAAGTGTGTATGTATTTCAATTTTTAATTAGTTTTACAATACTGTACAGTTTCTCGCCCCATACACACCCATCGCATTTTTGCATGTGCATTTTTTTTAACTGAGCAAGGTCAAAATAATTTTTACGAACTTTCCTGAATCAAACAGAATATTTAATTTTTTGAATGAAAGCAATCCTTTAAAAACTTGGCGGTAAAATAAAATTTTCAGAAACTGAAAATTATTATTATAAATCTGGTGGGGGTGGATTTAGTCTATTTGAATTGCTTATTTAAGTTTGGTTATTGTCATAGCTTCTGTTTGCAATAATACTTACTTGTTAGATGTGCACTGAACGTTGGTCAAGACAGTAAAGTTGTTCCTGACACTTCGAAGGCTGGCTAGAACCTAGAAAAAGTGAGAAATAACAAAGCTGTGAGGTAAAACCAAGCACACGTCCATTTGAAAAGTAATCCTTAAAGAAACATGACACTGATGTGTTTACCTGAGCAAAAGGTGTGACTATCAGGTCATCCCCATGCCTGCAATCAAGAGGGAATAACATCTTGAGCAACTGACACTCAAACAAAACAAACCCTATTATTTCAAGTCAACAAAAAATCAAAACGGACCCTATTCACTTCCTTAATGGTTGTTCCTGGTCTCATTGTGAACTGGTAAAATTTGCAGTTTTAAAATTTAGTTTCACTCAGAAATACATCACATTACGGAAGTAAAGTGAGTTGCGACCAGCAATTCACGTTGACTTTCAACTTTATATGTCAGATGCCATTTTATATTCCATGGAATTAGAAATCAGACTCATTATCAAAAGAGTTTCCTTTTAGTATCAGGACCCTAAATGGCACTAAAAAAAATTGGTTAACAAGAACAATCCAGCACATTCCTCAGGTTTCAACAGATATTTGGCATCTAAGATTCTGGAAAATGCGTTCTCATAAAATTCCAGGCAGTTACTGCCAGAAGGCTTAGGAAATAAAGCCTTGATTGAGATACGTCCTGGCATGCAAATCTCACTGCCATGAGCAGCAGTGCATTAATCAACTTCACTAAAACAGCCCTGCCTCCATCTTTACCTTTCCTGCAGACATGTTTGGAAAACAGAATTATAAGCGTTGAAGAAAGAAAGGCATATTAAACAACTTCAAGGTCCTCAGATTACCAGATGCTGAATGATTTAGATGTGTGCAAGAAAAAAAGTGTTTTCCTAGAAAGTTGACTAATTAGTGTAGATGATTTAATGATTACTAAAATGTATGACAACAGTTGACAACTATACCCATCCTTAAAAGATGCGTTGTGCAGGAAAAAGTGTTCAGATTTACAACAAATCTTTGTCTCATAAAAACAAATAAATAAAGAGTGCCCAGAAACCAGTCCAGTGTGGACCAGCAAACCAATTCAATTCAATTCAATTTTAAGTTGTTGTTTTCAACTGTTTCAGTAAATAAAATGTAGCTATTAATACATTAAAACAATGAAAAATACCACTATACTCACAGTTCTGAGGCGATAGAAGAATTTCGAGACATTGACTTTGGTGAAAGGTCATAGTCGCTGTCTGAGCGGTAGAGGAAGGACTCTCGCCGCTGGTTGTGGCCGGGAAAGTTCGTGTGCAGGACCAGGCCAGAACCTGGTGAGGCCTGGGGATCCAAAGGACTACAGCTTGCAGACGGGCCATTTTCCACATCGAAACTGCAATGGCACAAAACAAAAAACAATACATTGAAATTAAGGTAAGTACACATGAAAGTCTATTTAATGGTCTTGGATTGGTGTCACTTTAACATATACAATATTATATAAATGCACTTTTGTCTTACTGAAGGCTTAGACACGTGCATTCGAAACTAAAAACAAGTCCTGATTCACCTTAGCCATCCATAAAATAAGTTATATATAGCTTAATGAAAATTTCAGGAGAAATACACAAGCTGTCCTCTGGGACCAGAGAGCCCTGGAAAGGCTCAACGATTCCCAGCACTTGGGGCGGAAGCACGTCTCATCTTTCCAAACCATAAGGAAACATAGTGGAAATGGTCTCAGTCCACATCAAACAGAAGAGAAACAGGGGAAACACATTACGCTCAACTCAAATAAACAGTTTCAAAAGACGCTTGTGTTCGGTTCAGATGTGCTTGTGATCTCAGATCTAACTGGGAGAAAGTAGCGATGGTCTTTACGCTCAGAGTGCCAGAGGTTTGGAGACCTTTCATTTTTGCTCCTCAAGCATTGGAGAGTCTCAAAGTAAAAAAAAAAAAATAATTTAAAAAAAAATAATAATATGACATGCACTTAAAAAGTAATACTCGGGATTAGGAGAACCATTCTAAACGCGTTCCTTGTTTTTCTGGAGTTTGCAGCAGTCCATCGGAATTTTACTACAACACACACACACACACTCACCACACATGGATGCATGAATTTGATAACTCTATAAGAATATTTCTCAAGTGATAATAAGAGTTATTGAGATATCACTGTGTGGCCCGGTCCACGCGGAGGTCCGGCGTCTGATAACAGCAGCTAACACTGAATCAACATCCTCCTATTGTGCCCCTTTTTCCTGTTAGCCTGCCATTCACAACCACCATCAACAGCATTTGGGCTTTTCACACTGTGCTTAACCCTGGGTTATCATCTTTTTAAACCCAACAAAGCAACATTTCACACTTGCATTTTTAACCTTTCTTCAAATTTCAGTCAAATGTATTTAGGGCAAACTGGATTGCACAGTCAGGAATCAGTGAGGTTCTATAAACAGGTTGTGTGCAGTGTTCAAATGGTCCATGATATTGACACAGCAAATATGCAAATAAGAATGTTAACAGTTTTTGATACAAATGAGATATGAATTCATGGATAATCTTAAAGAAATACCATGCAAAGTCTGTATAACTGGTTTATAGTTAATTTCACACTAGAAAAGTGTTCAGAAGTTCAGACTGTCCTCCTCTGACAATAAATCGACCACAGCCTGGAATTCCCTCCCTCTGGCATCTCCGTGAAATTTCATCTCTTCCCATCTTCAAAACTAAATTATAAACACATCTGTTTACTTGGTCATATTGAAGTGTTTATGTGTTCTGACTTGTCTTATGATTACAATAAATCTATCCCTCATTTTGTCTCAAAAGTTTCTATCTTGTGTTTTCTTTTGTCTCTTGTGTTTCTGTTTGCAATGTAGTGTGTCCCTTTTTTGGTATTTGTTCTTCTTGTTTGCAGTTATTTGTAGTTGTTGCCTGTCAAGCATTTTGAAGCATGCTTGGAGTTTATTTAAATGATTATTTTTGATGTAGTTAACACAAAAGTCACAAAAGTACAATTAATCTTTTTGAGAGATGAGATAATCAGTCAAATATGTGGAGTGAGACACTGCACTACAAATAAGGAAAACCACAAAAGATGTTCTGATATGTACCCAATGCTTGTTTCCCACAGCATTTCTGCTGCGTCTCACAGTTGCGGCTCTATATTCAGAAAATAAAGTATTTTTTAAGGGTTGGTAGATTGATTATTTTCTTAAATAACATTCGAAACCTAATTCTATAATGCTTCTGCTACGCTGCAAGTGTGAATGACGTCCAGGAAGGGTGTGACAAGCCAGTAACTGAAACTGTTTATACATACTGTGTGAAACCGACCTACATTTGGGTAATTTATCTCCTTATGCTCTACATTCAGCCATTCATTGACCATTCATTCCACTATGATATAAAGCAACAACTGCTCTTGATTCAACATTAATTGCTGGACAAAAGAAATAAATCAGATGACAAAACCAGACAAACACTTAAAGGTACAATATGTAAGATTTTTGTAATAAAATATCCAAAAATCTCTTGCTCGGTGTGATATATTTCCTGCAGTTGTGTACTTACAATATCCCAAAAGTTCCCAAAGATTTTGAATTTCAGAGAAATTCCAATTTTTAAATAATGGCTCGACCATGTTCACTTGTCGCCTGTCAATGACGTAATATCCGCGTTATCCCTGGTTTCCGCTCGTACTGCCATAGTAACCATGGCGACAGACGTGAACAACTACGTTACGTCTAGCGGCACGCTTACGCTGTTGTTGTTTCGTTTAAACATTATGGACCATGGCAAGCAGACTTTGGGACAAAAGGAGAATTAAAACGAGGATCAATATCAGCGTGGCGTTTTCGAGATGCCAAGAGCTCCACGTCCGTGACTAACTTCGACAGAGACGTCACTCTTGCATGTACTTTATTAGACAGGTGAACAAATGTACACATAGAATAACATTATAACTTTTAACACACTCAAATGCAGTTTAGTGTGATAGTGTAGACCAAGTGAAATAGCACTGCGTTATCTCACAAGTTTAATTCGTCTAATAAACTGTCCTGTGTGAGTATTAATTCAGCACTTGCGGGTAACAGTTAGTTCGGTAGAATGAAATGTCCTTACTCCTTTATATCCGCGGGACTCGCGTGTGGCGCTGATATCTGTCTCTCATTAGCAATCGCGACCTGCTTCATATACCACAGTCATGTTAAAAACAACAATGTATTCACTCATCCATAAACATTATTAGATCTATCAACATGACGACAAGTTCCATAATTCCGCTTATGTGTCATCAACCTACGACTTTGTTATTGTAAGAGGTTAGCGACCCCTAACGGGCAAAAAAAAAAAAATGCATATTGTAGCTTTAAACTGAAACAGACTGGAAGGAAGCTGTTTTTTTCATAGTGAAGATGATCCACAGAGTGGCATTTCTCATTGTACACTTTTTACAATATCCTTTCAATGGAAATTCTTTGTAAGAAACTTTCAGTGTTAGTCTGACTGACATCTTCATTGAGCATAGCTATCGTGTCTAAAGCAGAATATAGTCTGGGTCATTTGAGCTCCCTGGAGAGGTTAATACTGAAAAAAGGCTACCAGGAAATGATACCTCTGACCTCAGCTGTAACCAGTATCTCTGATTCCCATGACATTACAACTACAGAGTTCATGTAAAAGGTGATAGTGGCTTTACATTGGGAGGAAATAAACAATTATAAAAGTTAAGTAGAACAAGTGTCAAGTGACCAAATTGACATCTTACAATAACTTTACTTGGTTGAACAGGCCCACAGAAGTGCCTTGAAATGTACAGCATTATTCAATGTGTTAACGTAAATTCCACTGATACAGGAAGACAGGGTGGGACATATCAAACAGCTCCTCCCCTTTTTTGAAACAGTCAATAGCATTTCATTTATACATCACAGCTCATCCGCATATGAGCGCATATGATCCGCTCTGTACTATCGTGTCTCTGGACAGGTGCGGACGGTGTGCGTGCTGCGGCAGTTCACGCGACTTCATTCGCCCCAATGGAAAGCAAATGTACACTGTCTGAATCATTCCCTATCCCCTATATAGTGCACTATTTATAATACAGCTTCTATTTATAATATATAATGTAGGGGGCAGGACGCTTTAGATTCTAGAGAGCATTCGATTGGGCAGAAAATCTGATGAGAAGCTAAAGTGCAGAGTGATGTCATTAAATTCATTGATCTATATTTGCGGAAGTGAGACCAAGTTCTGAATGCTTAAATCTTCTAAATGCGAATTTTGTCATTGTTTTGGAGCACACTAGCTTATAGATAACGATAAGGCTAATATATTCATACTAAAAGCCAAAAAACACCATTGATAAGTGCAGTTTTCTGTGTTGTGATGATGTATTTTCTATTAAACTATAGTTTGGCATCAAAAAAAAAAAAGTATAACTTAAAAAGCTTTTACATCCCAGATGATAGGCTCCATGTGGAGGGACTTTCCCATTCTAGAATCTGTAGTTCATGATGAGTCATTAATATTTTGGACTTTTTCCCCCCAGAATTTTAAACTAGAACTAAATATCTGCTAAATGTTAATAATGATGTCAATGTTTAGGAGTAAACACGCATGATTGTCTCAAAAAACGTCATCACTACCGTGTTATTTTAGTATTATTTATATATATTACAGTATTTATTAATATTTTGAATTGACCCTTCGCTAAGCCCCGCCCTCCTTAGTTACTGTTGCTACGCCTGTCAAGCTTTCGCGTCTAGCTCGTCTATTAGGCTACAGTGTGTATGCACCGGTGTCAGACATTCTCAACGAGATAATTAGTAATTTTTGGCGAACATGTGAAATATCTGAGAGAGCAAGACAAAAGGGACTGCAGTATGCATTCGAGGGATATATCCACGACATAATGCAACCGATTAGAGAATAATTTAATAAAAATTGAAGCTAAAGCCTATATTCGCAGCAGCCGCCGCCTCATACGCTGACCATTCAAATGGGAAACAATCAAATTGAGGAACAGCTATGTTCGTGCACAGCAGGGTAAGTGAAATGTAAAACTAATATAATAATTATAAATCAATCAGTTTATCCATAAATCTTGTGGAATAACACTAACATGGGGAGAGCCGCGATCGGATTGGGTTAAAGTTACTCAGTCAGGGGTAGTTGGCCGTCGATTAACAAAATGCTGAAATATATTTTAAAGTATGTCAGTGAGCCTCCGTCTTGTCTTTAATCGTCTTATTTTACGTTAAAACGTGCATTATGAACAAAGAACCGTAATTATCTCCAACTTCCAAATAGGTGTTTTTGTTAATCCTGTCGACATTTAGATGCGAATGGGGTCTCCCACACTGCTTGATCCACGCCCGTCATTTCTCCCCTTGGATTTTAGATTTTCGGGAAGGAAAAAAAATCCACTCCCCCGTCCAAACTTTGAGGATACCGGGTATCAGATTTGCACAATCCATACGCACAACGCTTTGGCATGTGTCCCTCGCTCGAAAGCTTGCCAGACCTCCCGCGCCTAGTTACGGTTGCTAAGACACGATTGGCCACTGGCCAGTGGCGGTTTTCGAGCGTGGCTTAGCGAAGGGTCAATTAGGTTTCATTTTTATATTTTCAGTTATCATATCTTCAATTTTAGTTTTGATAAATTTTGTTATGTGCTTTTGTCATTTTTATACTTCTATGTAACTCATTTATTTTTATTTCAGTTTTAGCTTTATTAAATTTAATACTTCAACTTAAACGACAATTATAAATGTTGACTTGCCACCTAGCTGAAAATATTTATGTTATTTTATTAAATCTTAATAAAAACAATTTTCAACAGTTTCCGTTCGTTTAAGCTAACAATAACAACACTGCTCAATGACCAAAAAGTGAATGGTTATCATCAACAATTTTGAGCTCAATAATACTTGACATCAGAGCTGACCACAGAGAAACAAATAACCCCTTGTTGTCTTAACGCTAAGATCTAACATTTGTACGTGATTGCCTCACTTGTTTTTATTTGTAATAATTGTGTAGAGACAGAATATCATATGGTTGTGAGGGCAGCTATTGAAAATGTTTTTCAGCAATTAAGAAGAATAAAGATTGTTTGATGTTTATTTTTTCACCATGAAACAAAAAGAGCAGGATGTTGTTTTCAAGTATCTAATTACCTTGTGACTGGTGTTGACTCACTGTCTAGCACATTCACAACACAACAATAGTTTATGTAGAGCTGATCCAACAGATAGTCTCTATTATCCACTTCACTTAAAGTGTAAGTGCCACCACTCTAACAATGGAGACACAAGGAGACATTATAATGGGTTTCAAACCATAAAGATCTCTGTGTTTCAGTTCCTCTGTGTTGTAGTGGAACTGATTGGCAAAATATACTTCACTGTGACACATGAGCATTTCAATTATTACATTATCAGGCATTAAATATATTTTGTAATGCAGGATTTGATCATGTGTTTGTGGGGAAGAAGGCGACTTTTAAGGCAAGTTACACTGGAATCTACTGTGGCATCAGAGGCTCAGAAACAGAAGAGGGAAGTTCATATGAGCTTGTCCGTGAGAACATTCAAGGCTGTGGACCCTGCTTTTAAATGGCATTCAACAAGGCTTTTTTTCCATGACATATTTCGGAACAAATAGATGCCCCACTCAGGGGATCATTTAAGATGACGCAGTAGTTTTGAAAAAATCAGTTGGTATGCAAGTGAATGTTTGTTTGTGCCAATTTTAATAGTGTCAGGGTTGTGTTTAGTTAGTTTCCATTGTGTTTTGGTTTCTTTTTCCCTGTTCTCGTTTTGCCTGTGTTCCTAGTCATTGCTACTGTAGTTTCCATAGTCAGGGGAAAGCGCAGCACAACCTAACACTTTTTGACTTTCTCAGTTTGTGTAAATCAACTTGGGGTTCAGAGAATTTATTATTTCCAACACATTAATTTCACACGTCTAGTACAATTATGTGGTTTTGTTTCATTAATGCAGTGTACACTTTTTTCTTGATATACCCCGAAAGAATGGAAGTGAAAATAACATGCGAGGGGCACATTGTAACACGGCCATATGTCAGCTTAGCTGATCTAATAAAAAAAACATATATACAAGACCAACTAAAATATTTTGTCAATAAAATGCAATTATTCATTTTTTCTTATAAAATAATGGCATTTTTTAAATTCATTATAAATATTTTTTTTTAGTTTCACAACAAATGCAACACTATACAGCTATAAAGCATATGCTATACAGCATAGTTCAAAACATAATATCTTTAATCACTTTTTTCTCATGATTTCTCAATAGAATTCATAAAAGTATAGAATAGAATAGCATAGTTCAAATTGCAACGCAGTTTTAAAATGTGCCCCACCTGCGCAATAGGAAAAAAAATCTAAAACCTGCGCAACTGGGATTTAAACCCGATTGGTGTCTTCTGCTGCGATCAGCATTTAAATAACTATCTCAACTGTTAAGTTACAGATATAAGATTAAAATAATATCAGGTTTGTCTAATTTTAAATAAAAAACAAAAAAACAAAAAACAGATGCAATGTAGTGTGTCCCTTTTTTGGTATTTGTTCTTCTTCTTTGCAGTTATTTGCAGTTGTTTCCTGTCATGCATTTTGAAGCATGCTTGGAGTTTATTTAAAGGATTATTTTTGATGTAGTTATTAACACAAAAGTCAAAAAAGTACAATTAATCTTTTTGTAGATAATCAGTCAAATATGTGGAGTGAGACACTGCACTACAAATAAGGAAAACCACAAAAGATGTTCTGATATGTGTACACAATACTTGTTTCCTACAGCATTTCTGCCGGGTCTCACAGTTGCGGGTCTATATTCAGAAAATAAAGTATTTTTTAAGGGTTGGTAAATTGATTTTTTTTTTAAAAAATCACATTTAAAATCTAATTCTATAATGCTTCTGCTACGCTGCAAGTGTGAATGACGTCCAGGAAGGGTGTGAAAAAAAACAGACTTTTGCTAAGGTTAAATAAATGTTCAGTGATATCTTCCAAAGATTTTTAAATTTTGGCGCATTTTTCTCTTTATAGTGCTGATGATATGGCAAATCACTAGTAATACACTAGTAAATACACAAAATCCACTCAACGTGGAGATTATCTTTGTTGGCACTTGGAGTCATGGGACACCTTTACACACCCTTCCCGGACGTCAGAGCATGCTGTGCATAAACACAGATGTTCAAACACTCATTCATTCATGCATGTGTTTGACATTTAAAGTGTATATAAACACGCATTACAGAATGACACAAGGACACATTCATAACTGAAGAATCAGTGTACTCACACTAAAATAAAATGAAATAAAACTGTTTCTAAACTTCTCATGTAAGGGTACTTAAACCCAATCTTTCTTTCCAATTAGGGCAAAATGTCATCTGGGAAGCTTATTTAGGTTTGGAATTGAGCTTAAGCGGTTTGGTGATGTTTACACAGACAATGTAAAGCAAGAACAGGTCTCAGGTGTGAAATTACAGTGGAGCCGAATGTATTGATTGATATCACGAGCACAAAGAGTGTGTATAACGCTTGATCCAATGCATGCGCACAATAGACTGATGGAAAATGTACAACGGCTGTGAACAATTTGACTTTTGTATAAACACAGAGCTCAGTTTACTTACAAACACACTCACAAACTGCTTGAGCAACAACAAATCATCACAATGAACTAAAAAAGAAGCCTGGAAAAAAGGGGGGGGGGGAGAAAGAGAAAAAATATAGAAAGTGATACTGCAGGTGAAGATGTTTCAAAAGAAAATATACACAACCGGAGATGACACCTGATCGCCGTGTGACAAGGGTCCAGAAGAAAGGGACATAGACAGGCGGATAGATGGGCAAGTGCTGGCTCATATTTAAAGTATACTTAGCACGTAAATACATAGCTGTAGTGATCACATAAATAAGCCAACGAACAAAGAGAGAGAGAGAGAGAGAGAGAGAGAGAGAGAGAGAGAGAGAGAGAGAGAGAGAGAGAGAGAGAGAGAGAGAGAGAGAGTAAAATACAGTGTGTGAAAGCATGTGAACCAGACAGACTCTGAGACATAACAGAGACAGAAAAAAGAGGGCGTTAGTTCTAACCTTAAGGTGGAGGTGTGCAGCCTCTTCACCACCTCCTCACTGAAGTCAAAATGAACCCTGCCTCTGTGGCAGGGTGACCTGCGGAGCATGGCCCTGAGACACACCGCTGTGCTGTTGAGTGTGCTCTAGTCGCGTCTCCCCTAACACTTGTGCCCTCCCACAGAGCTCAACTTCACCGCACAGCCACTTCCTTTTGAAGTCCAGCTGCGATACCACTCAGCTTAGCTCTAGGCAAGAGAAAGCGGCCGCAAATGAAACCCGGGGCGGAGCTCGAAACAAGGACTTGGAATGTCTGAACAAATGAGAAGTTTCATTCCTAAATGTCTGCTGTAGACACAAACAAAATATTTCATGAAGAACATTCTACACTACAGAAGGGTCGTTAACATGAATTGATCTCTTTCTGCACACTGTTCACACCATGGTCGGAGTATATTTGAAGAAGGGTTTATGGTTTGGATCTCTTAGGAACTTTTTGAAATGAAACATTTGCCAGCTCAGTGATGAACTGCAAAATGTATGAACTGTAAAGAGACTGTTCAAAGCAACTTACATCAAAGCAAACACACACACACACACACACACACAAAAAGCAAGAGCACAATGAGCAATGACTACACAGAATTGGTGTGTTATGCCATGATTAAATTGCTAGTGATCATTGCAAGGTTCTAATGTATATAAACTGCTGAAATCAGACAATCATAAGTGCATTTGTTATATCAACCAGCAGTTATATTAAAGATATCTTTAGTTTATCAGAACTCATTTCCTCTAGTTTTTCATTTTAATGATCTTTGCCAACTTCTTTTTTAACCCCTAATACATGTAATAATACTAAATGTAATGTTTATATATTTTCTTCAACTGTACAGTGTAATGTTTTAATGCCTAAATTCACTCAAACATTTTTTAAATAGTTTTATTTTTATTTATTTAGACTATAATTGTATATATATATATGTGTGTGTGTGTGTGTGTGTGTGTGTGTGTGTGTGTGTGTGTGTGTGTGTGTGTGTGTGTGTGTGTGTATATGTGTATGTGGACAAGTAGTGGCCCATATTTAAAGTGGTGCTTAGCACGTAAGTAGGCCTACATAGCTGCAGTGATCACATAAATAAGCCAGCAGACAAACAAACAAAGAGAGAGAGAGAGAGAGAGAGAGAGAGAGAGAGAGAGAGAGAGAGAGAGAGAGAGAGAGCGAGAGAGAGAGAGAGAGAGAGAGAGAGAGAGAGAGAGAGAGCAAAAGCATGCGATATATATAAATAATTAAAGTCTAATAATAAAAGTGGCCAAAGATGATTGAGAGAGAGAGAGAGAGAGAGAGAGAGAGAGAGAGAGAGAGAGCAAAAGCATGCGATATATATAAATAATTAAAGTCTAATAATAAACGTGGGCAAAGATGATTGAGAGAGAGAGATAGAGAGAGAGAGAGAGAGAGTGAGAGAGAGAGTGAGTGAGTGTGCGAAAGCATGCGATATATATAAATAATTAAAGTCTAATAATAAAACAATTTTTTAAATTTATATTGTATATATATATTTATATAATATTAATATAGTACCGGTCAAAAGTTTGGAAATATGACTATTTTTGACTTTATTCATAACTAGAGCGCAGTCTCGGGTGTACCCCACGGCCTGCGAGGGGCGATGATCTCTCACAGAGGAGCGGCGATCGTGAAGATCGAGAGAGGCCAGGCCTGGATTTTATTTGATGTTTTATTTCTGTTTTATGTGGCAGCAGTCGTCCGTGAGGGACTGCTGCCTTTACTTTACTTTTGTGCTGTATTTGTTTATTTATGTATTAAAATTTGTTGAATGTTCGCCAGTTCCCGCCTCCTCCTTGCCATAACACCGAACATTGCTACAAATATACAAATAATGATCAGCTAATCACATTTGCCAGAATTTTAATATCAATGCATCCTTATTTAATATATAGTACGTTCTGTCCATATGTGTTTGTTTGCATAATAGTTTGACAGACATCTGAAGCCCTCAATGAGTTTTAGACACAAACAGATAAAGTTGATAGTTTGTGGTTTAAGAGTTTTCGGTGTAATGAGTTCCTTAAGCTGTGGTCACATTTACTATGAGCACACAAACTTCCGACCAAGTAACACTGCAAATCATGCAGTTTTTCAGTGTGCATATGTTACGTGAATTCTGCCAAAAGGTCACTTAGTGATGCTTAGATCCTCTATTGGTCAAATGTCTAAGTCTATTTGCATTCATTCACAGGTCAGAGGTTATTATATTTGAACTTTGGTATGCAGTGGAAGACCAAACTGCATGAGCTCGCATTTCTGGTCTTGCATTTCATTCACATGCATATGAATGCAAGTGAATAGAGCACCAAGTATAGGGTGACGGGCCATGGCTTTATTTTTAATGATTTTTGTTTTGTTTACGAGCATGTGGAACATAGTCAAAAATAGTACCATCGATGAGAAGAAAATGTGTTCTCTGTTATAGGATTACAAAACATCCCAAACTTTAGTCATCATAAAAAATCCCTTAAAGATCTCAGATCTGTCATCATCGTGAACCGCTAAGATGCTTACTTGCCCATGATCGGAAATAAAGCTGTGAAGAGACATGAAGTTAAACAGAGTAAACTTCGACACAAGACAAAACAATTCATAAGTGTGAAGGCTGAGTTGACAACAGAGCAGATAATGGCAGTGCAGGGGAAGATCTGCCATACAGCTGATGATAAAAGTAAAAGAAAGAATGAGTCGAACCGGCGGGTGTGAATGCAGACGATGGCTCAGTGTGAAATAATGCTACAAAACTGCCAGTTAAAACGAAACAGTAAACAATATTCGTCAAAATCTGTCCAATATAAAGATATAAGAACCTAATAGATTCAAAATGAAATGTTTTTAAACAATTTAATTCACTAGACTAGCCTCAGGAGCTATGATGATTATACCTGTGATTGAAAAAGAATGAAAAAGGTTTAATTTAAATCATGCAAAGGGACATGGCTGTTAAGAGTTAATGGGTTGGTAGTGTGCAGAATTACCAACAACATTGGTAAAGAGTGCCAAAAACATTTAAGACGATAGTACACCTTACTGGCCACTAGATTGCAGCATTTTACAAATAAAGAAAACCGAGCCTCCAGCAAGATTTGGCTAGAATCTAATAAAAACCTTGCCTGTTGATATTTTCTTATGATTATATTAGCAAGTTAGTATAACTAAGTTGAGGAGAGGGAGATGATGAGCGACTAATTAATTTAAATGAATTAATCTATTAAAATGTAACAAAAAAATAAAAGGATGATTCAAAATGCAAGTAATATTTTACGACCTCTGACTGTCCCTGTATTTTTATTTGTTTATTTCATAATTTTGACTTCTATTTAACTAGCATTTGTTAAAAATATTTTGTAATTCACATGCTTTGAAATGTTTTGATGTAACTTATTAAAAAAAAAATGCTAGAAACATTTTAAGTAAATCGTGAGCTTAGAATTATATGGTTCTAATTCCACTTTTGGTCGAAATTGAGTTTTTGACATAATCTTAATCATTAGGTGTTTATTAATGCCTGTGTGGTGTTATTTTTGTAAAAAAAAAAATTGTTAGTAGTTATTAATAAAATAAAAAGGTTCCATCTCACAAAACAGCAGGGATTTAAACAATTTGATGCTCAATATCTCAGAACTACCCTAAACGGAGATAGAACTGTATAATTCTAAGCTCACGAAATGTAAAATGACAAATATATGAAATGGGCATTGTTATAGAGTATTATAACAATTTAGAAAGAATCAAGGAACTTTTTCAAAACCGGGCACAAAATAAAATACCAAAACTGTCTCCTTTATTTCATTCTTTCAAATATTTTCAAATATTAAGAACATATCAAGACTGTATCATTAACATACTTCATTTTACTTCTTCAAAAATATAAGAAAATCACATTTTACATATTTCTCACACATTAACGATACGCAAGTGCACTTGTTTTATGGTACTGAGAATTAATTGAATTAACAATCTAAAAAATAACATCCTATATTTCAATCCATTAGATATGCAGCAGAAAAGAAGTGTTGATCCTAGGACACTCATCTCTGGCAGTGTGAACAGCAGTAGGTGACTGACTAACCGTCTAATGCTACAAACAGGTTGAGGAAAATCCAAACAGTCCAGAGTCTCAAAGCAGACATCACCAACTTGGTTACTTTGAGCCGTTACTTACATCTAACCTTCATACCTGACACTCTGATACCCGAGTAGTACTGACACGTAGGAGACTAAAAGAGGAGCGCAGCACAGCAGCTCTCAGTTCTAATGTCATGGGTATTTTCCTGGGGTTGATTGGAGATTGACTTTGAGGTGCATAAGTAACCTGATTACAAATTATCCTTGATTATAATTTTCACCTCAAGTATTCTACAAGAACTATTGAAGAGAAAATTCAGAAAACATGAATTATGGTGTCAAAAATATTAGAAATCATTTTTGTGTGTGTGTGTTTTTTTTACTCTCTCGATACAGTATCATATACAGTAACTCAGTACTGTCACAAATTGATAAATTAATTTATTGGTCTTAAAAACCAACGGCGCATCATGTCAAAGTAGGTACAGTATATGCATTCTGATTAACTGAACTTGTGAGTCTGAATCTGATGACTGCATGAGGTGTCAAATAATTCATTACTGATGCATAAGACTGAATAAATGTATGACCTAAATGAATATTCAAATCTCTCCACTTACAAAGCAGTGAGAAAGCAAAACTGATTGGGAATCATTCTGACCCATATAAAACAGTATTTGGGGGACATGGTTGCTTTTTGGATTATTGTGCCCAACATATTTTCTCAGACTTAGCCTATAGACCTTCTGCGCCAGAAAAACAAGTGCACAGCCATCTTTAGAATGTTGTGTTTATAGTTCAGTTTTAGCAGTAGCTCTGTATATTTCTATGGCATCTCTGTCGAAGAGTGATTAGTTGGTGAAGTGGATTTACTTATTGTAGAGTTAATGAAAGTTATCCTGAGCATTGTAATTTTTGAAACGGATGTCATCATAAAATGTCAGTAGACCAGGAAGATTTTAAAACGAGCGGTTCATTCATAAATCAGTAAGATCTTACCTTTATGCTGTGGAAATACAAACTGGAATACAGAACAAAACAAGCGCAGTGCTTAAAAGGGGTGGGGCTAAATAAGGTCCAGTTAAGAAGAATGAATTACATGCTGATTTAAAAAATGAATTCACTAAATTTTGATATTAAATGTATAAACAGCTCAGGAATACTTCTGACATCTTAAATGTGAATACCATGAATTTTTGGAGAAAAAAAAAAAGACTGAATATGAAAGGCATTAGCTAGGCTATTCCATCAAAATGACAGGATTAGACTCTCACTAATTTCCCTTTACAAAACATAAATGAACTGTAAATTATGACCAAAATCTGTGTGAGCACTTATCAGTGAAATACATAAGATGATAGAAATCAAAATATTTCTCTTTAGTGTCTTAAATCGTTCTCTCTAACTATAACTCTAGTACTAATAAGAGCTCACAGAGGAGCATTACAGAAATATTTTACAATCCACTCTGCAAACACCGGCACATCATTGTCTCATACTGTCTTAATGTGTTCGAAATCACTGAATCATTGCATAACATCACACACCTGTCACTCTAGGATATACTTCACTGATTCATGTGACAAACTCACTCTCTTGCTTCTAATCAAAGAGCACAGACCTCTGTTTACCTGCTCTGTCTAATTCAATCTAACACATCCAATGGGAACTGCATGCATCTATTTGATTCCTTCACAGATGTGATGTTCTCTGACAGGTGTGAGACAGAGGACAGCCAAGGAGAAAGAGAGAAAAAAGGAACAGTTAAAGGGATAGTTCACCCATAAATGAAACTTCACTCACTCCCATGGGGTTCCAAACCCTGTGAGACTTTCTTTTTTTCTGTGGAACACAAAAGATGATATTATGAAGCATGTTGATAACAGTTTTGGTTCCCATTGACTTCCAATGCGTGAAAAAAAAAAAAAAAAATACAATGGAAGTCAATGGGAACCGAAACCAACATTCTTCAAAATATTATTTTGTGTGTGTGTGCCCCACAGAAGAAGGAAATGCACAAGGGAAGTGTGAATAATTGATGACAGTATATTCAATTTTATATCCATAAATGAAAACACCTTGTTTATTTGAAGATATTTGATTCATGAGGCGCTCAGTGAAATGACTTACATTTTACTTCAGAAGATTTAGAATATAGAGCACAGCAAAATGATGGTCAATGACTAAATGATGATTTTTCATCTTTAGGTGAACTATTGCTTTAAAGTGAGCGAAGGAAAAACACATTTGAAGCAAAATAAAGTCAGAAAGGCTACAAGAAAGGGGAAGAGGTGATAAAAAAGAAAAGAACTGGTGGAAAGAAGGCAAGGGGAAGATGAAAGGACAGCGTAAGGGGTGATCTCACCAGATGGGCACAAGAAAGATGGAGAGGTGAATGGTAGAAGTCAAAAGGGCCTGATTCCCACTGTGAAGCCAGCTATCTGACAGCCCAGCGGACCCAATCTACACGCTTTCACTGCTCACTCTATACAAGCTTATCTGACTGGAGAAAAAAAACACAGGATAGCACTTATGCAGCTACTACGATAACAGCCTGCTGATCATAACACATAACCACTTCTCATCACGTGTCTACAATTTAATGCGTACTGTATTCCATAATTGAGCAAACAGACTGTATTAAAACACTGGGATCAGTTCCATCTGTAATGCAGTTCAAATCTCACTTAGGTTAGATGTGGAAGTGGAGATAGGGATGTGGAGCGGTGAATTACATTGCAGATCGATTTGAAAGTGGCTGAACTGGGAATGAGAATGTTTTCAACGTCAGTGCACTGGCAATGAGTTCAAATGCTCAGTATGAGTTAAATATGTAAGGGATAATAAACCCTGACCGTATTCAGGGCTTGTGCCACCCTGTATATACCATGAAAATTAAATAATAAAATGTCACTCAATATATATTTTTTTATATTTTAAATAACATAGGAATTTTATTTAAATTATGTTTATTGAAAATATATTTTATTTGGATATAAAATAAAAATAAAAGCAAATAACCTTGACATACTTAAATCAAGGCCCTAAGCTTCCCCCTTGTTAAAAAAAAGTTGCTGCCTTAGTACAATAAACTTGTTGAGTCGAAGGGGCAAAGGATGATGGGTAATATAGTCCATGACAGAGTTATAATAGTCTGGGGAGGAGTGCCGTCTTGTGACTATCAAGGGTACTCCAGCTGGTGATTGCGATGACTAGAATGTTTTCATGCTTGATTGTTCAAAAAACATTATTTTCCACATATTTTTGCAGCTGCTCTCTCTCCAGTCTGGGGCCCTATCCACAGTCAACACTAATACGTTTTCGTTTGAAAACGCATCCTTTTCTCTCCGTTTTGGCCTTCCTGAGCCACACTGAGACTGTGTTTTTATTAATGAAAACGTCCTGGTTGCGTATGCAACCCACCGTTCCCTGAAGGAGGGAACGGAGGACGTAGTCGACGGAATTTGAATTTGAATTGGGATCTCGCTAGAGAGCCTATCCTCTTCGAGTACTATTGAACGAGCCAATGTAATTGGCGTGCGTGATTCGCATCACACACTCCGCCCACGCGGCGCGGGTATAAATACGGAAGTGGATGCACGCACTAGTTGCTTTTCGCTGAGGAGCCGAGAGTAACCCGGGGTCAGCGGTGGTCCAGCGGTAGTGGCAAGGGGACTACGTCCTCCGTTCCCTCCTTCAGGGAACGGTGGGTTGCATACGCAACCAGGACGTTCCCTTTCAGTCGATAACGTCAGACGTAGTCGACGGTCGACTGAATTGGGATCACCATTGAACACGCCACTAAAGCTGCCACCTTCCAGTGCCTAAACAAAAGCCTCCTGATGCCCCCGCAATTTTAAGGCGGGGAAGGACAGGGCTTAGGCCAGGGAAGTCACTGCTGTTCCTACAGGACCACTGGGAAAGCGTTTCCCGCACATTGGAAGGAAGGGACGCTGCGGAAGCCACATCCAACCCAGAGGGAGATAACGTGGAAAATACACATATGAACTGGGCGGAGCCCGCAGTCTAACATATGGAATGTCACTGGGGTGGCTCCAGCCCAAGACGGGGGGAGACACACTCCGGACAGCGACGGCAGAGAGACTCTGCCGAGGGAAGACACGGGCTCACCGCAGGGAGCCGTATCGTGGAAGAATACACATATGGGGTCGCCGAAGGGACCGCAACACATGGACCCAGCCTAACACAGGTTCCACACTGCTTACGAGTGGTAGGCCTAACACCAGACGTTCCGCACGTCCGGGTCGGAGGGGTGTGGAGGAACTCAACAGGGTTCAAATTTTAAGGGAACTCAACTGGAGTAGAAAGGCGCACGTATCCAGTCCATAGGAGGGGAATGGCGCAGCAAGCCGACACTTGAACCGGGCTCACGGAAAATGGCTTCATGAGAAGGGAGCCCACGGGAAGTAAGCGGTTCAACTAGGTGTCGTCCAGCCCCCAACTCTAGAATCTGTTTAGCAAAGCATATCGTCAACGCCCAGGCGGAGCACTTTACACTCATCATAGAGGAGCTCAACACCTAAGTAGACCTGTTGCATCTCGGATTTTTACCGAAATGAAGGCAAGCACTAAGTGCAACTTTGCATGAAAACAGCCTTCCCTCTCTGCTGAGTTCCAACAGATATCTGTAGAGCTGGTCTGAGGTCTATGGCTTGCATTCTGTACACGTCCAAGCGAACGGACAGAGAAGCCAGGGCTGGATCTGCCTCCTTCAGGGCAGCGCTTGCAGGCTCACCATCTGCTCCTATTACGGGAGAGGTAGGAACCTTTGGCACAATCCGAGCCGGGGTCTCAGCTTGTGAGAGTTAGCCGGCCCAGACTCCAGGCACAATACGTTGACCGAAAGCGAGCAAGTCCCTACCCTCTAGTAGAGACCACGCGAGCAAGAGAACTGATATAACAGAATTTTTAACTCACTGCCTGCAGTGGCTCTGCAGTGCAGTCGCACCAGGTACAAGGCCCAAGAGGATAAAGAGGGACGCAAGGATTTACAAGACCTTGCTCCTCAGTAACCTGACGATCAGAACGTGCTTCTGAACACTTCTGCAACACGATGAGCGTCATTTAGACACCGAGGCAACATCATTTTGAGGGTGAAGGAAAACAGCCTACTCCAACCCCTTTTGCAGGCAACAGAGAACTGAAGTGATCGAAAGCTTTCAGGATCTCCTCTGGAGAGAAGACGCACTCAACGACTAGGTTCCACTTCTAAAGGCGTAAGCACGCTACCCATTTCTAGGGGGTGCTCGCAGAAGTGATGGTATATATCACATGTCCCTGTGATAGCCACCTGAACCTCCGCGTTCAGATGTAAGACCGCCCGGAATCTCCGGGGGAAGAACGCGGGTGTCATCGTGCCCCGTCCCTGAAAGAGTTCTCAGGGGAAGTCAGGAAGGCTGTCGATGGGAACCAGGTCTAGTTGGGCCAATAAGGGGCAACTATGAAGACCTGTTCCTCTCCTGACTTGGCAAGTAGGTGCAAGCGACGTCGGCGCAAAAAGACAGGAGCATTGCTCAACACAACATGTGAAAATCACTGGGCTTCAGGAGCATTTTCTGCTCAGCACTTGAGTGTGATAAGTTCACTGAGCTTCAGGAGCATTCCTGCTTAACACCTGAGTGTGATAAACTCACTGAGCTTCAGGAGCATTTCTGCTCAACACTTGAGTGCGAAGAACTTCACTGAGCACCAGGAGCATTTCTGCTTAGCACTGCGTGTGATGAATTCACTGAGCTACAGGAGCATTTCTGCTCAACACCTGAGTGTGATGAACTCACTGAGCTTCAGGAGCATTTCTGCTCAACACCTGAGTGCGAAGAACTTCACTGAGCACCAGGAGCATTTCTGCTCAGCACTGCGTGTGATGAATTCACTGAGCTACAGGAGCATTTCTGCTCAACACCTGAGTGTGATGAACTCACTGAGCTACAGGAGCATTGCTGCTCAACACTTGAGTGCGACGAACTTCACTGAGTTTCAGGAGCATTTCTGCTCAACATGAAGTGTGATGATTTCACTGACTTGAGCAGGCGCAAGGCGACCATGGGTCGCAGTCGCTTTTAAAAGGCTCACTGGGGTTAAACGCATTTCTGCGGGCCCCTGGGGCAGCTGAGAGCCAGTGTTTGGCCAAGGGTAGTCCGCTCGGTTTATACAAACACTGGCAGGAAGACGAAACCGTAGGGGCAACTGAGCGGCCCCGGAATGGTCATGACCCAGCTGGACCCAGGAGATGGAGTCTCCACTTGCCCTGGCTATAACTGTCGTGAGGCGCGATGGCGGCACGATTGAGTAAAGCGGGAAGAGTGGAACAAAGCGTCCTCAGAAGCTTCTGACTCCAAGGAGGAGGCGACGGGTGAGTTGTGACATGCAATGTCTAACAACCTGAGGCACGAATGCCCGTGTAGTCGAGGGTTGCCCAGGCCCCCGTTAAAACACGCCCCTTTGTACATGGCCCCTCTGTTGAAGAGGGTTTGGCAGCAGACCCTGATGAACTATAGTCACACAGGGTGAGCTGCTCTGCCACGGTCACCGCGGGACTCGATCATGAAGCTAGCGCTGAAGCGGTCACATATGGAGGAAGCCAAAGGCTGCAACTACCATATACCCCAGGAGCCTCTGAAAGTTCTTTCAGTGAGACCCTTTCTCACTTCAACACCAGCTGAACACATTCTCATTGGAGAGACGTGTTAGACTGAGTCCATCTCCAAAACTGAAAAAGAAATACTCAGCCCGTGGGCGAGATTACTCTCTTCCAGTTGACCTGAAGACCCAACGGGCTCTGGAGCACTCGAAGGGAAGGACACTGTACTGATACTCCACCCTTACACACAACCCACAGGATGGCCTGCGGTGCGGAAGGTAGAGATCTGTTTTTAAGCACATGTCTTTCAGGTCGGAGCTGCAGACCATTTCTGGGCCAAGATGGTCACAACCCACCACCTAGTAGCACGAAGAACGAGTTTATAACTGGCCTTCGTACCGGCTGGAGGAGCGGCTATATCAAATCCTTCGCCAGCAGGATAAGATAAGCACGCACAAGTCAGGAGCACTGCTCAACACTCGGTGTGATGAATATCACTGAATTTTCAGGAGCACGTCTGCTCAACACCTAATGTGATGACTATCACTGACTTGAGCGGGGTAGCCGAGCCTGAGGTGGGGCAGCAGAGTAGAGAGATTGGTGTTAGTGTGCTGTGCAACACTTACCTGTCTCCACAAGCGGCAGGGGGCGCGTGAGAAGGCGGATGACCAGGTCCTCGAACGCACGAAGCTGCCTGCTGGCGACCAAGGGGGAGCTGAGGGGTGTAAGGCTATACAGGGTCACACCCGCCAGACTGGCCCTCTTGGGACCCAGGAACAGATGAAATTGCTCTCTCTTTGAAGTGTGGGTACCGCTTGCTCCGATTTTTTTTTTTTTTTTTTGGAGCCAGCGGCGGAACAGACACACACACAAACAAAGGCTCCACCCGGCCCTCGCCCGGGGGGAGGGAGTGATCGTGCCACTCCAAGAGCATCTCATCCATTCCTGGGCACCCCGCTCCGGAATGCTTTCGCTGTCGCTTGCCACCTGGCTTGGCAGCGCCTGGAGCGGGCTGGGCGTCTCTACTGCAGCCGGCTCCATGCTGAGGCCTGGGTGGAGGCTGCTGCGGAGGGCCAGCAGGAGCGGCGGCCGGGGAACGCCCACGGCGACGAGCATGTGGAGGAGCTGCCACCGGCGGCGGGTGGAGGCAGCAGCTGGCCACCGGGGCAGGATGTGCCGGATGACCTCCGTCTGCGCTTGAGCGGCAGAGAACTGTTGGATGCAGTTCTCCACCGCGTCGCCGACCAGCCCAAGCTGGGAAATTGGGGAGACCAGGAACCGAACCTTGTCCGCATCCGCCATACCAACCAGGCTGAGCCAACGAAGGCGCTACTGGACCACCTAGGTGGACATCGCCAGACCGATCACGCACGCTACGATACTCATGCCCCGGAGGGTGAGGTCGGATGCAGTGTGGTGCTCACCTATGAGCGCACGGTCTGGATACCCTCGTGCATGCCATGGGTGCCCTAGCCTGCAGCAACGCCATGGCCTGCAAGAGGAAGCGGCTTGCCCACAGGCTTTGTAAGCTCCGCCCGTCGGAACGGACGAAAACTCACAGGCCTTAGGGGGGAGATACCAAACTCCAGATTCCAACCGAGACTGAACGGGACACGGTGGAGGTTCCACTCGAGCCCGGCAGACTCGGCGGCCCGTTTCAGCATAGCTGATAATTCTGGATCCGGCTCGGGCAACATTGAACTCCCAGAGGGAGACAACGCAGCCGAGTCGTCATCTCCAGAAGTCAGCTCACCCTCCGATGCTGCAATCGACGTCCTGTCCTCCAGGGGAGCCCCGAGTGAAACCGCTGGCCGACCCATTACAGATGGACCAGCGGACAACACCTGAGGCTCCAATGATAGCAGTGGAAGGGAGGGGTGAGGAGCCCACAGGGAATGGTTACCGGGCGGGACATCCAACACTACCCTCCGGTCACCCATCCCACACAGCACCCGTGCAGGGTGGGGCGTGGTAATGGGGACTCGCTCTCCGCGAACGAAGGCGAGTCTCGCCCTCAACACTGCGACAGTCATGTTCCCACAGTGAAAACATGAGCTGTACACAAAAGCTGTCTCAGCGTGCTGAAAGCCCAAACACGTGATACAACAATTGTGACCACCAGAGAGAGACAGGGAACGACCGCACCCAGAAACGCACGGGCGGAATGACATCTTGAAAAAGACGCAAACGCACCCGTGTTGCTCTTTCAGAAAATAGGACCGTCACCAGTGCCGGAGCACACAGGGGAATGACCGCGGCAACACTGAACAGAGAACTGAAACAGTGAAGCACTCACTTTTCCGCCCTCTAACCAGCCATCAACACACACAAACATTTAGAAATTTGTTGCTGTTAAAACAGCAGTTGAGAGCTCAAAGCTCGCGATCACCGCTGCACTCGCGCTGTAGAACACCAGCACTGGGAGAGTCTTCCTGAAGAACACCGACACACTCGCTCGTTGTAGACAACAGCACTCTCAGAGACATCAAACGAACGGCTCCGAAGCGAAAGGCAACTAGTGCGTGCATCCACTTCCGTATTTATACCCGCGCCGCGTGGGCGGAGTGTGTGATGCGAATCACGCACGCCAATTACATTGGCTCGTTCAATAGTACTCGAAGAGGATAGGCTCTCTAGCGAGATCCCAATTCAAATTCCAATTCAGTCGACCGTCGACTACGTCTGACGTTATCGACTGAAAGGGAACGGAGGATTTTGGAAACCCTCTCCAAAGTGGATAAATTTGAAAACACCATTTGCACGTTGTAGTGTGGACTGTCAAAACAGAGGTATTTTATAACGATGAAGTAAGTTTAGACACGTGACGCATATTGAGCCGATAGTTTATACCGGTATTGCCTGTTTAATGTGCTATTCACTTTCACACAGTTGCTAAACTATGTTCCTTTGCACATTCTTCATATCACAGTCTTGCAAAGATGACAAAAAATTTACTCACATTTGTTGTCCTGCGTCAAAACATAGACCAAAGATATGGTGACTGAGTGCGACCTGGACGCATCAGTGAATGGTGAGATAACTTTATTATTTATTTTTCACTCTATATCATCGTTGTTTTTCTATTCGTTTTCGATGAAGCACTCCTTCTGAAATGTACTGTGATTGGTTAGCTGGCCCCATGTTTTGTGATTGGTAGCACTTAGCGTGTTCGGGAAATATCCCGTCCCTCCATAACCGCGAGATCTCACCATGTCGTCAATTTTAAACAAATTCGATCGTGATACTCTAAAGGATGGTGCCGAACGGATTTCAAACACGGATTCCAAAGGACTTTTCAGAGTGGTATGTTGGTTTTGAAATTTTCTTACAGATACGATACGAATGTTATCCACCATTTAACGTTAATCATATTTGTCAGAAAACTATGGTAATACAAACAGTAATCAATCACAAAATCATGGATATTTTTCCTAAGGGGCGGTGAACAGTCTTCCAAAAGCAAGAGCTTTCAAAGGCTAACGTTACTACAGTAACTTAAACACTAAATTTACAGTAATGTTAGTTAGCAAGCTAGTGGAGGCAAAGCTTTGCCCTTCGTTACATCATATCATAGCTACTAGAAACACAACTACAAATAATAAGACATACTTACAAGTTGTGATCCATAAACCACAGATTGTCCTGACAAATTGGGAACGGCTAAGGTTAAGTTACATCTTGCTGGAGAAGCTTTTGTGCGTAGCCTGCATTGTTCTCTGTCTGTCTGACTGCGTTTCTCCGTTAAACAAACTTGAAGTTATAATGTTAAGGAACAATGTTTAGAATAAATGTTAACCACTCTAAGGTTTTTAGCTTTAAGACGATCCTTTTCAGCGTTGGAAAAAAACAGTGGCAATACTCTAGTCTTCTCTAGCGCAGTTTAACCAGGCCTCGCCTGTCTACGAGTAGGAAGCTCGGGATTATCTTTAAGGCCCAATCTTTACCAGTTGGGGGCATGTCAGTGAGAAATATGGCGGAATACCACAATACTAAAAGGTATTTAGCAGTGAAATTGTCGGGCTTTTCTATTTACAGCGCAGTAGGCCTAAGCTAATTGCCAGCACAGAATATGATGGCATTATAATATAACAATGTAATATGTTACAATGAAGTTAGCAGTGGCTTTATAAATTAATTAAAAACATAAAGCAAAGCACACCTGATGGTCATTTCTTTGTTCTTCATTTTCTAGTAGAGTTTAAGAACCTTGCTGTATTTTTGTGAAATTAATTAACTTACGAAAGTGACTCGCACCTGTCATGTATGGTGCGTTCAAGTGCTATGGTAAATACCAAAAGCCGACGTGGAAAATGCACATGAACACCCCCTCATGTGGTATTTTCCACTGGGCAGCTTGCAGAATATTTTGATGCACGAGTTGCCGAGATGAGATAACCTTTAACCTTTTCAAAATGGCGGAGAGCAACGCGAGAGTCGTGAATGGTAAAAATATGTACTATTCATGATCTAGAAAATATACAGCATATTATTTAATGTTTGAGTTTTGATAAATCATCTTCTTGCTGTAGCAGAAGACTTAAGCAATCTAAAATAGTTTTAGCTAAATAACAGGTCTGGATCTCCATCTTTTTACCACATTACGACAACAAAAGCACTTGAACGCAACACACTGGTAAATACCAGTTCACAAGTGGAAAATATCATATTTTCCATAGCACGTGAACGCACCAGTAAACACAACTTCCCACCTCGTAAGCACGAACTTCCCAGAAGGACTTTAACACACCATATGACTTGTAGTCCAAACAAGCCGTTCGTTGTAGTTCTTTAAAAGGGGATTCTGTTAAATAAAATATCCCCCTTTGGAGTGGACTTTGAACTTTGAGCAACATTACACACTAAATAAAGTTGAAAAAGTGAAATAGCATGAAAGGACCCCTTTAAAACATAATGATTTCCAAACTCAAAAATCATGTAGGTTAGTTCAATCCACAAGATCATCACTGCTTTCTGGATGTATGTTGAAATAACAATAGCATGTTTTTTTGTTTTTTTTTCTATAACGGACACTTGTATTACACCATTAGAGGGATCAGAGCTGTTGTTGGACATGATATGCGCAGAGCAGAGTATTCCATGACTTGCAAAGCATGCTGTAAGCTGATCTTCTGTTCAGGCATGACAGCTGCCTTCTGTGTGCCTGTGTGTAGCCTTCACAAATTAGTTTGTGGGGAGCATGTTCATCTAATCCTGTCAATCACAATGTAAGCATACAAGTGATAGTCTATTGCACTCCTATGACAATTGTTCTATAACTCTGCCTTTATTTTAGTTTATTAGTAGAATTTATTCCATTATGTTATGTAGTTTAGGTTCTTTCTCATCTTACTTGTTACTTTAAGAAGTTTTCTGTTTTGGCTTGCTCTCTTGTAAGGCACTTTTTTTTGTAAAACTGCTCTGCAGTCATCTGTATTAGGACAAGTGCTCCACAAATAAATTGTTAAACTGAGCTCAATTTACATAATTAGCATCCACTAATTAAACTAAAGATGTGTTTAAAATATTACACTCTCATGATTTAAAATCATGTGCACTGACTTATGATTCCAGTTAGATCAGTAGCTCACTAAAAGCCATTTAATTTTACATGGAGAGGGTCATGGGGTGGCCATTTTGAGATCACATGACAAGCTAAAAACTACACACATTACCTGGGTTACACCTAAATTGTTGGACGCTTACACTCACTGAATAATGACAGACTGTGAATGGCACATTTTCTATAATGGCATCGGACACCTTTTGTTTTTGCAAGTTGCAACATCATGCCACTAGTTGTCAGTATAACGTCGAAGGCAACTCCTATATATCAGCAAAGCCCTCTATGGAAAGCCTGGCCACTCCCTATGAAGTCCTATTGTACCGAATTTTGGTTGCAGTTCCACCAGAGTTCCACTGGGGGGCGATCGCCCTGAGTGCAAAATGAATGGGAGTCTATGGAGCTAGATGGCTAAATTTGTCTCTTTCACCAGATTGCCATTGAGAAATCTCAGATTTGATTGTAGATTTTGCAAGTTCAACATGGGTTATAGGTCGAAAGTTGAATGAACGAGTACTTATGTCCTTTCGATTTCTTACAGGTTGAGTTGTTGCCCATTACACGCTAGCATTCTGCTCATGACCGCTGATTGGTCAGTGAAGGACTGATTACGACCAGAGATACCGCTTGATGGCATCGTGGCATCCGAAGCGGGACCATAATGTGTGTGTGTGTGTTTTCGGCGTGGTCTTTTAAAACAACAAAACAAAAACTCGTCTAGCACATGTTTACCTATGTCAGCTGTGTTGTCGATGCCTCGAGAGAAAAGAAAGTGCAGAGCGCGAAAGCACCAAAGTGACTGAAGGATTGCCGTAAAGCAGTATCTCTGGTGGAACGATGTGTATGACGTCATTGACATTTTAAAAGACTTTTTAAAGCAACTGAGTCACTCTAAAAAATCTAACACCAAGCAATGAGTAATCTGTTGCATCTCCTTTCGAATACAACATTCAAATTACTAGACAAAAAATTATATCCTGAGAAAAGGGGATTTTGAGGGCTCAATTGACCTCCTTTCATTCTGCACTCGTCCTGTGAGCGCCCTCATATGGAACCAGAGTGGAACTGCAACCAGTTCAGAAGCCGGAAGTTTACTGAGTGAAAGTTCTCCACATATTAGACATTCTCTGATATCAGCCAACAAAACAAAAAGGAATTTACTCAGTGCATCTTCAAGCATTTCTCTCAAGGAATGATTGTGGAAACACCACCAATTTAGTTCTGTGTAGGCCAGAGAGGAGAAAGAACAATATACTGCTATATTATACTGAATACATTTAAAAAGTTTGAATAAGCTATAAATCAACCACCATGGTTCTTCCATTGAGCCTGGCTATAAATGAGAGAGAGTGATGAGAGTATGTCAAGCTGAGAGACAGTGAATGGGAGAGAGTGGCACAAGGTCAAACGTTTTCAAGAGCAAAACAGTTGTTTTTCCAAGAAATTCACCCTCTCTTCAAAGACATTTTAAGTCCTATTAGAGAAAATCTTTTCACAGCAGCGCTGTCCAGCCAGGCCTAGAACTCTCTGGATGAATACATTTAAACCCCATCCACCTGGATTTTAGTCTCTGCAGGCACTTTCAAATTATGAATGAGAAGGAAAATGTCAAGAATGAAATGCAGCCTTTCAAAATCATTAAAAATCTCCAAACACAATTCAAACATAAAAGCTTTGAATCAATGGATAACCTTAAAACTGTAACCGCACAAAAATAACATTATACTCTCAAAACACTGTACAACTGTGTGTGCAACAATCTTCTAAAACTAAAATTAGTTAAATTTGCCAATACAACAAGTTACACAAGCTAAATCAATAAATCAAAACTAACAAACAGGTCTCTTCTGTGGTTATAACCATAACACCTAGTCGTGCTTACCAGACCCAAGAGTGGCGACGGTACGCGAAGGTGCCCAGATTCAGACAGGACTTTAGAAAGCTCTTGTTCTCTGGCAGGTTAAAATCTGTCATATTTAAATTCCCAACAGATTCAGAAGTTGTGCAGAGGGAGCTCTTTGAACTCTAAACTCATCCTTCCACCAGTTAAAAACGCTGGAGGGACTGGAGAGAGGGTTACTGTATCTGTTAGTGGGAGTCTCTGGTTGCATTGTCAGTCAGTCATGCTTCTACCTCCTCAGGGGGTCGAGTATCATAGGTCTGCTCACACCTAGCAAAAACTGTGTCTCTTGTGTGTACCGCAGCTCTTCACTTTCAGAAACAGGAAGACTGTGGCCTCTACTTGGCAGTAAACAAGAAGATCCGGAGTGCAGGGGCAGTCACGCAGTCAGTAAGTCTGTTTCCAATCGCACAAAGAGACATAAGACATGTACCTATTATTCTTGCACAGTTTAAATGTTACTCTGATGGATTTCATCAACAAGTAGACTGTACACGTGGTAACAGTCTAGAAAATGGAAACCAGACGCCCAGCTGATCTCTGTGGTGATGATAGTCTCAGAGGATTTATGCTTTATCCCAAATCCATTATAGTTGTATCTTTCTGTCCTAAAGGAGAGAGTTTAGCAGATGATCCCTTTATTTGGTATATCTCTGCCCCTGACTGACTATTTTGGTTCTATATTTAGGACTATTTTTTGCAGTTGCTGCGCATATATTAGTGCTGCACGATTAATCATATCGCAATCGCGATGTCAAGCCTATGCGATTATATGGCAAAATGCTGCGATTTTATATGAAATGGCCTAAACAAATTAGGGCAATTAACGCAGCATCTATTCATTTTTGTCATCATTTGGCTAGTGTTAAATGATCCCGCCCTTATTCATGCAAATGCTTTTAAACAATTCATGTGCGACAAAACAAAAAAAAGTGCGCGCTGCCGGTGAATGTCCTGACTGTAAAATGACGCGCGCCAGTATCATGCGTGCGCAAAAGACAGCACACCAGAATACAGTTATCTTTCGCGTTTGAACGAATAACACACACAATTATGCCAAAATGTCTTTTTGTCGAGTATCTTCATAACATTGAGCAGTCTTATAATGAACGTAAAGAGTTGTGACTCGTGAGAGAATAAGGCGTGTGTGAGAGCTGCGTCTGTCAGCAGCAGCTGGTCTTAAAGGGATAGTACACAGTAGCCACTAATTATCTCTGTCGTTAATGTCGTCATGAAAAGAAAGTTGAGCTTGTCCTTTTTTCCTTATTGTGAAACGGCTTCTGAAATTAGAAAAAAATGTAGGGCGGGACTTGATTTCATCCTTCGGGAATTGATTGGATCGTTGGAGGTTGGGCGTTGCTAACAAAATGGAGGCAGATTTGAATGCCAGTTTATATTTATATGAGCCTCCCCTCCCACGAACCAAGATGAGGTAACCAAGATAGCCACGCCCTCTAGTAATAGATTTTGGCCGGAAGAGAAGAGAAGTCGTTTCGAGGGGGGAGGGAAGGGTAAAGTATTTGATTAAAGATTATAAGGGTACATGAATTTTAAGAAAATAATGAAGTGCACAGATAAATCATTCATAACAAACACTAGAGATGCGCGGTTGGCGGTTATAGGCGCGGATCGGGCGGATCACGTGACGAAAAAAATATTTTAATTAAATTTGGGCGGGTGGTTTCTAGTCTCGCGGCTGTCATCAGCAGCGCCTTGTATCAGCGGATGGCGGGCGGGAAAATTGGTCAAAAACGTTGGTGCGGAGGGATGGCGGACGGATGATGAGTTTTGTTATGCGGTTACAGATGATATAATAGCCCATCCGCGCATCTCTAATAAACACTACAATATTATATATAAAAAAATGCAAATGGTAAAATTTGATTTCATGACGACTTTAAAGTTAATCAGCACAGACTGTTTGAACATTATTCAATTTCTGTCCTACCTGTTAGACAGGAAGTTGTTATATTCTTTGAAGCCTAATAAATGTTTAATTTTTTTTTATAGATTTCAATTGTAATGACCGAATCACTGTAATGTTGAATGGCTATAATTAATGTTCAAAATTGTGTGTGGGAGGGGGCAAAAAGACATCAGTGGCTTATTAATTAAATATAGATGTTATCAATCATTTAGTTGTTGTTGCTAGTTTGAGTTGAGAAATACACATTTCAGCATTATCACTAACTAATCTGTGTGTGCATTTTCCTTGAGAACCAAGCAAGTTGATTTATGAAACCATTTGTTTATCATATATCACAATCGCAATATTGACCTCAATAATCGCAATATGACATTTTCCCCAAATCGCAAGAGGTCGTCGCTGCAGCCTGTAGCACGATGACGTAGCTGGATGGTCCAATACGTCATGGACGCTGTTACGCGCATGCGCGGTGGTGTGTTTTGGACGCTGTTACGCTCATACGCGGTGGTGTGTTTTGGTGAAGTCATACATGCATGCACAATACTAGAGAGTTGGTGAACAATCGGACGTGCTTTGATCTTCCAAGAAAAATTATGTAATAATTAACAACATTGATTGTATATCGTTAGGTATTTCATCTTTGGAAATTTGATTTACTGTTTTGTTGTTTCAACATGTATAGTCGTGTCTAGTGTTATGCATCCGAAGCGAAAAGTGTTTAGCTGTTATGACTTTTAAGATAATCAGAGCGATTCTCATTTTAAACTTTTAATAAACTAATATATATATATATATATATATATATATATATATATATATATATATATATATATATATATATATATATATACTTGTGGTGACAATATACTATTAATCCATCAAATTTAGGTTTAAAATCATGTGATGTGATTTTAAAATGTTGTAAAATTAACTATTTTGCATGTATGTAGAGAGAAACTAGGATCATATTTATGTAAATAATTATTCATCAATAATTACTTATTACTATTTATCAGTACTACACAGGTTAGAACATTATCTCAATACAATATTGAGCATACATGTCACTTAAGACCAGCGCATGCACATTATAACCCAGAGATCGGTACTGTTCCAAAACACACCACCATCCAGTACGTATTGGACCATCCAGCTACGTCATCGTGCTACAGGCTGCAGCGAGGGGTGTTTCCCAAATCGTGCAGTCCTTATATACTGTATACATAAACACACACACACACACACACAGTAAAAAATTACTTCTAAAAAACAGCCAAAATCTGACAGTAAAATATTGTTTTCAATTAAAACAGTAATGTACTGTAGAAAACATTCCATTCTGGGCATTATTTAGATAATTAAGAAATTGCTGTTAATTTACAGCAATTTTTAACAATAATATTCTACTGTATTTAAGTACGTTTTTTTTTTTTTTACTGTTTGCAATGCATGTGCTATGTTAAATTAAAGTACAATGCAGCATTTTTTTTATTTGGTGTTGGTGTGTGATTACAAGTCTGGTCTTTTTAGTCAGTTATTTTAAATTTTAAATTTTCGAGCATTCAAAATCATTTTCACTCGGGTATTTGCCAGCACTTTTAACGTCAATTGTAAAGCACTATTTTCCCCGATACCCGTTGGAAGGACATCTGTTTCCATCGCCATTTGCCATCCTAAGTCCTGCATCTGCATTGATCTGCATGTGCACCAACAACTTACATGGTAGTTAAATTTTTTTTTTTATATTCCTTGTCAGTATTTTCAGTTAATATTACCATAAAGTAATGTTTGATATCGATGCTCAGTAAGCTGTCGATCTAGTGAGTGTGTTGTTTTAAGATGTCTCTTCAGCACTGAAATGTGTATCATTTAAACACTTGTACACGGATTTTACCGTCATCAGGTTTTATCAATTTTAAAAGGTCTATTCAACGATGAAATGAGAAATTCTCAATTATATATTTGCACGCATTTTAAAATCACCAGGTTTTATCAGCTTATTTTCAGATCATCTATAAACTTTGATGACTAGTAGTGGTTGTTGCTAACTGCAAGTTAATCCATTGGCCGTTGTAAATAGCTTTTTAACACATTGATAGGTTATTTTAAAAAAAGAATAAAATCAATACAACTTTTATTTTTAAATTCAGGAGTCTAAAAGAATGAAAATCTAAAAACTTAAATGAAATCAATTAGACCAACCACAGAATATCTGTGTTCAGGTGTTGGTTGGTTATTAATTTTCATTACCATTAATACAAAAGGAATTATTCATCTTAGGAATAATGTTGAGCTGTAATTAATGTAAAAATTCTGCAGTGAATCTGAACAGTAGAAACGTTTAAAAACAAATTTTTCCACAACACTAGCAACGTTTTTTTGACTTTTTTTTTTTTTTGTTAGTTAACACAATTATTAATCTCCTTGTTATCTGGGTTTTACTATACATTGACATTTCTAGAATTATTTTGATAAAATATTCTGTTTGCTGCTTTTTCACAGTAGTACCCTGAATCAGGAGACAACATGCTGCCAGGTGACGTTCATCATGGTTGGTTGAACTTGGGTGTAAAATTATTCAATTTTCATTAATTTTTCATCGTTTAGAAGGTACACATGCCTTCTCACTAGAATTTTTTTTTTAAAGTGGGAGAATCCCTGAACAAATGTTTTTTTGTTTTTTTTCACTAAAATGTTACATTTGTTGCATGTTACATGTTCTTAGTAGTGCTAAGTGCTTGTTTGTGGTAAGATGTCCTTCCATGTCATCCGTTCATCATCTTCGCTTAATTTTTCGTGAAGCATTATTTTGTTGTGCTTCTGCCATGATAAATAGACATCCACTCTTGGCATTTCATGTGTAACGGAGGCCAGCTAGTGAGAGATGTGCAGGCTGATGACTGCTAGCTAGAGAATGCAGTGTTTACTGTTTAGTGTCCTTGTTAGTGCACACTCATTACATGCCAGCGGTCGGGGTTTGAGACCGTTATTAAAGTTTGCATGTCTGCAAATCTGCTAATAAGTGATTGTTTGTGTTTATGCATTTATTATTTATTACTTTTATCATAAGCAGATTTATAATTTCTTTTAATAATTTGTCAATTGCTGACTATTATTTTTTTATAAAGCTATAAAAAATAGCAAAAGAAAATCCAATAACAGGTTTCAATAAGATTATTTTGTGTACAGTCACGATTCATTTTTGCACACTAATAAGTTTCCTCTTTCTTTCTCTACTTGATGTAAACGAGACAAACAATCATATCGAACGATGTGCCTCCTCTCATTCAGTCGTCAGAAGAAAAGCTCATAAACGACATGCCCCAGTTCATTCAGTTTGTTCAAAATCGAGATGTCCCAGTTCATTCATGAACAAAATGCCCTGGCCTAGTTCATTCGAGATGCATGGAAGCAGCATAGAATCATATACACTTAAAGGGTTAGTTCACCCAAAAATGAAAATTCTGTCAGTATTTTACTCGCCCTCATGTTGTTCCAACCCCGTAAGACCTTCATTCATCTTCGGAACACGAATTCAGATATTTTTGATGAAATCTGAGAGCTGGATCACTCCTCCATAGGCTTCTAAGGGATTGCAACTTGCCAGCAACGAAAGGTTATTAAAGACATTGTTAAAATAGTCCAAGTGACTACAGTGGCTCAATCTTAAGTTTATCAAGCGACGAGAATACATTTTGTGCGCAAAAACAAACAAAAATAACGACTATTTCAACTATTCATTTCCTTCTCTGTTGGCCTCTAGTCAGTTCACGTAGTGTGATTGCGAAGTGCTACGTCACACGTAGGCTCACTATTGGCCGACGCTGGTCATGTGTGTGATGCGTGTGACGTACAACAACAGAAGCTTACGCTATTATAATAGTGAACTCACTCAAGGCCCACAGAGAAGGAAATGAATAGTTGAAATAAAGTCGTTTTTTTTTTTTGCACACAAAAAGTATTGTCGTAGTTTGATAAACTTAAGATTGAGCCACTGTAGTCACTTGGACTATTTTAACGATGTCTTTAATAACTTTTCGGGGAAGAAGTTTCAATCCCTTAGAATCCTATGGAGGAGTGATCCAGCTCTCAGATTTCATCAAAAATATCTTAATTCGTGTTTCGAAGATGAACGAAGGTCTCACGGGGTTGGAACAACATGAGGGTGAGTAATTACTGAAAGCATTTAATTTCTGGGTAAACCCTTTAAGATTTGTTCAAAAGCACTGATATGAACAATGAATTCATTTGTTTTTTCACGATATGCAACAGTATTCCGTTGAAAACATGCAACTGTTTAAATATTTACTTCTTGTTATTCAGAATTTTACCCAGGTAGAAAACAATTGCCCATTACAAAGATATAATTGCCTTCCAATTAGCCTATGATTTGATCTGTGAATTATTATAATAACTGATGCCACAATTTCACAAGTTGTCAATCTGAAGAACAGCTGTGAAAAGGAAACCACATTCCAAAGATGTTAGACATAAAAGTAAAACAAATACATAAAATATGAAAAGAATCTAAAGCAGCATCCAAGTGTTTGGATGTGCAAGCAATTGTTGGTATAATTATCAGGAATTATCTGTGTGACCAAAAGTAGACTTAGATGAAGAAAAAGAGAGGCCAACTGTCATTTTGAAGGAGAGAAAAAGATCATTAGCTGAAAAACAGAGTAAAGCTGCAACTGTCAATCATATTTACCAGCTAGATATCTCTCCCTGCCCTGATCATACAAACGAACAGCTAGACAAAGCATCCATAAAACACACACACACCAGCAGCATTAGCTAGATATTTACATGGTTACTGGGAGATATGAGACTAGTGATTTGAGACCAGAACACAGCTAACCGAAACTCGTCACACAACACGATTAGGTTATATCTACACACAACACATTCACATAAATGATTCATAGCAAGTGTTAATGTACTTCAAATTACATTTAGATATATGTAGTGCATCAACAAATGTTTACATTAGGGGTGTGGTATTGACAATAATTGATATTTAAAAAAGAAAGCATCAATATTATGTTAAAAATAAACATAAGATAATATTGTAAATAATCCAGCCATTACACCCCATAACACTCCAACATAGGTGGCAGTATTGCACCTTAACACTGGTTGCCATCATTCATAAAACGGAAGTCTGCATGAAATCCCAATCAACAGTAAATTATTTTTGTACTGTTATGTTTACAAACCCTGTCCACATCCCTACACTCGTATTTTGAGTGTGATTCAATGGCTAAAAAAAGATAAAAACACATAGTGAACAAAGTTGAAGATGAATTTGACTGATAGCATTATTTATTTATTTTATTTATACATCATGATCTCGATTTTAAAGTGTGTTGTATATTGATAATGCATTTTTTTGAATGAATGTACAACTGGTTTACATTGGAGTCCCTAATGATTAATCATTGACGGAAGTAATCATTTTTGATTGATTGAAGCACTGGAAATAGCTTTCTTTATGCATGAATAACTATAAAGTGACTATTTCACTTTAAAAAATTAAAATAAAATACTAATCAATTGACAGGCCTAGTTGTAATAAAGTGTTCTATTTCTTGAGTTATTTTATTCTATCTTACAGGAAATCATAGAATTTTGATAGCAAAAAATGCAGGGGTTGGATTTAAATGGGACAGAAATTGGATGTTGTTTTCGGTTTCAATTAATTGCTTGTTGTTGGAGCAGAGGGTGGTGTATCTTTGAGAGGCAAGTTCGCTGGGTCAGGCTTCTGCATTTGTTTTTTACTACGGCCTAGATCCTGAGAAACCGCCTGAGATAGTACCTGTTTCGGACAAAGAAACCCATGCTGTTAATTCAGCTTAGAGATAGAATTGGCTCTAAAAAGGCTAGAACATGAAACACAGCTGTTGCTTGCACATATGTACTCTAGGGATGGAAGCTGCGTACACTCGGAACTGACAATGGCCCATCCCGTTAGCAACGTCTATGCCATATGCTGCTTGGACAAGTCCCTTTATACTCTGCTGCACTTACTCTTCAACCAGGCTTTAATGTGAGGACAAGGACTTTTCAGCATAAGAAATGGTTCCCCTGATTCCAATCTGATTTGTGTAATTGTAAACTCACTGCATTTACTCTGAATTTGTCTCTGAAGTTGTCACGGTGACTGCGTTCCAAGCATGTGAATTTGCCCATCAGACAAGCAGTTTGTTATAGGATGATGTGATGCTACCAAATGACATTTGATTTGGTCAGAGAACCAATTTTGGAGGAGGAACTGAACAATCGGCATATAAAATGGTAGTATTCCTGAAACAACAAAATGCCCAGTCAGCCCAATTTAACAAAAGTACTAATTTTGTTTTTGTATTTTGTTGAAAGTCACTCCAAGGTCACTCTGACAGTCTATCTGAGCATAATGTAGGAACATACATGTCAGCATGAATCCATATTAAAAAGCATTAGACTATTATGTCAGACTGAAATAAATTTTTTTTATAAAAACATATAAGTTGTAATAAGTTGCAATATTATATTATAACATAATAAGTTGCAATATTATGTTTGTAATATAGGATATAGTTGGTTTCATTATTTAACACACACACACACACACACACACACACATGTGCTATTTTTGCTATTTTTTTATAGCTTTATAAAATTGATGTTTTTTCATTAGCATATTCGAATAATTTCTGAAGGATCATGTGACACTGGAGTAATGGCTAATAAAAAAAAATAAAAAAAAATATATATATATATACACAGTCCTTCTCAAAAAATTAGCATACTGTGAAAAAGTTCATTATTTTCCATAATGTAATGATAAAAATTAAACTTTCATATATTTTAGATTCATTGCACACCAACTGAAATATTTCAGGTCTTTTATTGTTCTAATACTGATGGCATACAGCTCATGAAAACCCAAGATTCCTATCTCAAAAAATTAGCATATCATGAAAAGGGTCTCTAAACGAGCTATTAACCTAATCATCTGAATCAACTAATTAACTCTAAACACCTGCAAAAGATTCCTGAGGCTTTTAAAAACTCCCAGCCTGTTTCATTACTCAAAACCACAATCATGGGTAAGACTTCCGACCTGACTGCTGTCCAGAAGGCCATCATTGACACCCTTAAGCAAGAGGGTAAGACACAGAAAGAAATTTCTGAACAAATAGGCTGTTCCCAGAGTGCTGTATCAAGGCACCTCAGTGGGAAGGAAAAAGTGTGGCAAAAAACGCTGCACAACGAGAAGAGGTGAACGGACCCAGAGGAAGATTGTGGAGAAGGACCGATTCCAGACCTTGGGGGACCTGCGGAAGCAGTGGACTGAGTCTGGAGTAGAAACATCTAGAGCCACCGTGCACAGGCGTGTGCAGGAAATGGGCTACAGGTGCCGCATTCCCCAGGTCAAGCCACTTTTGAACCAGAAACAGCGGCAGAAGTGCCTGACCTGGGCTACAGAGAAGCAGCACTGGGCTGTTGCTCAGTGGTCCAAAGTACTTTTTTTCGGATGAAAGCAAATTTTGCATGTCATCCGGACATCAAGGTGCCAGAGTCTGGAGCAATACTGGGGAGAAGGAAATGCCAAAATGCCTGAAGTCCAGTGTCAAGTACCCACAGTCAGTGATGGTCTGGGGTGCCATGTCAGCTGCTGGTGTTGGTCCACTGTGTTTTATCAAGGGCAGGGTCAATGCAGCTAGCTATCAGGAGATTTTGGAGCACTTCATGCTTCCATCTGCTGAAAAGCTTTATGGAGATGAAGATTTCATTTTTCAGCACGACCTGGCACCTGCTCACAGTGCCAAAACCACTGGTAAATGGTTTACTGACCATGGTATTACTGTGCTCAATTGGCCTGCCAACTCTCCTGACCTGAACCCCATAGAGAATTTTTGGGATATTGTGAAGAGAAAGTTGAGAGACGCAAGACCCAACACTCTGGATGAGCTTAAGGCCGCTATCGAAGCATCCTGGGCCTCCATAACACCTCAGCAGTGCCACAGGCTGATTGCCTCCATGCCACACCGCATTGAAGCAGTCATTTCTGCAAAAGGATTCCCGACCAATTATTGAGTGCATAACTGAACATAATTATTTGAATGTTGACTTTTTTTGTATTAAAAATACTTCTTTTATTGGTCGGATGAAATATGCTAATTTTTTGAGATGAGCTGAGCTGTATCCCAAATTCATCAGTATTAAAACAATAAAAGACCTGAAATATTTCAGTTGGTGTGCAATGAATCTAAAATATATGAAAGTTTAATTTTTATCATTACATTATGGAAAATAATGAACTTTATCACAATATGCTATTTTTTTGAGAAGGACCTGTGTATATATATATATATATATATATATATATATATATATATATATACACACAGTTATATTAAATTCTACTAAAATGTTATGGTTTTACAAAATATTTGTTTTTTAATAAAATAAATGCAGCCTTGGTATAAAAAAGAATGCTTTCAAAAACACTCAAAAAACATAAAATGGTAGTGTATAAAATTATATATTATTATTTTAAGTTTTGTGATTAATACTAAAATTATTATAAGTATTAATGACATTCTTTTTCGAGTCTCAATCAAGTCTATTCTGTCTCATCCTTGTTAATGCTGACAAAATGAAAGAAAATAATTTTTTTTAACATCAGTAATTTTATTGACATGACTAACTGAGTTTTCCAAAATTCTGTCACGCATCAAATGCCTGGGAGCATGCCATGCCCTATCTCGTATTGTCCTAAACCCGATCATCCTATTGCTACGAGCCGTGTTTAAGTCAAAGTAACCTAGTGCTGCAGCTAACACCTTAACATTAGCCACAATAGATATTTAGACACATTTAAGTTCTCACATTCATGTCAAACTCATACACAATCACCCAAAACCATCCATCCAGCCAAAGCCCTGCCATTCAAGTGTTATTTGTCGTGTTGTTCAGCAAATAACAACTGATTCGCACATGATGCACTATAAATCACTAGTAAAACTTGTCTCCTCTGGATGCAGCTGATACACCGCATTCATGATGATGTGCAAACAGCGTCACCACACCCCAATGACGTGGTATTTATGCTCATCATAATCACATGCATGGTGGTCAAGGCAACCGTGTTCCTTAATCCCTTTAATGTCCTGCAATTGTTTCCATGGCAACCAGGTTTGTGCCCCTCCCAAATCAAATCTACACTTAGTGTGTCTTGCATGGGTGGGTGGGTGTTAATATATGTAACATGTGGATGACACGCATTAACAACATCTCACCCTCTGTGACTTCCAGTAGGGCGAATAGCTATACAAATCGCTAAGAAAGTATATAAATGCATGTTTTAAGTATTAATACATAATTGTCATTACCATGACAATTGTTTGCAATATGCCAAACGTGGTATAATTTCATTATGTATTTAGCATGTACTCCTCTGTGGTTAGAGGTGATAATTGGATCCTGGTTTTTACCAGTACAGATATTAGCACTGTTGCAAGAATCTGACCCAGGTATAGCGTGTGAGTGTGCGTGTGCGAAGCAGTCGGCCAGCTTGACAGTGACAAATGTGTATGGACTGCTATTGCCGCACTAATTGGCTGGGTTAACCGATTACTGTGAGACAAGGCCAAGATCCACAGCTGCTCAATAAACTAGCCTATATAAAACAGGTGCATGTGCACACAGACACACATGCAGTAGTACTGAGACCGCTCTCATTAGGGTCACAAATTATTAGCTCTTATCATCCGATCGTGGTTGTATCTCTCTATTAGTGTTACTCCATATAATTGCTGAATTTGATTGACCACAACATTCTTTTAAATAGACTTGAAAATTATGTTGGCATTACTAGAATTGCATTAGCATGGTTTAAATCATACTTATCTGACCGTTATCAGTTTGTAGCAGTAAATGAAGAGATGTCTTATCGATCACAAGTTCAGTATAGAGTACCACAAGGCTTAGTACTAGGACCGTTGCTGTTCACTCTGTACATGCTACCCTTAGGAGATATCATTAGGAAGCATGGCATTAGTTTTCACTGTTATGCTGACAATACTCAGCTATATTTCTTAACGCCCTGACGAAACTTACCAACTCACAAAATTAATGGAATGCATAGCTGATATAAAAACTGGATGACTAGTACTTTACTACTACTTAATCTGAAAAAAACGTCTCAGGTTACGACTGTAACCTATGTTCCCTGAGAACAGGGAACGAGACAATACGTCAACGACGCTATGGGGAACGCCTCAGGCGTGACAGGTGTCTGAAATCACTATCAAATCACGTCAATCATATTGACCGGCGACAGCCCGTGAATCATTAGCGTGAATGATTAACGTGCGACCTGGAAGTATAAAAGGGCGCCTTGCAAACATGACAAATCACATCGTCTGAAGGGACTGTACGGTAGGCAAGTACCGCGGCATGGCAGGGAGACGTATTGTCTCGTTCCCTGTTCTCAGGGAACATAGGTTACAGTCGTAACCTGAGACGTTCCCTTTCAAAGGGAACTCAACAATACGTCAACGACGCTATGGGGAACGATATACCAACGCCGCCATGCTAAGGGGAGTGCATGCCAAGTGGCAGTGACAACTGTCAGAACCAGCAACTTCAAATGAAACGCTAGAACCACTCACCCTCAGGTCACACTGGGCTGTCAGTGACAGCATTCCCTACGGTCATAGCCCAAGCTACAGCCTCACAGAAAAACCTTCATAAACATGGTTAAATGAAAGGTCTACCTGGGCCGGCTCCGGGCCTGGAACCTCAGCTTCCAATTAGAAGGGGTCCCTTCTAGGGAATGTGGCTAGGGAACCCAAGGGAACCCCAGCCAGTCACTATTCAGGGGAACGTACTCACCCCGAAATGCCACCAGGACGGCCTGACCTGGCGCCAGTACATAGACACTTAGTCAGGCCAAATCCTGTCTGTCTGAAGACAGAGCCTCTGGACAAATGCCTTAAGTAAGGCATCCAACCCGAGGGACTGCGAAGCTGGCAGTGAACCACTCGGCCCGGATCTCAGAGACGGGATATCCCGGAGAGTATGACTCAGCATAGTGCTTTCCGACCCTTGCTAGCGAGGGGAGTTTCTCTACTCGATCCACGGATCAACCCAGTGTCTGTGTTTCAAAACACTGAGGAGGCCTGTGAAGGCCTAAGGGCTGATCTAACTGGGAGGCCTCACGAGAGGCCTACGACCGTCTGACCAGACTCAGGAAGCCGCATGCTCATAGAGACCCTCGTGAGGGGAGCACAAGGTCTGCCTGGTAGGCAAACCAGGCTGTAGGCAGAAAAGGTTCCGGGAGGGAACCTTTAGCAGAGAATGAACACTTTAGCGAGCCAGGGCGCAAGCTCGCCTTCAGCAGCTGCCTATTAAGGCTAGCTGAAACTGATAGCAAGAGACCACTAGCTTCATAAACCCAGCACCACTAGGGAGCGTTACAGGGAGGCCCGGAGAGGCCTACTACCTGATTCTTTAGGGAGGCACGTGAGGCCTACTACCTGATAACCACAGTACGTGGGAACTCACCTTCAGGGAGGCCCGGTGAGGCCTGCTACCCTACGACCACAGTATGTGGGGAGCTCACCTTCAGGGAGGCCTGGAGAGGCCTACTACCTGGTAACCACAAACTGTGGGAACTCACCTTCAGGGAGGCCTGGTGAGGCCTACTACCTGACCGTTCTCAATCAAGGAGGCCTGGAGGAGCCTACTACCTGATAACCCCAGTATGTGAGATGCTCACCTTCAGAGAGGCCAAGAGAGGCCTACTACCTGATAACCACAGTACGTGGGAACTCCTCCTTCAGGGAGGCCCGGTGAGGCCTGCTACCTTACAACCACAGTATGTGGGGAGCTCACCTTCAGGGAGGCCTGGTGAGGCCTACTACCTGGTCACCACTATCTGTGGGAACTCACCTTCAGGGAGGCCTGGTGAGGCCTACTACCTGACCGTTCTCATTCAAGGAGGCCTGGAGGAGCCTACTACCTGATAATCACAGCATGTGGGAACTCACCTTCAGGGAGGCCTGGTGAGGCCTACTACCTGACAGCCAAAATATTTGGGAGCCCACATCCAGGGAGGCCCAGAGCGGCCTACTACCTGACAGCCACAATATTTGGGAGCTCACATTCAGGGAGGCCCAGAGAGGCCTACTACCTGATAGCCAACGTAAGTGGGAATTCGCCTTCAGGGCGGCCGGGTGAGGCCTACTACCTGATAACCATCTTAAGTGGGAATTCACCTTCAGGGAGGCCTGAGTGGCCTACTACCTGATAACCACTGGTAGCTTTGAGCCCTGAGTCCGGGTGAAAGTATAAGGTGGCCTGCTAAGGCCAGCCAGCTGGGGACTCGCCTATCAGGGAGGCCTGGTCGGGCCTACTAGCTAATAGCAAGTCATATTCTGCCATAAAGTACACTGTTGGAAACCATACTACACAGCATAATTCACTAATGGGCTTCCAGTAGCGCTATAAGGTATGTCCCACAATGTTGGGACTCACCTCCGAGGAGGCCTGTTTAAGGCCTACTACCCATCAGTGAGTCAACTGCCCGAACCACCAAGGCCAACCACGTAAAGTGAGCTGGCCTACAGTGCCCTCTGGGGGGCTGTCCAATCAAGGAGGCCTGCTGAGGCCTACTACCTAATGGCGCAGCCTTCGTTGGCAGAAAAACTGTTTACACAGCGCCTACAGCATCCTGGTGCCTAATCACATTGCCCATGGCAGTGTACTCCGCAAGAAAGCTAGCACCCTTAAAACAAGGGGAGTACAACATACGCCACTCTGCCTCAACGGAGGCCCCAGTTAGCCAGGGGCCTACCATCTATGCATGGGCGTCAGCTCAGGGCAATGCTCTGGCTTCAGGGGAGCGTACTTCGACCAAAGAAGAAGTGAAGCTTACTTCATACTCGACCCGAGCCATAGTGGTGCGAGGTGGGATAAAACAGAACTGGGAGTGAAGTGCTCAGACCTACCCTGTATCACAGGGGAATACTCACACCTCACCCTGAGGTTACCAGGGTGCGGGCCTGCCAGCGGCTCTAGGGGTGACAGAAATGTATCTGTGCCCAACCTAGGGGAGTGGGGCTTGAATGAAAGCCAACCACCTACAACCTAGCGCTCGAGCAGTAGCTCAGCGAGGTGAGTGAAGCCTAAACTGGCGGCCTAAATCCGTAGGCCAGTTCTCTATGGCAGGGTCGGGCAGGAAACCCAGTCTTCTTCGTGAAGCGAAAGACGGCCTAACCCTGCTCAATAAAGACATATATACCACGGAGGCCTGTTTGAGGCCTACCATGTCCTTACAAACCATCCTCAGCACCACGCTGCATTACTCTAGTCACCCCAGAATGCAGAGAAGGGGGCGGGCCTTGGCCTAACGACTCCCACGGGAGGAGGCTGTTTATACAGGGATGCTAGAAACCAACATTCACACAGTGAAGGGTCAGAGGAAGAAATGCTAAAATTTTTAGGAGAGCGCCTCTATTATCCCTGGCACAGCCTAGGCCAGCTACAGAGGCGGCCCTGATAAGGGCCAGCCTGCAAGCATAGATCTATCTGAGGGCTCGGAGGAGCCACAGCCTTACTAAAGAATATAGTCTGTATTATTCCATACAAAGGGCTGCAGAATCGCTCAGCCTAATGAAAACCCAAACAGAGCTCAAGGGGCGACATACTCAGGAAGAAGTCAAACGGACCTGTGGGCCGGACATAAGATCTATCTGAAGCTCTAGCGTCAGTCAACACTCTAAATAAAACAATTTAAAGAGAGAGACCAACCACTCTACCCTGAGGTGGCTAGCAGCCCGAAGGCTAACACAGTTACCGTTCTGGCCACCTAACGGGGAACTTCAGGGCCCTGATAATCCAATAAAGTTCTCTTACCTTATTACCTTGACATGACCCCATGACTCTATACAGGGAACGAGGTCTGTAGAGAGATACATTTCGGAATTTTAATTCACAAAAATTTACTCTTGAAAAGACCAGACAGCTCACCTGCGGCGTGCGGAGTGAAGACTCGCCAGATAGTTCTTTATGAACCTGGGGTCCACCACTTTACATGCCTGAAAGAGGCGTTTCTACTAACCAAGCCTAGGCGGGCCATTGGAACATCGTTCTTATCATAGGCCCAGCGCCAGGCCTGATGTAATGAACGTCTGGGGAGTCAGAAGAGAGGAGAGGGCTGGATTCTCTTTTTAATGAAGCCCTCCGGGGAGATTATCCATCAGCGACGCTGTATGCGCTTGTGCTGGATAACCTCCCTCAGATCCCTCTTCTAGCGGGAGTCACGCCTTTCCTGCGCCCTGTTCCTCCACAGAGGGGGCGCACGAGAGGCGACACTGGCTCTCTGGCCCTGTCTACGGTCCTCAGATCGTGAAGGGCCAGGCCCTCCCGCCTGCCTGGGCGTGGAACCGGATCTCAGCGGTATGTAGGTTTTTTCCTAAAAGCAGCTGAGCGCGCCTTCGCCTCCCTGAACTTCCCAAGCCCCGCCTCCACGGCGGGGCCAAAGAGTTCAGAGGGCGAAACCGACGAATCGAGGAGAAAGGCCTTCTCTTTCTCCTCAACGTCGGCCAGGTTTAACCAAAGCTGTCTCTCCGTGGCCACCATCGCCCGACTGATCGTGGCAGCAGTTTGTTTGGTGGCCCGGAGCGCAAGAGCCGTGGTTCGGCGCGGCTCAGTAACTGCCTTAGGGGACAACCCTGCCCCCTGGTCGAGATCCTGCAGCAGGTCGGCCCGGTATGCCTGCAGCACCGCCATGGTGTGCAGGGAAGCACCAGCCTGAACTGCTGCCGTGTATGCTCTGCCATTCAAACGCGCTGTTGTCTTTAGCGGTTTGGATGGCAGAGTTGGAGCTCTCAGTGTCGACGCCTGCCCAGACACGAGATAGTTTGCAAACGACTCGTCAAATGGGCGGCATCGACACATACCCATGCTCTGCGATCCCATCAACATCAGCGAAATTAACCCGCTGATGTCAGTGAATACGGGCAGAGCATGGGCTCTTCCATGCCCTCTCGATCTCCGTGTGAAGATCAGGAAGGAATGGAAGGCTCCCTGAGCTGGTGGTGTATGGCCGGGGAGAAACCGATCGCCGAGCCTACCGCGAGCGGTCTCTCCTCTAGCGCGTTGCCATGGCAGCTACAGCCCCACAACATCCACCAGACCTGCATACACGGGGCAGGGTGGCTGAGAGGGTTCAGGATCTACCTGATTATAAACCTCCTCAGCCATCTCCTGCTCGTCCTGAAGAGCAGCAACTGCAGGAAACCGTCGGTGAAAAATCCTCGTCATCGACCTGCAGTTCGCCCTCGTCAGCCGTCGAATCATCTGAGAGGTTTACAGCACTCTCAAGATGATCGACGAGCTCTATCTGGAAGCCCATGATGCAAGTCGCCGCTCTGCCTCGGCACGAGCGGGACCATGAGAACCAGACGTTGAACCCCCTTCACTCGAGAAGAGGGCCAGACGAGAGCGAGCGTTTTAAGAGAAAAACGCTCACAGTTCACACAGAGGATTCCCTCGAGAATCTCCCGTGCGCGCTCTTCTCCCAGGCAAGAAAAGCACACTCGTGTGCTGTACATTTAATTTTCTTACCGTTTCATTGAATAGCGTTTCAAACAGACAGTCCCTGAAGACGATGAGATGATTTGTCATGTTTGCAAGGCGCCCTTTTATACTTCCAGGTCGCACGTTAATCATTCACGCTAATGATTCACGGGCTGTCGCCGGTCAATATGATTGACGTGATTTGATAGTGATTTCAGACACCTGTCACGCCTGAGGCGTTCCCCATAGCGTCGTTGACGTATTGTTGAGTTCCCTTCGAAAGGGAACAGAGATTCTAATTATCGGACAAAAAATATCTCCTCACGTAATAACCTAGAATACTGTCTAACACTTGATGGCTTCTCTGTCAAGTCTTCGCCGTCGGTTAGGAACCTGGGTGTGCTCTTTGGCTGCATTTACACTTGGCATTAACATGCGATCACCATGATCTGATCAAGCAGATCGGATCATTAACCAATCAGGACATGGCGCGTTTACATTTGTTCACATTAAGTAACCTCTGTATCTGGATAACTGATCGGATTTCTGTTTCCTGCATAATATTTAAATTAGGTCTGTGGTAGGCTTGGGCGGTATCCAAATTTTGATACCGTCAAACCTCCTCCCTATTTTACCGCGGTATACGGTATTACCGTGACTAATTAAAAATTATGACATAAGACTCAGACAGCGTCACCAAACTGTTGGCTTGTGTCTACACCGTTCAGAAACTGAATACCAGATCGGGCATAAAAAACACACAAAAAAAAATCAAGGCCAACCCGTGCACGTTGTGTCTGATCCCTGTTGACGGCATTAAATGTAATATGAGCCGGAGCCCTATTTAGACTCGACTATTTTTAATACGTGGGCCGTTATAATATGGTGGCGCCAAATAATTGTTTAACCCAGGTGCTCAGGGGGTGGTAGATATAAATACTATTTATAAATGAGCAAAAATGGGACACTTAATAATATTTAATTATTTTAATTATGACAATTGTATTCATTTTATTAATTCATTTAAATTAAATTAACAAGCAACAAGCCAGAAGTGCATTTGTAAATCCGGTGACACGCGTCCATTGATTTTTATTAATACAACTTTTCTGTCAGTGCTGCAAAGATTAAGTTAACGATCGCCATCTCCTAGTGGACGTGCATATATAGAGAGAAATGCAAATCATGGATTACATAATCAGAAGGTATAGGCTAGCCTTTTTCTTTTCGTTTTGAATTGTTTCGTTTAAAGAAATTGACGATTGATATCTCCGTAGTGAACGCGCGTATAGAGAGAAATGCACATCCTGGATTAATCAGAGAGTATGCTGCCTATATTTCTTTTCCTTTTGAATTGTTTCGTTTAAAGAAATTGACGAATCGCCATCTCCATAGTGAACGATAGAGAGAAATGCACATCATGGATTAAATAATCAGAGAGTAGGCTAGCCGATTTCTTTTCGTTTGGAATAGTTTCGTTTAATTTGATGATCGCCATTTCCGTATAGAACGCGCATAGAGAGAAATGCACATCATGGATTAAATAATCAGCGAGTGGCCTATTTCTTTTCATTTTGAATTGTTTCGTTTAATGAAATTTCAAGCTTTATTTAGATATCTTTCATGTCTGTGAGACATACACTGAGTTTCGGTTAATTTATGATGAGATTTCAATGCAAGTGACCACGGCGCGCCAGCGCACGATCATGTCATGATTATGTTGTCTGCTATATTTGATTCTTATTTATTATTGGTTGATAAAAAAAAAATATTAAAATTAGGATACAATTTATACAAAACGAAATTCACTTTAAAGAAAGGCCTTTTACAAAATGAAACTTAATTAAGTGGTCAATGTCTGACTCCCGATGCATCCCATCTTACTCGTGCTGTTCAGTTTTCATTATCAACGTAAAAAAAAAATAACATTATAATATTTTAACAAATATAAACGAATGCGCTTATTTAATGAACTCGGGGCAAAATGCATCCTCGCAGCACTGAGTGGGTGGTTGTTTCGGAGATGCGACATTAGGTTAGAGGTGTTTCCATCTCTCGCGGTCACCTTTTTTATTGCAACATTTACAAATTGCCTAGTCAGTATTTACCGCCTCTCCCTTCTCTCTCTCTCTCTCCTCCACACTGTCACTTGATGACAACTACATAAGCATTTTTAGGCATTGAATAAATTATATTTATTTATTATATATAAGTGCCGGTAATGACGGTATTGAAACTGATACCGTTGCTATTTTAAGACCCCGCGGTATACGATATTACCGAAATACCGCCCAACCCTAGTCTGTGGCATGACACCAGATTAAGAGTAAAGATGATACCAATTAAACAATGTACCAATTGCTTTCACTCACTCACTTTACTTTCCTGTGCAATCTCCAGTCTTAATCAAATTAAGTTTTTTGAACGAAGGAATTGGCCTACTTCCAGAGTTGATCATACAAAAGTTGATCATGTTAAACAAGTCACATCATCGATCATCTGGGTTTAAGATTATCATATTGACAGAAATGGGAGATTGATAAACATGCTGAAACAATAAAAACATTCAACATTTAAAACATTGAAAAATTCTGATTCCAATTATTTCTCAGGCAAGCCAGTGTTCAGCTCTTTATTAAGATCTCATGACTGACTGTAATTGTACAGGCAATCGACTCGTTCAGATAATGTTGCACAATTAAAATGAAAAATGACACGCATAGTATCATGAAAGTCTAAATAAACTGTTTTAAAGATTGACGTTTATTGTAAGGTTCAGATAATGTTGCACAGTTAAAATGAAAAATGACACACATAGTATCATGTAAGTCTAAATAAACTGTTTTAAAGATTGACGTTTATTGTAAGGTTCAAATAAGTTTCATTTCTTGTCTAAACTGCATCTGGCCATTATTTTCTGACAGCCACGTGGGGAGACTGGGCGAGGATTTATATGATGTCCACCTGTGAATGCAGACACGATGGCTGAATTGCGTTTACATTACAATGAGATCTGATCACAATGCGTCCTCGACTACCTCCGAACCTGGATACGCTGATCGGATAACATTCTTATCAGAAGTGCGTTTACACTTGTCTTTTCAATGTGTATTCGGACAACATCCGCATACAGGTCGCATGTTAATGCTAAGTGTAAACGCAGCCTTTGATGCCAATCTTTCATTTGAAAGTCACTTGTCTAGTATCTGTAAAACCGCATTTTTCCATCTTAAAAATATATCTAAATTACGTCATATGCTCTTAATGACAAATGCAGAACAATTAGTTCATGCGTTCATGACATCAAGGCTAGATTATTGTAATGCTATTATAGGTGGTTGCCCTGCATGCTTAATAAACAAACAACAGCTAGTCCAAAACGCAATAGCTAGAGTTCTTACTAGAACCAGGAAGTATGACCATATTAGCCCGGTTCTGTCAAAACTGCATTGGCTCCCTATAAAACATCGTATACATTTTAAAATATTGCTGATTACTTACAAAGCACTAAATGGTTTAGCTCCCCAGCGAGCTCCTAACGCATTATAGTCCTTCACGTCTATTGCGATCTCAAAATTCCGGCCAGTTGATAATACCTAGAATGTCAAAATCGACTGCTGGGCGGTAGATCCTTCTCCTATTTAGCACTTAAACTTTGGTACAGTCTTCCTAACATTGTCCAGGAAGCAGACACACTCTGTCAGTTTAAATCTAGATTAAAAACACATCTATTCAACCTGGCATACACATAGAACACTATACATTCCTATTTTTCAAATCAGTTAAATGATTATTAGGCTGCATAAATTAGGTCAGCCGGAACCGGGAACACTTCCTATAACAGCTGATGTACTCGCTACATCATAAAAAAAGGCATCTATGCTATTTTTAGTCTTTCTGTTTATTCCGAGGTTAACTGTAATCAGCCAGACCCGGGCCGTATCAAGATCAGATGGTGGAATTGCGCCTGGACACGACCACAGTGTATTCTTGAAGTGTCAGCAGAGATTGTGTCAACTAGACTTTCTCCTGTGAAGGCCTCATCGACACGACAGCCATCGGCACTGATCCTCAACAAACTCGTCTCATCCCTAGCGTGATGACTCAGATGAAACAGATGAACTGCATAATATAATGTTCTGATCCAATCTGACCTTTGACCTGTAATGCTGCCTGAATCATAATCATACACTGTTCATTCTTTGGCCAGAGGAGAACACCCACCCCCCAATCCCCCCCAAACTGAGCTTGGTTTCTCCCAAAGTTTTTTTTCTCCATTCTGTCACCTGATGGAATTTTGTCGCCTTTCTTCGCCTTTGTCACCATTGGCTTTTGGCTTGCTTAGTTGGGGACATTTAATTTTATATTTAACAATATTATTATAACATTATTTTCCTGGTATCTCTGTAAAGCTTTTTCAAGCTTTGAAACAATCTTTATTGTAAAAAGCGTTATATAAATAAAGGTGACTTGACACAGAGGCTGTGTCAAACCCATAGGAAACATTTGATGGTGATTCAGAAATAACCTCTGGACAATGGCAATGTTTTTCCCAGAAGATGAACCATAGTTCATCATCATAAAATGTATTACACAATTGGCTAGATGACTAAGGACTTGATTTATAAGTATAACAACACATGCAAGCTCGATTTACTATACTAATGTAGGCTAGTATATTTATATCTATATGATTTGCAAATGAATGCAACTGAAAAAGGAATTATTATATATATTTATATACACCTTTGCTGCTGTCTTTGTGACCAAACTTTGAGAATGAAGAATACATACTGTATCCAATGCTCCTGATTTTCTCACATGCCTTAAAGTGATACGAAATGATTTCTCATGAATTTATTCAAAATTACTTTTTTATTTAATTGTCAATTTTACTTTTTTATTTAAGTAATACTATTATTCATCAATGATGCATTAAAAATGACTGTAAAGACATTTATAATGTTACAAATTTCAGTCTCATATAAATAATGCTCTACTTATTGAAGAATCATGAAAACAATATCCCTGTTCCCAAAAAATATTGAGCAGAGGGACTGTTTTTAAATTGTTCAATATTTTTTTTTTACATTGTTCACATTGTTTTTACTTTATTTTTGGTCAAATAAAAGCAGCCTTTGTGAATACAAGTTTTTAATAATAAAGAAAAAAAAGTTAACACTTTACAATAAGGTTTCATTAGTCAACAACATTTAGTTAACATTATATAATAATGAACTGCACTTCTACAGCATTTATAAAAAAAATTTAATGTTAATTTCAACATTTTCTAATACATTATTAAACAAAAGTATCTGTTAACATCAGTTAATGAACTGTGAAATAACAAACAAACAAAGATGAACAAATACAGTAACAACTGTATTGCCCATGGTTAGTTCATGTTAGGTAATACTTAGGTATTAATGAAATAGGTATAGGTAATAATGAAACCTTATTGTAATAATAATAATAATGCGTTAGGCTTGGGCTTTATCCAAATTTTGATACCGTTAAACCTCCTCCCTATTTTACCGGGGTATACTGTATTACCGTGACTAATTAAAAATTATGATATAAGGCTCAGACAGCGTCACCAAACTGTTGGCTTGTGCCTACACCGTTCAGAAACTGAATACCAGATCGGGCAAAAAAACAAAACAAAACAAAAATCAAGGCCAACCCGTGCACGTTGTGTCTGATCCCGGCTGACTGCATTAAATGTCATTATGAGCCGGAGCCCTATTTAGACTTGACTATTTTTAATACGTGGGGCGTTATAATATGGTGGCGCCAAATAATTTTTTAACCCAGGTGCTGAGGGGGTGGTAGATATAAATACTATTAATAAATGAGCAAAAATGGGACACTTAATAATATTTAATTATTTTAATTATGACAATTAATGTATTCATTTTATTAATTAATTTAAATTAAATTAACAAGCAAGAAGTGCATTTGTAAATCCGGTGACACGCGTCCATTGATTTTTATTAATACAACTTTTCTGTCAGTGCTGCAAAGATTAAGTTGACGATCGCCATCACCTAGTGAACGCACATATATAGAGAGAAATGCAAATCATGGATTACATAATCAGAAGGTATAAGCTAGCCTTTTTCTTTTCGTTTTGAATTGTTTCGTTTTAAGAAATTGACGATTGATATCTATGTAGTGAACGCGCCTATAGAGAGAAATCATGGATTAATCGGAGAGTATGCTGCCTATATTTCTTTTCCTTTTGAATTGTTTCGTTTAAAGAAATTGATGATTGATATCTCCGTAGTGAACGCGCCTATAGAGAGAAATGCACATCATGGATTAATCAGAGAGTATGCTGCCTATATTTCTTTTCCTTTTGAATTGTTTCGTTTAGAGAAATTGACGAATCGCCATCTCCATAGTGAACGATAGAGAGAAATGCACACCATGGATTACATAATCAGAGAGTAGGCTTGCCTATTTCTTTTCGTTTTGAATAGTTTCGTTTAATGAATTTGATGATCGCCATTTCCGTATGAACGCGCATAGAGAGAAATGCACATCATGGATTAAATAATCAGCGAGTGGCCTATTTCTTTTCGTTTTGAATTGTTTCGTTTAATGAAATTTCAAGCTTTATTTAGATATAGGCCCATCTGTCATGTCTGTGAGACATACACTGAGTTTCGGTTAATTTATGATGAGATTTCAATGCAAGTGACCGCGGCGCGCCAGCGCACGATCATGTCATGATTATGTTGTCTGCTATATTTGATTCTTATTTATTAAATCCATGCAATTGGTTGATAAAAAAAATTATTAAATGAAGATACAATTTATACAAAACGAAATTCCCTTTAAAGAAAGGCCTTTTACAAAATGAAACTTAATTAAGTGATCAATGTCTGACTCCCGATGCATCCCATCTTACTCGTGCTGTTCAGTTTTCATTATCAACGTAAAAAAAAATAACATTATAATATTTTAACAAATATAAACTAATGCGCTTATTTAATGAACTCGGGGCAAAATGCATCCTCGCAACAGGGTGGATGTTTCGGAGATGCGACATTAGGTTAAAGGTGTTTCCATCTCTCGCGGTCACCTTTTTTATTGCAACATTTACAAATTGCCTCGTCAGTATTTACCGCCTCTCCCTCTCTCTCTCTCTCTTTCTCCTCCACACTGTCACTTGATGACAACTACATAAGCATTTTTAGGCATTGAATAAATTATATTTATATATTATATATAAGTGCCGGTAATGACGGTATTGAAACTGATACCATTGCTATTTTAAGACCCCGCGGTATACGATATTACCGTGATACCGCCCAACATTTATATAGCGTCTTTCTAGGTACAGGATCAGCATCAAACGGATGGGAATCCCACTTTGTGATGCATTTGCAAAAAGCGTTAAGCCTCTTTATATCCCCTGCTATGCTAGATCACTCTCGGCATCCTTCTAATCAATACGAAATACATTACACACGGCAGTAGATTCATTTTCTCATGGATCATATGCTCTTGAGCGCTCAGTGCTGCATATAAGTGGAAAATGTGGGTCGTTCCAAGAAGAGTGAAGCATGTACTTAGGAACACTCATCTCAGTGTGATGCATCTTCAGAGGAAAAATCACTTCAGAGCACATGAGGACTGCCACTGCTCCAAACTCTTCTCATTCTCAGAATTAACCCACTACAATTATTAAGATGAGTGCAAATAATTCCCTTTAGAGGTCTCTAAAAGCCTGATGTTAAACATAATAGTGTTTATAATGAATGTGTCACGGGTTTTCTCACCAAGGATGAAGACAAGGATTATTAGGTTCAAATAAAGTTATTTACTGGAGTAAAACAAACAAAAGCAGTATTCCTACACAATCAAACCATAACACCATAACAGTGTGTTCTTAAACGCAGTCAACACAGGTCCTGACAAAGAGCGAAGAGAAAATCTGTTACGGATGTAACCCCGATTCCCTGAAAGAGGGAATGAAGATATTACGTCGGAATGACTGACATAATGGGATCTCGCATGAGAATGTGCAGTGCATCCTCTTCCATATTTAGACCCGCATTGCGGAGCGCGAGATGCAAATTTCACACGCCAATGTGCATTGGTTCGTTTAGTTTGCACTCGAAGGTGATTGGGCTATCAGGCGAGATCCGTTGAATGTGACTTACTGAAAGGGAACTGAAGGTCTTAAATACACAGACAAACGAACCACATAAATAACAGGTGTGCTCTAATTAGTAACATACTAAGTAACTATGACAACAAATGAAGAGCGGGAACACAGAACAAATGGAAGTAAAAAAAAAGAAACAAACTAAAAGTCTTTAAAAAGACAGAAATACAAAGACAACGTGACAGAATGCTTTCAGAGTTTTTAAAGCCAGACTTTGATTGTAGTAGGGTTGTGCGCCATTCAGAATTTACTTAAAAATGCCTTTTAAATTTATTTTTTGATTCCTGAATTTGCTGGTAGCAAACAGGATTCAAATTTGCAATTAAAATTTGACAGACAGATACTTATTTTTTGACACTTTGACACTAAATATCAATACGAATTTTACTTTTTTCGAAAGAAGTCAAGTTCAAGTTCAAGTTCATTTTATTTATATAGCACATTTTAAAGCAGTCACTGACTGACCAAAGTGCTTTACAGAACTACAAAATTAGAAGACACCAGCACCATGAGTAGTAGCACATCATAGAACAGTACAAAAAGGTTAAGAACAGCTTAAAACTGTAGACATCCAAGCAGTCTCAGAGATTATCAGTAATAGAAAATAAAAACAGAAAAGACAGTAACAGGTTTAATACTAGTATCATACTCAAAGGAGAGAAATATAAAAATAGACAGAAAGGAATATATAAGTATATATATATCTACCCATACGCACACGTACACACACATACATATAGGCATATAAATACACATACACACACACACACATACATACACACACATATATGTACACATATGCACATATATATATACATGTACATGCACCTTATTTATAGGCCAAAGAGAACAAGCGCGTTTTTAAAATTGACTTAAAGGAATTCACAGTAGGGGCTATCTGAACGTCCAAGGGCAAATTGTTCCATAGCCGAGGCCCAACCACAGAAAAAGCTCGATCCCCTCTACGTTTAAGTCTGCATTGAGGGACTTGTAACAGCTGAAGTCTCTTATGTTTTACCAAGGCTACATTTATTTGATCAAAAATGCAGTAAAACAGTAATGTGAAATATTATTATTTCTAATAATCTTTTAAAAGGTTTTAATATTTTTTAAATGTATATATTAATTTAAGCTGAATTTTCAGCATCATTACTCCAGTCTTCAGTGGCACATGATCATTTAGAAACCATACTAATCTGCTGATTTGGTGCTCAAGAAACATTTCTTATTTTTTATCAATGTTGATAACATTTGTGCTGCTTAATAATTCTGTAGAAACCATTATGGATTTTTTTCAGAATTCTTAGATGAATAGAAGGTTTAAAAGAACTCTTGAATGAAACTTTTAATAAAAGTATTGATTTTAAAACAAAATATCACTGACCCCATACTTTTTGAACGGCAGTGTATTTTAAACTGCGATTCATTGAATTTGAATTCTCAACAATCATCCACATGATTTCATCTCAAATTATCTGTTGGTATAGGAAACCGTTGTTTTTTGAAATGGAACAGTACCAGTTAACTATAAAGTGTGCTGGCTGGAAGTGCTGTGAAAAAATATCCCATCCTAATCTACCCAGAAAGCTTTCAGTGATGGAATGACATCATCATTGACGTTGGTTCTTTTGTGTGAACAGCGTGTGTGTAAAGGCTCCTTTTTCCTCATGTCATTGTCACACAGCACCGTCTGATACCCCCAGGTAGACCAGTGTTACAAACTCTCCACATACAGATGTCACATGACATCTCCTGGAGTCTGGCTTGAAATTGAAACCCATGGATCAAATCACAGCACCACAGAAACTATAACCTATTACACAGTGCCAAAGCAAAGCCAACTTCAATTATCTGTCTGTGCAAGAACTAATGATTAATACCGCACCTGAAGACCTTTGATTGAGAAGAGAACTGAAATGAGCATTAACAAAGTTGAGGCTTTTCTTCCTCTTCTTTTTCTTCGTACTTCCTTCTTCTTCAGGTACTTCAAAATGCATTGAGCATTTCACCAAATTACGAAAATGTAAAGAATGGCCGTGTTCAAATGATTCAAAAGAAAGGACACTTTACTGTATTCTAAAAGTGTTCACGTCATCCACTTTTAAGGGAACAGTGCTCACAAAAATTCTCTAATTTATTTACCAAACCCATAATCCTTACTTTCTTCCAGAATACAAAAGGAGAAGTTTTTAAGAATGTTGATGCTGCTCTTTTCCGTACAATATAAGTGAACTGTGACAATGGGGTGTCGAGCTCCAAGCGTGTCAGTAAATGATGACACAACTAGTTTTAGCTAAACTATCCCTTTAAGAAAAGAACAAGAGCCCATCACTGAATACATGAAGATGACAAACTAATGCAGACCAAAGGTTCTAATTAAATAGTAAGCTCCTGTGCCAAATGTAGTTGTTTGGGCAAATGGGAGTGGAAGAACATTTGATGTGTGTGTAGGCAGTGTTAACATGACCATAAATAAGTCCTGCCTTATTTCAGGAGCAGATTTTTTTTTTTTTTAAGAAAATGCATTAAAACTCGAAAGATTACTGAGTGGATAAGTTGGGGAATGGATATTAATAATGGCTTCATAAATCTTAGAAAATGCCTGCCAAATGGATACAGACAGTTCAAAGTTTGTATACTTTTGTTCAGCAAGGATGTAGTAAAGACACTTACAATATTATGAATGATTTTTAATTCAATGATAATGATAAAGCCCAATACAATGTTTTGAATCATTGTTATGAATCATTTATCAAAAATCATTCATAATATTGTAAGTGTCTTTACTACATCCTTGCTGAACAAAAGTATACAAACTTTGAACTGTAGTCTAAGTATAGAGTATATAGGGAAAAATATTATTTAATTACATGCTCACATACAATATATGCACCACTTTTTATTTAAATCTAAAATCGGAAGGCAGAACAACTGAATTATGAATATGTATGAGTATGAATTCTGAATTTAATGTGATGGGATATAACCACAAAATTATGAAATGGAAACGTCTATGGTTACGTATGTAACCCTCGTTCCCTGAGTAGGGAACGGAGACGTTACGTCGGATGACGACGAATGGGGTTTCGCTTAGAAAGCCTATCAACTTTGAGTATTACAAAACGAGCCAATGGCAAAGAAATGCCATGGGTCTGCGGAATTTGCATGGCCTAACTCCGCCCCACCTCGTGGGTATAAAAGGAGGAAGCCGGCAACATTCAGATATGTTTCTTCGCTGAGGAGCCAAGACTGAGCTCAGGCGATCCCCGCGGTACAGCGGAGAGTGGCAGGCAGACGTAACGTCTCCGTTCCCTACTCAGGGAACGAGGGTTACATACGTAACCATAGAAAATCCCTTTCGTTGTCACTCCGAGTTACGTCGGATGACGACAAATGGGGTTACCAGTCTAATCACGCCACCTTCTCAGCTGTCTTCCAGTGCCCTGCGTAAATCGAGATCCCTGTCGAGACTGGACGAAGGACTCCATTTAACACAGGAATACCAAGGTACACTGGGAAGCATATCCCAAGCTAGGGGAAGTATGCAATTAATGCCAGCCCGGAGGGGGGGGGGGGGGGGGGACTTAGAGAATACACATATGACCCGAAGGAACATATGCAGAACACTGGGGTATCCAGCCGCAGGTGGAATATTTCAACCCCAGGGGTGGCAAGGTGGCTTGCCAAGGGAAAGACACATGCTCAGAGAGGCTTACAGCTGAAATACACATGTGGTGGTCGCTCAGGGGAGGGACCATGCACACGGGAGGCACCTAGCCGACGCGCAGGCAATAGACACTGGCGCCAACGTCAGGAGTGCTAGAGGAACTCAGGGCTTTCGGGGAAGCTCACCTGAGGAGAATATCGCACGTATCCAGTCCGTGGCCAGCAAGCGAAGACACCTGAGCGGGTCCAGTACTAGCTGGTTGAAGCGAGTACATGAGGGGACACTAGCTCCACTCGGAGATTGTAGAATCTGGCGAATGTGTTAGGTGTCGCCCAGCCTGCAGCTCTGCAGATGTCTGTTAGCAAGGCGCAATACGCTAGAGCCCAAGAGGACGCCACACTCCAGGTGGAGTGGGCAGTCACACCAAGGGGGCACGGTCGACCTTGCTGCTGGTAAGCTAAAGCAATGACGTCCACTATCCAGTGAGACAACCTTTGCTTGGAGAGAGCCTTTCCCTTCAGCTTCCCACCATAACAGACAAAGAGCTGGTCTGAGGTCCTGAAACACTGCGTCCTGTCTACATAGGCGCGGAGAGCGCGTACTGGACAGAGCAGTGCCAAGGCTGGGTCTGCCTCCTCCAGGGGCAGCGCTTGCAGGTTCACCACCTGGTCCCGGAAGGGAGTGGTAGGAACCTTGGGCACGTATCCAGGCCGGGGTCTCAGGATCACGTGAGAGTAAGCCGGCCCGAATTCCAGGCACGCTTCGTCAACGGAGAATGCGTGCAGGTCCCCTACCCTCTTGATGGAGGCCAGTGCAACGAGGAGCGCTGTCTTCATAGACAGGAATTTAAGCTCGACTGATTGCAGGGGCTCAAATGGAGCACTCTTCAGGGCAGTTAGAACCACTGAGAGGTCCCAAGAGGGAACGAGAGGAGGGTGAGGCGGATTTAGTCTCCTCGCTCCTCTCCGGAAGCTGATGACCAGGTCGTGCTTCCCCACCGACTTACCTTCGATGAGGTCATGGTGTGCGGCAATAGCGGCAACATAGACCTTCAGGGTGGAGGGAGACAGCCTTCGCTCTAGCCCCTGATGAAGGAAGGAAAGCAGAACGCTGATCGAGCATCTCCGGGGGTCTTCTCGGTGAGAAGAGCACCAGCTGACGAAGAGGTTCCACTTCAACGCATAGACGTGTCTCGTGGACGACGCCCTAGCGGAAGTGATGGTAGCCACCACCGCTGGTGGTAGGGTACTCAAACCTGCCTCGTCCCATCCAGGAGCCACACGTGGAGGTTCCAGAGATCGGGACGAGGGTGCCATAGGGTGCCCCGTCCCTGAGAAAGAAGGTTCTTCCTCAGAGGGATCGGCCAGGGAGGTGCTGTCGCGAGGAGTACTAGTTCGGGGAACCAGGTCCGGTTGGGCCAGTAAGGGGCAGGGCAACCAGGATGACCTTCTCCTCGTCCTCCCTGACCTTGCGCAAGGTCTGCGCAAGAAGGCTCACTGGGGGAAACGCATACTTGCGGCTGTGCGCCAGAGCATCCGTGCCGAGCGTGCCCTCGGTCAGGGAATAAAACTGGGCGCAATGGGTCGAGTCGTGGGAGGCAAACAGATCTATCTGTGCGTCCCCGAACTGGTCCCAAATCAGCTGCACCGACTGGGGATGGAGTCGCCATTCTCCAGGGAGTGGCTGAAGCCGTGAGAGCTGGTCGGCTGCACAGTTCAGCGCTCCGGGAATGAAAATGCGACCTCAGATGCTTCTGACTCCATAGGAGGAGGTGGCGGGCGAGTTGTGACATACGGCGGGAGCGTAGACCACCTTGATGGTTGATGTACGCTACAGTGGCGGTATTGTCTCAACGGACTAGTACGTCTTGACCCCTGAGCAACGCCCGAAAGCGGTGCAGGCCCTCCACCGGGGGAAGGAGTAGTCCTGCTACCACCTCCTGAGAAACAATCATCATCCCTGAGCAGCCCGTCTCAGGAGCGCCACTTGGCCCGGCGTTTAGCGGGGGGCGGGGCAGGAGAAGGCTGTGGCGCCTTCTTGCGGCTTCCTCCGCGACTGGCCCTGGGTGGAGGCTGCTGCTCGGTCCGGGCGGGATTTGCGGGAGCCGCAGGAGGGCGCCCTCGGCGGGAAACAGGTCGAGGCGTCCGCCCGGCCGGCTGGGTGGAGGCAGCAGCGGGCCGGCGGGGCAGAATGTGTCTGATGGCCTCGGTCTGTTTCGGGGCAGTTGAAAACTGTTGGGCAAAATCTTCAACCGCACCGCCGAAGAGGCCGGCCTGGGACAAGGGGGCGTTAAGCAGACGGGTCCGCTCCGCGTCCCGCATGTCGGCCAGGTTCAGCCACAGATGTCTCTCCTGGACCACAGCTGTGGACATCACCAAACCCAGGGAGCGCGCGGTAACCTTCGTCGCCCGGAGAGCAAGGTCGGTCGCGGCGCGCAGCTCATCAAAGAGCCCTGGTTCGGTCCTACCCTCGTGCATGTCTCTGAGCATCTGGGCCTGGTAGACCTGCAGAGTGGCCATAGCATGCAGTGAAGCAGCTGCCTGTCCCGCCGCTCTGTAAGACTTCGCCACCAGGGTCGACGAAAATCTACAGGCCTTGGATGGGTGCTTAGGCTCGCCCCGAGAAGAAGCACTCTGAGGACATAGTTGCATGGCAACAGAGCGTTCAACCGGGGGAAGCCCAGTGTACCCACGGTCAGCTGCCTCATCGAGGGGAGGAAAGGCGGATGAGACCAGCGAGCGGTCCCGAGAAGACAGGGGGGTCTTCCAGGACTTCGAGATCTCATCATGCACATCCGGGAAGAAAGGTATGGGTGTTTGCCGAGGACTGGGGTGGGCGGCCTTACCCAAAAACCAATCGTCCAGCCGCGAGCGCTCGGGACAGGGTGGAGCTCAAGTCCGATGCTCGCGGCTGCCCGGGAAAGCATGGCCGTCATCTCCGGATCAGACTCGAGCACAGCCGTATGCACACCGGAAGGTGGTAGCTGCGACGAGCCCTCACTTCCAGAAGACTCAAACCCACCTAGTGATGCTGCAACAGACATTGCATCTTCCTCTGTAGCTTCAACTGAAACACGCGGGCCACCAGAGGGTAGACCCGCGGGAATCAGCAGCTCGCTAGCTGGCACCGTTATTGAAGAGGGAGGCTGGGGTCGCGGACACATAGTCGGCGCCTTGTTCCAGACCGTAACCCTCAAGTCACCCTGGCCACCAGCCGCAGAGCGGGAGGTGGATGAGGGGACTCTCACTCTTGCGAGTTCACGGAGTCTCAACCGTAATGACGCGATGGTCATGTTCCCACAGAGAGAACATGAGTCATCCACGAGCGCTGCTCTAGCATGATCAATGCCCAAACATACTATGCAACGCTCGTGCTCATCAGAGTCCGATACCAATCTGCCGCAACCAGAAGCGCACGGGCGAGACATCTTTAAAAAGACGTGCCACGTGTAAGCTCTTTTAGTGAGAGAAAACTCAAGTGTTGAAGCACCCGGGGAGAAACGCACCGACTGGCAGACCACTGCAAACAGATCAGCAGGAAGCACGCTCTCGCCGTAGATCGCCGTCACACCAACACTCGAGGTACTTGTTTGTGAAGCTGACAATTCAGAGATGGCTTGTGGGGAGAAGAATACCCTTGGCTCCGAAGCGAAAACATATCTGCATGTTGCCGGCTTCCTCCTTTTATACCCACGAGGTGGGGCGGAGTTACGCCATGCAAATTCCGCAGACCCATGGCATTTCTTTGCCATTGGCTCGTTTTGTAATACTCGAAGTTGATAGGCTTTCTAAGCGAAACCCCATTCGTCGTCATCCGACGTAACTCGGAGTGACAACGAAAGGGAACAAATCTTTCTATTGCATTGTCATCTGTGGCTGCACAGAAAGACTGAATAAACTCCTTGAATCACTAAACTGTAAATCAGGTTTCAATACATTAGCCATGTTAATGGATTTTCATTTATATAATGATGGAATGTAGCAACAAATTAAGAATAAGAGTCTTTGCACATTGTAAATGCCCCAGAAATCAAATACTACCCATATTGCCATTTCCAGTATTAACAAGAGACAATTAACCTCTGGGTGAACAATCTGGCTGGTTAAAGGACGCAAATGCCACAGACCTTGTTTCCAGGGTAACCCTTTCTGCCGTTTCCGCTACCTACATCCGCCATACAATATTGATCAGTGGCTAGAAATGGGCTTAGTGATCTTGAACCAGCAAAGATTTGATTTGTTTGCACCTCTGCAGCCACAATGTTTCCTCTCTCTCTTCCCCAATGGGCATTTTGCTACAAAAGACCATGATAGTATTAGTGGAACACAGAGTTGTTCAATTTGATTAGTTTTGGCAAACGAAATGGAAGACATTAAATAAAGGCCACAGAATTGGAACACACGGAGAATGCAATTAAATGGAACTCAACAAAAACCTTATATCTAAAAATAACACATCACTGAGACATATATTTGCAATGGGAAAAAAAGTGAACAGGAAACTGGATCTGTGGATTGTGACACAGAGTAGCAGCCACTGATGGAATTGTGCTAATAATCTACTTCTATACAACCATTAGGCCTCAAAAGGCATAAAGAGACTATTTCACTGCTTGTTCTTTACTGTTAAAGCATTTATTTATGAGACGCATTAAAACATGAAATTGTTATTTTACTGAACAAGGATAAGAGAAACAAAGCTGAGTGGCCCCAAGAAGATACTCATGCAACTAAAGGAGACGGTAATTTCTAGAAGGTGGTATAAGCGGCCTGTAATTAAAAAGCTTATTGACTCACTTTGAGGGCAGCAGGGAAATAGATTCTGCAAAAGTAATAGCAGCCGCACAACCGCCAAATCCTCAGTAGTGTTATTGCAAAGTGATATACGATACCGGAGGTAAGAGTGTGTAACTCCCATCTCATTAACTTCACCTTCTCTTATGTAAGAGTTGGATCTTACTCACTAATAGCTCAAAGAGATACGGGTGGAGAGAGAGAGAGAGAGAGAAAGAAAGACACAGAGAACAAGACAGAGTATGTGGGCACTTACCTAAACCCCATTCAGAAGCATGAAGATGAAAAGAAAAACATTGATGTATTAATTAAATGAAAGATAGAACATAATATAAAATGACACTTTACAATAAGTTTTATTAGTTACCAACGAAATAACAATGAGCAAAACATTTGTTACAGTATTTATTCATCTTTGTTAGTTAATACAAATACACCTGTTCATTGTTTGTTCATGTTAGTTCAGTGTGTTAACTAATGTTAACAAATACAATCTTTGATTTTAATAATGTAGTAAATGTTGAAATTAATATTGACTCATATTAATAAATGCTGAAGAAGGATTGTTCATTATTAGTTCATGTTAACTAAGGTAGTTAATTAAAGGGATTCACCCAAAAATGAAAATTAGCCCATGATTTCCTCGCCCTGAAGCCACCCTAGGTGTATATATAACATTCTTCCTTCAGATGGATGGATAGCCTCTGACATCCAAAATCATATACCCATTCACTCCCATTATAAGGTTTGGAATAGCCAGGACATTTTAAATATAACTCCCATTGAATTCGTTTGAAAGAAGAAAGTCATATACAAATGGCTTCAGGGTGAGTAAATCATTGGGCTAATTTTCATTTTTGGATGCACTATCCCTTTAACTAATGTTAACTAATGAACCCTATTGTTGTTAAAGTGTTACCAATGACATTCACAAATATGGCAAATGGAAGGACAAATCGATAGATAAGAGTGTTGCTATTGTTAACTAAAACTATTAAAAATTAAATATTACCTGAAAAACTTAAAAATGTAAACAATTAATTTTTGTCTTGGCAACTAACTGATAAAAATAAGTTTAAGTTCAATGACTAAAAAGGGAATAAAGTTTAATAGAAATATTTAAAACAAAATAATAAAGATAACAAAAGTTTTAAAAAAATTACTAAAATTAAAATATAAAAAACTAAAAATATACAGATAAAAGCTAATTAAAAACATTAGTATACAATTAATACTAAAATAACACAGACAGACATCCCTGGAGGAAAGCGTATTATCAACTGTAACATGTCCATGAAAAATCTTAGGAGTATACAATCATCATCAGGATCATCATCCTCATTATCATCATCACCATCCAGACAATTCCCTTCTGTAATTTCCATCACTACATCCATCACCACATGTGCCGTCAATGGGTCTGTTATGCGACTGTTCCTATCACCGCCAAACGCCCCCATTCCCGCCTGCCTCTCTCTCTCTCTCTCTCTCTCTCTCTCTCTCTCTCTCTCTCTGTTCAGGAACATTGCAAATGTGGTGGCACAGATGGCAGCAGTTGGCTGAGCTGGTGCCGTCTGTGAACGGGGTTCAGCAACTTTACTGGCAGCGATGAACATTAGGGCCAAGAGGGGCATTGGATGGCCTGCCCCAGATATTAATAGAGGCATAAATATATTGCAGTTCAACCTGCTCCACCTGTTTCTCTGGGGCCTAGACTTTGCTCCTATTTGCCCGAGTCAAAATACAGTGTGACATGCATGTTGAATTATTTATGGACACACAGTCAGTCACGACTCTATACTAAACTAAAATGCTATTGTCTTCAGAAACGTACGCAGTGATCAGCAAAATTTCAGCCTGCACAGTAGTTTAAAAATAGTTTGGCTAATAATTGATTCCCCTGTGAGCTTTGGGTCAGATAATGTATGCTCTGACAACATTAAATTGTATTAAAAACAATGGCTGTTTACATTATATTATTAGTTCATATTCTTTAAGCTGAGCACTTAATGTAATGAACAATGTCGTCACACACCATATATTTATGATCTTAGCAAGGACAAAGCTGGAAGGTCATAGGCAGTGATGTAACAGAAATATTCTGTGTGGATACTCAAATAAATGAGGAAATAGCAACTTCTGCCTAAAAATAAGATCTTTTATTCAGCAAAGGTGTATTCAATTGATCAAAAGTGACAGTAAAGACTTTTACGTTGTTACAGAATATTTATATTTAAAATGAATGCTTGTGGTGCAGTAGGACCTTGCAGACCCAAACCCATGCTGACCAGTCAAAAATGGGCCCACTTGGACCTACTGGGAAACGTGATAGGGTTAAAAAAAAAAATTTAATTATAAAATCTTTCTATTCATGAAAGAATCCTGAAAAAAAAAATCTTGGTTGCCACAAAAAAAAATTAAGCAGCTATTTTCAACATTGATAAGACATGTTTCTTGACATTGTTTCTTACCAAATCAGCATATTAGAATGATTTCTGAAGGGTTATTTTACATAATATTTCTGTCACAATCATGTCTTGTTTAGTATCATTATCTTGTTCTGTTTATTTTCGGTAGGTTTCAGTTTAGTATTTAGATTATGGTTTTCATTGACACTGTCTAGTACTCGTTTGTTTGTTACTTGTTGCCATCCTCAGTGTATTTAACTCCTCAGTTTTCTCTGTTCACGGTTCTGCGTTAATGGTAGTTGTCACACAACTCTCTTTATTGGATTTAACTACACGCTAAGGTTAGAACACATAACCTTAAACATGAGTAAAAAGGGATTTATACAAGTAGATTAAAAAGGAAAGAAATTATAGATATCCCTGCTGTGTGCCTGGTCCTGCTCGAGCAGGAGGATCGCTCCTTCGAGGACCACACACAGGATTCTTTAGATCTGGCATTCCTGACTCATTACTCGAACCGCCCCCTCTGCGTCTTCTTCCATACCAGCCTAAACGAGAGGAGCACATCGCCAGCCCCAATTCCACCACGGACGTGAGCTGGCACCAGCGTCTGTCATAGAGGGTATAATAGTGGAGTTCGGTGGAATGGATATGAGCTGGATATGAGCTCTTACTAATTAATTAAGCTCAGTTAATTATTTATTGATGAGCTGGATTGTATAATGTCTCAAGGTGTACAGTCTCTGCTGGTCCTGTCCAGTACCAAGTCGTCTTCATCTCTGCTGGTTCAACCCAGTCCCAAGTCACCTTCGTCTCTGCTGGTTCAGCCCAGTCTATGTCTTCATCAACCAGTGAATCGGCCCAGCTCCAAGTCGCCTTTATCATCATTGGCTCTGCCCAGCTCCAAGTCTCCATCATCACCATTGGTTCTGCCCAGCTCCAAGTCTCCATCATCACCATTGGTTCTGCCCAGCTCCAAGTCTCCATCATCACCATTGGTTCTGCCTAGCTCCAAGTCTCCATCATCGCCATTGGTTCTGCCCAGCTCCAAGTCTCCATCATCACCATTGGTTCTGCCTAGCTCCAAGTCTCCTTGATCACCATTGGTTCTGCCCAGCTCCAAGTCTCCATCGTCACCATTGGTTCTGCTCAGCTCCAAGTCTCCTACATCACCATTGGTTCTGCCCAGCTCCAAGTCTCCATCGTCACCATTGGTTCTGCTCATATCCAAGTCTCCTTCATCACCATTGGTTCTGCTCAGCTCCAAGTCTTCGTCATCACCATTGGTTCTGCTCAGCTCCAAGTCTCCTTCATTGCGGAAGGACCGCCTCAGCCTGCCTCTCCCTCCTCTTCTGCCAAAGCCACCTAGACCCTCGGCACCACCTCCTCTAGCTCTCTTTAGCCCTATGGCGGCTCCTTCAGTGGTTACGCCCAGCTGCTCAGATCTGCCTTGGGCTTCCCAGTCGTTAGCTTCGCCTTGGTCTGTGGATTCCTCAGCTCCACTTCGAACCTCCAAGCCCCGGACTCCAACTCCACCTTGTATATTATAGACTAAAGGCGAATGACAATGCTTTATGTATGTGTACCGCACATGCGACCAAGATACATTTTCTGGGGACAATGATGTATATGTAATTTAATTTCAATTCATAATTGGCTTTAGTTATGTCTCAGTCATGAACCATTCCTTGCTGGTCCATTGCAAGAGGAGGGGAATTCTCACTAGAGAGCATCTGATTAGACAAAAATCCGTATAATGCAGTGAGTCATCAATATCCTTTATCCATTTTCTGGGAAAAGAAAAACAGTACATTTCAAATGCACACATCTATGAATCTAAACAAACCAACTAAAGAGCACTTGTTACAGCATGTGCAAAAGATTCAGCAGGAAAATCGATGACAAAATGTCTCAGTCTGAACATCCTACACTAATGAGAAATCGACCAATTGGCTCACATTCCTGAGTCAGGAAAACCTTTGTTACAGAGGTGATGCGATGACAACAGGTTTATGGGGTGCAGTTACTGTGCTGAGAGGAGAAACGAAGGTAAAGACGAGAGATGCCAGCGGTCAACCAGATACACAACCTGCTGTAATTTATACCCTTGGCAAGCTGGTGGGCCTGTCCCCATGGCAACATGCTGCGTATGTGAGGGGAATAATCACGCACGTGTGTGTGTGAGAGAGAGAGAGAGGGAGAGAGTGAGAGAGAAACAGCTCATCTTAAAGTGATTTGTCTCTCAAAATGAATGTTTGATATGACAAGCATTTTTATGTGGCTTTGGTCTTAAACAGAAATTAAGTAGTGAAGGGTCTTTAAATATTTGCTTTCTTTTTTAATCAAATGGTGTATTACTAGAGCGTAGTAGGGGAATTTTAGTCTGTGCTCAAAAATAGTCAAATATTTTGCAATGTTTGGACACTTTGTGATGAGTCAGTTTTTGCTCAACCAGGAAGAACGATTAAATCTCTTAAGGTCATTAGGAGGTCAAGTGAAGTGAGTTTAGCCAATTAAATCAAACTGTAGCTTTTAGTTTATGCCAGCTTTTAGACCATATTTATGCTAATTTACTCCTTGAATGTTAACAGAATAACCTTTACAGTCACTTTTCTGGGAAAATGGACCAGAAATTTTGGTGACCAACTAAAATTACTCTGACCTAACCTTTCAAACACATGAGGGAAATCTGCATTTCAGTTCATTTCATGGTTTCTTAAATACAGTAAAAAGAAGGATACATCTGGTTAAGATATAACCTGGTTTAACTGGTTTGTCGGTAGCTGGTCTACCCAGGTTTTTGTGCTTAAATACTGAGCACTATTTGGTGAATTTGTCAGTCTTTTTTCTCCAATAGTAATCACAGTAATCATACAATAACAAGGACAAGAAAGGTGTCACATACATAAGAATGTGAGTGTTGCATGTTTATGTGTTAGCCTTATTCAATATCCCTTGTAATAAAGTCTTTAAAGTTTTATTGCAAGAGATATTGATTTCTTGGACATACTTTAAAAAGTTGAAATACAAAAAAAAAGAAGAATTATTGTGGGCGTAGAACAAGTCTTGTTAAAATGTCATCAAATCGTATGCAGAGAATTAATTGGCATTGTGACGGACTGTCCATAACCGTAAGATCTTACTTGAATCTAAAAACAGCCTCTATCCACTCCAGCAACAAATTCTAGGACAAAGCCAAACAGGATTTCACCATTTTCATCGATGAGTGTTCAATCCCTATAATAAAAATCCTACATAGGAATTGTAGATGTTTCCTCCTTTATAAAAGATCACATTTATTAGTGTCACACATTATTCACATTATAATGCAACGTGAAAACCAAAATGAACTTTCATTTTTTTTGGGGGGAGGGGGGGGGTAAGGGGGGGTTCACTATAAAAGTAAGGTTTTAAACAGGCCTTTTTATGACTTCATCATGAAACATTCTCTGGCAAGCAAGCAAAGGGATTAAGCAAGTAATAAATATTTTTCATTAGACTTCATATTAGACCTGTTCTTAATGTTACAGGCATCTGTTTTACACTGTAAAAACAAACGTGCAATTGTTACCTTAAAAGAATAGTTAATCTAAAAATAAAAATCACCCTCAAGTCATTTAATCACCCTCATGTCATTCCAAACCTGTCTGACGTTCTCTCTTTTGTGAAACACACACAAACACAAAAGATATTCTGAAGAAAAATTGTGTCCATGTAATCGAAGTCAATAGGGTCCAATGCATGGACCTTTTATTGCGACAATATTATTCAAAATATCTCTTTATGTCTCCGACAAAAGAAAATGTTTCAAATTACATGATAGTAAGCGAATGGTACAATTACAATTTTTTGGGTGAAATATCCATTTAAATAGCCATTTCTACGTGATATGATTTTATAAACTTATTCAGGTTGAGTAAATTATTTAACTAATTCTAACCAGTTAATTTAAATGATTACCCATAAGAGTCCATGTTGTAGTTTGACATTTTTCTAGCAAAACCTGAATCCTGGCACACAAATTAATAACGAAGCTATGTGACCAGACGTGCTGGCAATCGGAACTGAGATTCCACCAAAACCGCAATCATGATCAAACACATCTCATCAACAAAACATGCGACCAGCTGTGCTCCACCTGAATGTTTGATTTAGCCAGCATTGTGAGAGCTACAAAAGAGGACAAAGCATCTATTGCTATTGATTCCTTTGTATCTATTGTATTCCATGAGATGCAATAAATAGAAAGCTTCTTTTTGATTTACAAACACTAAACGGAAACCAACAAGGGCCCGTTTAGTGTATATCTGAAATCTTTTTTATCTGCTCTTTCTCTCTTCTCCAATCTTCTCTCTCTGTGCTTCTTTCCTCATTGTTCTCACTGTCTGCACTCCCAGAGGAGCTGAATCATATTTAAGTTGAATGCTGGATAACAGGTTAAAGTGAGACTGCATGACACAGCAGCCGCTGCTATCGACTGATTCTCAATTGCATTCATTTGAAACGTAACAGGCACAATAAATCATCCAGCCAAACGATGTCTCCCAATACAGATACTGTACTTTGCAAACACTGCAACACACACACATTGCACCTTAAAATCAGTGTGTCTGTGTTTCTGCTGAACAACTATAACTACATATTGTTGTCGAAAAATAAGTGAAGCACCTCATTTATCTTGATGATCCAAATACACGCACACACCATAATGAGTATATAACTCTACAAGCTGTACTAGGATGACAGGCTCTTCAATTTGTGGGGCATGAATCCATCAACCTTCCCTATAGTGTCATGATGACCTGTCCAATACCGTACTGACGGTCTATATTTATGTGTGTGTGTAGGACAGGCCAGTAAAACAACAAAAACACATTTAAACTCAGATATACTATTTTACCTTAATTGTTAGGTATTTATCCAGTTAGTTCTTTTTTTACCCTCCAGAACTCCATGTGGTGGTAAAATGTGGAATATTTCCTCAATTTAAAACAAATTATGAGGTCTTTTTTACAGATGCAGTTTTACTTAGAAATGAACGCTGAGAATATTTATCTCCAATATGCTATAGCCTAAGTAATATGGATAAATGATTTAACTGCAGGGTAAAAGATCCATAATTCTCACATTTAGTCATATAAATATTTTCATTGGTAATCTGTGTATTTAGTATTTTTTATAGTAACTTCAAAACTTCAAAAAAGTATTCAGGCATAAATGTACACCTAAGAGAGGTTGAAAATTAAAGGGTTAGTTCACCCAAAAATGAAAATTAAGTCATTAATTACTCACCCCCATGCTGTACCAACCCCGTAAGACCTTCGTTCATCTTCGGAACACAAATGAAGATATTTTTGATTAAATCTGAGAGGTGGATCACTGCTACATAGGCTGCCAGAGGGAATGAAACTTGACGGCCCAGAAAGTCATTAAAGAAAATGTTTAAATATTCCATGTGCCTACAGTGGCTCAACTATAAGTTTATCAAGCGACGAGAATACTTTTTTTCCGAAAAAAAACCCATAAATAACGACTTTATTCGACTATTCCTTTTCATCCTTGTGGGCCTGAGACGAGAGTTCAAGAGATTTCCACGACGCATGCGCGAGAACTGAACAAGAAGTATTAGAAGAAGAACGTCCTCTTCTCAGTTCTCGCGCATGCGTCGTGAAAATCTCTTGAACTCTCGTCTCAGGCCCACAAGGAAGAAAGTCCATGTTCTTTAATGACTTTCAGGGCCGTCAAGTTTCATTCCCTTAGGCAGCCTATGTAGCAGTGATCCACCTCTCAGATTTAATCAAAAATATCTTCATTTGTGTTCCGAAGATGAACGAAGGTCTTACGGGGTTGGTACAGCATGGGGGTGAGTAATTAATGACTTAATTTTCATTTTTGGGTGAACTAACCCTTTAATAGACTTAAGATTTTTTTTTTTTTGCACGGATATTGTTGCTTCTAACAAAAAAGAGGCACAGAGGGACTATAGAGATGAGAAGTGACTTTGGACAAAGTTATCCAAACTGTTTCCTATATAGCCTTACACTAACCCTAGCCCTAAACATACCCATCACAGAAAACTGTTGCCATTTTTTTAATTAAACAAATTTTTTAATTTTTTAATGAAACACAGTATGTTTTTTAAGCCATTTGGATTATGAGGACACGGGAAATATCTTCATAAACCGTGTTTACGCTGTAATACCGATGCTATTATACATTTTTGTCCTCATAAACCATATATTCAAGAACACACACATACAGTAAACAATTTCACAACAAAGCACCAAAAACTCCTATGGTATCATCATGATTTTGTGGACATAATAATATTGCAGTGTAGTGGCATAACATATTGAAGTACCATGGTATTACCATCCGGATGACTCCTTATTTTAATGGTTAGAACAGTAGAACGTAAAGGGATAGTTCACCCAAAAATTTAAATCAGCCCATGATTTACTCACTCAAGTCAGGTGTATATGACATTCTTCTTTTAGACGAATACAATTGGAGTTATATTTTAAAAAAATGGCCTGGCACTTCCAAGCTTTATAATGGCAGTGAATTGCTGTTTCTGATTTGAAGCTAGTTAAAAGTGCATCTATCCATCATAAAAGTGCTCCACACAACTCCGGGGTGTTAATAAAGGCCTTTTGAAGTGAAGTGAAGCGATGCGTTTGTGTAAGAAAAATATCCATATTTAAAACTTTATGAAGTAAAATAACTAGCTTCCGGCCAAACAAACAATATGGATTCGACTTAAGTCTAAAGCAAAACTTATGCGAGTAATGCAACGTACTGCTGAAATTTACGCTACGCCATGACACATTACGTTACTTCCAACGTCACAAGTTGCATAAGTTGTACTTTGGGCATAAGTATAGACTGCATATGTGTGTTCGGCCGGAAGCTTGAATTTTACTTCGTAAAATGTTACAAATTTATATTTTTCTTACACAAACGCATAGCTTTGCTTCAGAAGGCCTTTATTACTGAACTTATATGCACATTTATGGACTTCAAAACAGAAACAGCAATTCACTGCCATTATAAAGCTTGGAAGAGCCAGGACATTTGTAAATAAATCCGATTGTATTCGTCTGAAAGAAGAATGTCATATAGGCTACACATGGCTTGAGGGTGAGTAAATCATGGGCTAATTTTCATTTTTGGGTGAGCTATCCCTTTAAGTTCTAAAACAACTCTTAAAATACACAATTAACGCAAACTATAATAATCATATTTTAGTTATATTATAGTTATAATAACCATTTTATAACTAAAACCATGGTTTTACATTTTTTATATTTGTATTATATATATATATATATATATATATATATATATATATATATATATATATATATATATATGTTACAAGGTAGAAATCTCTCTCTATTTAACTCTGTCTCTCTCTCGCTGAAGAGCAGAGCTCATAATAGAGCTATAATAAATGCTTATCAGAGAGAGAGTTTCACGCTGCTCTTGTCCTTACATTAACCTCTTTGAGGGATTCTCATATTAACTCATTAAATCTGATGCTGGACACAGCGGATCAGCCGCTTGAGGAAGCATGTAAACAGATTCCTGAAATGTGCTTCTCTCCTTCAACTCCAAATGACTCATACTCTAATATGCTGTGTGTTTGTTTATTCTGCTATATGGCATATATTCAACATGAAAAGCTAGTCCACTGTGTCATCTAATTAGAGGTGAAAACAAAATGTTCTCTTCTTTCTAAAATTAGTCAATATTGTTAATATTAATATTTCAAACAATATGTTATCAATATATTACTTTGAATAGAGAAAAAAACTAGAACAGAATAGAATATATTTATTCAATCTTGTTGTGTAGGCTATGATATGTTCCAAAAATGAAAATGTCAATATGCTTCACTACGTTACGTTTCAATATGCTACCATTGCTTGATTCCTCTAATTAGAATGAATCAATTACTGCAGTTTTTGGACAGACTCTATTTAAAGGGACAATATGTAGTTTTTTTAGGTATTTTATTATCTAAAATCAATATTTTTATTCATAAATATGTCCTCAATGGTGTACAAATACCTCTGCCAATTATCTGACTTATCCTCGTAAACGAAGAATTTATTATCTTTATATACATGTGACGGGTAGGTCCACGTAGGCTTCCATGTCGTTCCGCCATCTTGAAAAACTATAATAGCAGAGAGGGTCAAAAAGTACTAGGCAAACGCGTTTCCACAACGCATTTTCAGTCAGAGCCAGCGTCACGTAACTGAAAGCAGCAGAAACGGAGGAGCAGAGCAGTGAGAGGCGCTTGTTACGGCCCCGGCAAGTTTAAAAGGCTGCATTGCACTGTTATTTTTAATGGCGGACCATACATATGCCGAGCCACAGGAGAAGAAATCCTCGTCGTCAAAAAAAGTCCAAAATTGAACGTAAAAGGAAACGTGACCGGAGATTACGAAAAACAAGAGTTAATGTCGGGATAGCTTTTTCGAGGTGGAAAGAGCTAATGCAGGATAAGATTTCAAAAGAGATGCTGAAGTTGCCTGCTTTCTCCTCGACAGGTAGGCTAAGTCAATATTACAGTCTTAATTACATGCAATTTTCATTGCTTGGTTGTGTACTTTATTATATAGACAGTAGAACATTTATAGTTAAAAGTTAAACAGGCTCTTTGATGAATAGCAGCTATTGAGTAAAGTTGAGAAGGCGCTAAAAACAAGGTTTGTAAGTTTATTTTTTGTAACCTAGAAATTCGATAAGAATATATTTTAATAGAGCATATGATTGTTCTTGCATTGTTTGTCATAGCTTTTTGGTAGGTAACAGCTACTGTAGATGCAACAAGCATTTGAAAAAGAGAGGCGCTGGAGAGCACAATTCGTTTGAATGCAAAATACAATTTCACCGCTAGATGGGAGAAATACCTACACAATGTCCCTTTAATGTTTGTTTTGTAGACTTCACCCTGTGCTATTTTTGTTTTTGTAAACATAGAAACGAAACATATACTCCCTAGAATGCTTAAAGTGTCTTTCCCTACAAATGAATGCTGTAGAGTAGTTTCAGCTCTTGACAGTATTACAGTTACACATAACAATTCCAAAATATTTCAGAGCCTTACAGCAAAAGAAACGGAAATAAACAACGTCATTTTCCAAGCTGTATAAATGTGACAAAATTGCTTTAAAATTTGTTAAAGATGCTTGAAGGAATCTTTTGAATTAGTAACAGCAGACTGGGCTGTTTCTAAGCAAGAATTTCAATCAGCAGCATGAGAAAATTGTTCTACAGAGAAAACTATGTTAGGGATGCATTGCTAAACCTGTTTTGTGATTAAAACAAATCTAAAAATGTACCAACATGGTAACTGATCTTCAAAAAAAATTACTCCAGAATGTTGAATTATTGAAAAATAATACACACCCTTAAGGCTTTGCATTATTCATTTCCAGTAATTTAAAGGTCTATAAATATAAACATTGATTGGCCTTTTCCTTCTAGCTTATATTTAACCAGTTATAGCTGCATTCATATTATTACATGTTATTACATTCCTACAACTGATGAAAAACCAATGTGAGTGCTGAGTATCATTCAGCATTTGAAGCTTACCAATAATAATAATAATTTGTAGTCTTGCCAGCATTGGTATTTCCATCATAGAATGCAATCTTTCTCAGAAATGAAAATACCATTACCTAAACTTGCATTGTACACCAGTGAGAACGGACTACCTTTTTGGTATCACAGCATTCCACTAGAGAAATGTGACACGATGACCTTCAAATGATGTGTGTGTTGCCAGATAGGAAAAGGTTGCCAATTGCCATACTACACTCTGTGCATTCCAATGCTTCAGCTGCCAGACTGAATGTGGGATTTACATTAGTTTCCTTCCAATTTCTAGGAATTACATATAGACACATAAAGAACTGGTTGCTTAAGTACCATAGACAGTAAAAGAAATTGACACAGCGACCCCATTGATTTCAACGGAGAAGACTGAAGCCCGATTATTGCACTTCCTGCCTTATGGCTGAGTGACTGCGCAGGCTCAAACTGAGCTTGACGACAGTCTGACAGTTGTAAATCTTCTAGTAGCTGTGCCAAGACAAATCTGAATCACCTAATTCCTTAAAAACGTTGTTGAAATATTTTGTCCCGTTGCTTTTATAGACTGTCTATCTATGGGCTTCTCCTTTGACTTTATGCCTCTATGTCCCCCTGATTGCCTCATAGACAGTAAAAGATTGCCTGCGAGCTTCTCCTCCTGTCTATAGGCTAATGTCTTTATTGTGCGACAGAAAGTCGCGTGGTTATGATGCAATCGTTAGCCTATTTTTACAAAAACGGCTTCTACGGGGCCATAACGTAAGATACAAAGTAATGGAGGCTTTTATACATTGTCGTGTTTCTTTAGAAATAAATAATGGACAAATGGAGTCTTTGGACGCCTCAGATGTAAAGTTATTCGCTGTCAAAGTGACGCCAAAATGAATGGGAGTCAATGGAATGCTAACAGCAGGTGATGTTCTGCTACAATGGCGGCTCCCGCGAGGCTTCAGTTTCCAGCTGATGGATTACCCCCTTGGTAAGTACAGGGTTTTGTTGGCTTTTCTTTGTTTTAGGGATTTTGGACTCTATACTAACACCTACTGGCATGGATGTATGAAGATTGTTTACTGATGCTGTTTTTTGTTCATTGTCATTCTCTATGTGGCACTACCGATGAGGGGACAACCTGCTCAAAGTACACTTCATTTAAAAGTTTGGAGTAAGACTTAAAAAAAAAACTTTTATTCAGCAAGGATGCATTTAATTGATCAAAAGTGACAGTATAGACATTTCTAATGTTACAAAAGATTATATTTAAAATAAATGCTGTTCTTTTGAACTTTCTATTCATCAAAGTATCCTGAAAAAAAAAACGTACCCTGGTTTACACAAAAAAAGTAAGCAGAAAACTGTATTGAACATTGATAATAATAGATAAGTTTTCTTGAGTGTCAAATCAGCATATTAGAATCTTTTCTGAAGGATCATTGGATACTGAAGACTGGAGTAATGACTGCTAAAATTCAGCTTTGTCATCACAGGAATTACATTTTAAAATACAATACAATAAAACAGTTAGCCTACTTTAAATTGTAATAATATTTCACAATACTGTATCTTTGATCATTAAATGTGGCCTTGGTAAGCATAAGAGATTTCTTTCAAAAACATTAAGAAATCTTTCTGACAGGCCTATGACTACATAATTTTAATCCTATTTTCCAAAAGTACCATTAATCTCTTTGCGTAAAACTTTAAATTGCAAAAAAATACTTTTTAATAAATTACCATAGCAACACTTAAGAACACATTTCAGCCGCACACGCTCTTCTAGTGTACTCTTTTAAGCAAGTATCAGATGGGGTTTAGTGCACAAATCTAAACTTTCAGTTTCACAAAGGAAGAAACATATTCCCACTAGAATGTGTCATGTCTACTCTGTGCTGGGCACAGCGAATGAAAGTGAGATAAAAGACTAAACTAAATTCAGCTCCCTGCTCTAATTATAGTTGTGATTTGGGAGTACAGTGTGTAGGAGAGTGGTCACCTGTGGTGTGTGTATATGTTCAGTAGGTAATCCATAATGAAGAGGCTGTTAATGAGCACTAAGAGTTCTTTGAGAAAGTGGGTGGACTTTCTTAAGAAGCAAAATTGGATCTCACAGGCACTGGAGGCACTGGAAAACTGCACCCTGTGCTATTACTCTGTAGTAGTGATTAAAAGAGAACATATATTCAATAAAATGTTACATGCTCATATTTAGAGACCGCTTTTGAATCAAACACCAGATAAAGCCCCTAATAAATCTCTTGGAATTCAGTTCGGCAATCTGGAGAGGATGACAAATTGATCTGGTGTTGCAGATGATCCAATGACTCAAAGTCCACCTGCCATTCTGGAAATGCAAGGACAAAAATATGCAACATACTTTACAAGTCATATTTTAATTGCAAAACCAAGGAGGTCTATGATAAACTACCATTCAAAAGTTAAGGTATATTTTAAAATGTAATGTTATTCCTGTTATGGCAAAGCGGAATTTTCAGCAGTCTTCAGTGTCACACAATGGTGCTCAAGTAACATTTCTTATTATCAACGTTATGACAGTCGATGATCTTTTCAGGATGATTTGATTAATAGAAAGTTCAAAAGAACAGCATTTATTTGAAATAGTATATTTTTGTAATGTAAAAGTCTTTACTGTCACCTTTGATCAATGTAATACATTCTTGCTGAACAAAAGTATGGTGTACCTGGATAAAGCTAGTTATTAACATTCCTATTCATCCTAACATCCATTCCTAACATTCATTCTAACATTTTTTCACACAGTTCTGCATGGAGAAGATAAGATAAGTGTGTAAAAGTGTGCAATAATAAATGTCATAAATTACTGGCAGGGAGATCTTGATGAATGGAGGGAGAGAGAGAGAGAGAGAGAAAGAGAGAGAATAGAAAATGTAAACGGCGCTGTGATGTCTTAAGTATGCTTTAAATTAGAGCAGACCATTAGTTAATGTGTCCCGCTGGTAACACACATCTAGCGCAAGTCCGTTTAAGCTTTTCAACATAACACACTCAAACAACGGAGACACTAAGAGCAGTGAGTGCATTTGGCTTTTGGTTTATTCATGACAAAACCACTGCAATGGCAGAAGCTGCAATGGTCCCAAAATACATTGCGAGGGCAACTCTCCACAGGGTTGCTGTCATAGTAAATGAACTCAGGTCAGTCAATAAGCTATCTTTTTCAGAGACAACACCATTCAGAGTTGATCTTTCTTGTGCAAGCTCATCATGTTTTATAACAAAATTAATCAACAGGCTCATTGAAAACATTTGCCTTGCACATACCAATGCATACAAAACACAGCAGTTTCCAGCTGAAATGAACAGCTGAATTGAGCCAGTGAAACAGCAACAACTTTTATTTCATTTCACATGTGGTTCCTTGCTCAATACTATGTTATGATCTCAAAACACTATTAGCATAGTGCATCATTTGTAAACTAATACATTATCATGTTTGCATCACATAACCAGCTCCATATGTGTAGAATTTCTGGCATAGTTGGCATATTTCTTGCTCACTGGCTCACATTGCATTGCACTTATAATCCAGATTGCTTGGGTACGAGTCCCTTGAAACACAATTCATGATAAAAGAGCTCAAAGACTTGTCAAAGCAAGCCAAAATGTCATGTTTTTTAAATGTGTTTTTATCCCACATTTGCTTTTGTTAACACTATCGGGTATGTTTAGGATTTAGAGCATTGACCTCTTAGCACCACTCACCAGATATATTTCTGAACTACCATGGTACTTACAACAGCCAACATAATAAAATATTGCCAGATAAATCTGAACACACTTTTAGCACCACTCATTTGAAAACTTTTTTTAAAAGTATCAAGAAACGTGTAAAATCCAACATATCAATTGGCAGAAATGTTGCCACAGGTACGGTTTCCCAATGAGCCTGGGTTGAAATAATTAGGATATTTTCTTAAATTATTTTTAAAGAAGTCTCTCGTACGCTCACCAATGCTGTATTTATTTTTTATCAAGAATACAGTAATACATGTAATTTATTTATTTGATGGCAAAGCTGGATTTTCACCAGCCATTAATCAAGTCTTCAGTGTCACTCACTTGATATTTCAGAAATCTAATCAATGTTCAAATAAAACAGATATTGATCAAATAAATGCTTCGGTGAGCACAAGATGATTATTTTAAAAACATTTTTAAAAAATCGTAATTATTCCAAACTTTTAAATAAATAAATTATATATATATATATATATATATATATATATATACTATTTTACAGGAAATGTATGGCATTTACTGTTTAAGAAAAAAAATGAATAATATAAAAAAATGAGTTTGCAACATAATGGACACCATAATCCTAGCATCAAAATATTATATATCTGCTTTAATCTCATACTATCCATGTAGCCACTGAAAGAATATCATTCCAGGGCATGCATGACATCAGCATTATTAACGTCAGTCATTAAATTAGCTCTTCCTGCAAAGCTCTATATTTCACAGCCTCTTGCTGTCCAGCTCGCTGAGCCCACTTTGATATCCTAATCACAGTTTTGGGACAAAAAAAAAGAATGTTTACTTTCAGTCTGAGACAGTTGATTGATTAAAGATCTGGCAGACAGCAAAATAAAAGGGTGGAGGGATGGAGGCTGGAAATATGTGTCAGTAAACAGTAATCACTCATTTGAACAGATAATTTTAAGCACTCTGATAATCATGAATGTTTAATGCAGTTTTAAAGCCTGCATGCATTGCAAAAAATGACAATGATGCATATGATTGTAAATTACTGTTATTGTATACTCTAAAATTTCTTCAGTTATTGATATTAAAACAAAACAATATTTCTCGTCAAGGTGAAAATCTATTTTGCGATATCAGCATGACAGTGTTGAATATGTGGCAAAAGCTTTTACAGTGCTTGCATTATATTGTTCTGTCTTTTACTGCATGTGATCATACATACTCAGATTGTAGAACTGAAGTTGCATTCATTACAAAAATGATTAGAAAATTATATGAATGCACCTGCATTGCTTTGCATTTTGTGATTTTCAGTCAAATAAACTACTATTTTTCCAGTCTATATTTTGTCATTAAAAAATTATTTTAAATTGTGTTCTGGCCACCTGTTTAACTGCTCATTTCCATAAACATCTAATCAGCCAATCACTTGGCAGCGACTCAATGCATTTAGGTATGTAGACACTGAAGACATGAAGACTTAAAAAGAAATTTTCCTGGTCTGAGAAGTCTAGATTTCTGCTGCAACATTTAGAGGGTAGGGTCAGAATTTGGCATAAACAACATGAAAGTATGGATCCATCCTGCCTTGTATCAACGGTTCAGGCTGCTGGTGGTGTAATGATGTGGGGGATATATTATTTAGTACCAATTAAGCATGGTTTAAATGCCACATCCCACGGGAGCATTGTTGCTGCATGTCCATCCCTTTATGACTACAGCATACCATCTTCTGTTGGCTACTTTCAGCCGGATAAAAAAAACGTGTCACAAAGCTCAAATTCGTTGACCATGACAATGAGTTCACTATACTCAAATGGCCTCCGCAGTTACCAGATCTCAATCCAATTGAGCACCTTTGGGATGTGGTGGAAACGACTTCATACAAAACTTCATATAAGACTGCACTTTGAAAAAGAGAAGCGAGAGAGAGTATTTTCGCAGGTCAATTTACAGCTGTTTTTAAGGATGTGGTCAGTTTGATGGCTTCAATTGTGAAACTTAGCTTCTCACACCCTAAACTGCAACTGTAGTCCCTTTAGTGTTCACTTTATTAAGTATGTGGGCCTTGACCAGCAGTCTTGTGAAAGATAGCGTAATAATTATGGAGTAGATGAGACTGCAGCCGTAAATACAGCTGAGTGAATCTGCTTCCAGGAGACCAACTGCGTTCCAGATACTTCAGCCCTGAAGACTGATTAACTCGCTGGCAAAAAGTGACTCTACCAGCCTGAAAATGTCCGAGAGCCGGTGCATTAACAACAACCGGCAAGTCAAAAGGTCACATAGTTATTCTTACAATGTTGCCACAACATTGTAGTCTTTGAAAAGGAATACAGTGGGATACAAAAGGTGTAATTACAATGTAAAAATAGCAAAAATAATTTCAGGTTACACTTTATTTTTAAGGTGTCATTTTTACAGTTTAATTATACATTCAAGTACTGAGTAGTATTAATTAACTACATGTACTTACTATAGGGTTAGGGAAGGATTAGGTTTTGGTTTAGTGGTAGTTGCATGTTATAGTTATTACTATAGTAACTAGATGTAACGTGTACCAAGGACATTGTAAAATAAAGTACTTGTAATGAATGTGTAGTCTATATCTTGTTACTATGAATCATGAGGCTGATGAGATCACAAACATAGAGTATAACACACACATTGTATCACCTTTTTAGACCTTTAATTAAATGTACTGGCAGCCTAACAAAGGGCATATGTGTTTGTATGTCTGCATTAGCATTAATGATGGCAATAAAGCGTGTGAGAACAGAAATCACTAATTCAATCTAAATGCGTCTGCAGCAATGAATCAACTCTGGTAAAGCTGTTGGTAAATTTGTTTACCAGCAAGTTATCTTGACCTCTTAACCCAAATCTTGCAAGTTCAATCGCATCAGAGGAAGAGATGCCTGAACCACATGTCTGTTCTACTTGTGCTCTTAATTGTACCTAACCTGAGGAACACTCATGCAACTGGTAAACTGTCAGTTTGGTTCGAAAAGCAATTGGCATTTGGCCTATTGCCTACAGCCATACTCAGAAAGAGTATGGCTATATGTTACTTCTGTTTATCCTGTTACTTAGCTCCTTGATAAAAGACCACACGCCTTTTATCGTATCTCTACATGTTCATGTCCCCTATGCCTAATCTATTGTACAAAACATTAAACTAGCATGGTGCTAGTGCTTTTCACTTACTCGTAAAGCTCACAGTTTATTAAGACACAATAATATGGACAACATGATATGACATTGCACTCTAGCCCCTCTTGTTTTTAATAAATGTGATTGGCATGCATTTGAATGGAAGTGAAATGAGTCCAATCTAGAATGACTGCAGCTTACAACTTTTGCAATATCCCCTAAACTGACGAATACCAGTTGCTTAATAGAGGTCGACCGATAATATCATATAGAAAATGGCTTTGTCCTTATATGTCCTCCACATGAACGTTACATCTTGCTCATGTTTTAGAAAACGTTTCATTTGCGCTTAACTTTATGCTTAACATAAAGTATAATGTATTATTTTTTTAAGTTGTTGATTTTTACCGATAACCGACAGTTCCTCGAAGCAACTATCGATGCCAATTAATCGGTAAAAAATATATATTGGTCAACCACCACGGCTTAATAACATCATCATCCAGGAAGTGACTTCACTGGAGGAAAATCGACAGTACAAAGATCAATTAGCATTAGCCATGAAGTGAAAACAGCCGTATTTTCTTTGCAGATTGCATTTCTGAAAATCCTTAAAATGACAACACATATTCATTTTGTACAAGTTATGGAATTCAAACAGCACTGCATTACAGTACAAATAGCTCATAGAATTCCTTTAATAGTTAAAAATAAGGAGACAAAAAGATTAAATGTACAAGGCCCTCCAAAATGAGTTCAATCTGAATATTGCTCACATTGTGCTTGGCATAACAAGCCAACACGTAATTCACACAAAAAAGGCTCAAACTCTCGATATGTGACAAGAGCTGAAATGTGACCCCATGGCATCTGATTCAGGCCTGTCACATTAAAGAAAGCAAATATGTAAGAGGATCCGCACGTGTATGAATGCACTTTTATGCATGCACGAATCTCTCTTCTTCTCTCATTCTTCTGAATATCAACCATTCAAGTCCAGTGGCCTGATGAATCCAAAGCAGAGGAGCATAAACACTTACACGCTGCACAACACAATAACCAAGCACTTTCAAACTGACTGGAGACAGGAGGGCCAGTTTACAAAACAAAAAAATACAAGACACGCCAACATTAGCCCATTTAAAAATGCAAGTCAATGATAATAAAGTATCTTTAAATACAACCGTAGGTTTATAATCAGATTTCCTTGAACAAACACTGACCGTAGTTTGAAGTGATGCAGAGACATTTGCGTTTGCCAAACATTCTATTTGAATAAAAGTCTTTCACACTTGGTTTTGCACCAAAGCCACAGTAACGGAAAGGAGTTGTGTAATTAACTTTTAATAGAGCGTACCAAACTTTTTAAAGATGCTTCGGATGTTTATGTATGCTAATGCAGTATAATGTCTCCCACAGAGAGAGGGAACAGATCCAAATATTAGGCCCTGGGGAGGCAGAATGAAAGAATATCTCATTAGATGAAAAAGAAAGCAGATTAGTATGAAAAAAGGGAAGGGTGTCGATTTTTCACTTTTTAGATACAGCTGAGGGAATGTTATCGTTACATATTTAGTAACATCTTCCTTGCACGTTCCTCCATTTTTTAAATGTGCATTTGATAACCTTCAGATTTATATTAAAAACCTGAAGAAAAATGTCTAACCCTCACTAAATTCAAAATGTTATTTTACTGTGTCCTCATGCAACAAGTAATTTGTTTGTTCACACTGTAAGTAAAACTGCTATACAACAATCAGCAGAGTTGGGCAAAATTCTGAATTAAAAAATGGGCTCCTTTTCAGTTCATGAGGTGGAATTTGAATTTAATTCCATACAACTGTCCGTTTATAATGTTTTTTTTAACTTTCAAACTTTTTAAACTTCTCTTTCTTCACTTTAAAACAATGCAGTCAAAATTTGTTAAAAATTGCTGAGGCCTCCGTTTCTACACCGGGTCGTATGGTTCTCTGTGTGCCTCCTTGGCGGAACCCACCTTGGGTACCATTGTTGATTTAGAGAGTTGTCATTTAAGACCTCCACTCCCCAGAGCTCCACATAACATAACGTTCAAGTTGTGTGGCTCTCTGTGAGCCTCCTTGGTGAGGTGATCTTTGAGAGTAGAGCTTAGTTAGGCCTCCTCTCATTTTCGAGAGTCATCTCGCTGAGGCCTCCGTTCTTAGAGTTATTGGCTCTCCTTGATGATATTTTTTGCTAGGTCTTGCAAGGTCGACTCTCCTCTCATTTGAGAGACCTTCACTTGTCAGGGGTATAGTGTCCCCTGAAGTGACATGCAGGATATTCCTTATCCTTGGCCATATTCTCTTGAAGGTATTCGGAAAAATACCAAGCTCTGAGCTCTGCCCGCGAGGTATGTAGCCTGGGTTTTAGGCCATAGGGAATAGTGTCACAACAGCCGCTGGTGCGTACCATCTAGGATGGGGAATTGTGACTCTGGACCTAGCTCTGTGGAGTCATTGACTTTATGTCAGCTGTTACGGCATTCATTCTTTCAGCATGGCAGAGTGGGTATTTGTTCCCCAAAGCCGCCCTAGGACGGAGTGCGAGTTCCCATTTGAAAGGGATCGTCTCAGGAATGTAACCATGGTTCTCTGAAAAGGGGAACAAGACACTGCGTTTCGTTGCCATGCTTCAGGTATGCCTGCCCACGTCTCCTTCAGACAAAAGAAGTTGTTGACGTGTATTACAGGCGCCCTTTTATACTCTGCTCACACTGGTAGTGACGTCATAGGCTGTTGCCGGCCAATGTTATTGTCGTGTTTAGACACCTGCTTCAGTAACTGGTAATGCTGGAGGCTGTCCCCAAAGCGGAGCTGATTGGGACAGAAACTTAGGTTAGTATGGAAAGGATTGAAAGCGCTCATTGCTCGTTCCTTTCTTAATTCAAGGTCAAAAAATTTTGAAAAAACAATTTTGTGTCAGAGACATGGCACAGCAGTTATGACAAATACTAAAGACATTGAGTGGGTTTGAGTCTGACCTGCAACATCTCCAAATAATTCCTGTCACTTTCAAATATATATGATGGAGAGGCTAATATGAATAAAAAACACTTTTAAAAAAACGCCTACGGTTAATCAGAGATTACCCTTCCATTTTCTCCTTGAACATCATTTATCATAAAGGGATGAGGCTCTCTTTAGCATGTTCCACACCACTGCACTTGCCTTTTCTCCACCTCCATTCCATGTTCATGCACCACCTCACTCCCTCAAGACAATCCTGCTCCCTCCCTCCATTCCCAGTGTGTGTTACCTAACACAGCAACGACCAAACCAGAAAAAGAACTATGACACAAGCCTCCGCTCACAATAACGTGGATGCTCTGTTAAACAAAATGTGAAACCACTGGTTACGCAATGCACAACTGCGATAAGACGTTCGATGAGTTACAAAAGTTTAGATCCGATAATCTGAGGACGTTCAGGTTGCATTTAAAATGTTTATGAGAACCACTTCTCTATACACAAGTTTGAATCTTTTAGATTAAGACAGGTAGAATTGATGACAACCATAACTCAAGGCTCTAGTAGCATTCCTTTAGAGAGCAGATATGACATTTCTGATCACTATGGTTCCATTTGTGGTTCAATTTATGAATGAAGTCCAAAACCTGTGCTTCCATTGACAACGTGCGCAACAGATTGGTGCTAAAAGTCTCAGACACTATAATTGTACAAATCACTGCAGTTATTGCAGTCTGCACCATTAAACTCCCCCTATTAAACACTCTTCTGTCTGTGTCTAATGGCTGTCTGGATGAGTAAATGCATAGGTGCTGGTGGCTGTGTGACACTTTTCACGGTGTAATCCAGTCACAGTGTGTATTGTACCTAACACATTAAACATTAAACACACACTGCCTAGCTAACTAAGCAGAAGAAGAGACGCATTTTGACACAGAATGAATGTTAAACAGTTACCATAGAGGCACATGTGTGGCGAATATCCATGGCTCTATTCCAAGAACAAAAAATCTTACGGCTTTAAATTCGAGACAATAAAACAAGTGCAAAGCATGGCCCAATCCACATACATCGCAAGTATAACGTAAAACTCACAAACAAAACTAATTACCTTGCATTCTAGGACATAAAACTTAAATATTCTTTCATGCGGCCTCTATTTTTCTGTAAATCTCATAAAAATTTGTTTTACTGTTCCATTGTTTTATAGCATAACCGTAGCAAGAGTCTAGACAGGATGACAAATGTTCTATTTATTAAAGTATAGCAACCTTCCATGTCACATCATATCCTGCCCACATCCTCCTAGAACTGATCCAATCTCTTCAATGGACAGGAAGCATCTCACGACACAAAGCTTTCATTTTGTTACAGTAAGTGATAAGAGTGGATATGACTCTTGATATGTTATTCTTTTGAGTGACGCAAAACCTTCTTTTAAAGCCGATGCTTTGGGCGGCCACATTTTATGGGAAACGACGAGAATAGCAACTCATTTTCTAAATTAATTTATCAAATAATTAAGATTTTATTTTGAGGAGAGTTTATTTTGTATCAACATCAATTGCTTAGTAGTAGAAAAATAAATAAAATATAGTTAATAGTAGTAATATTACATTAAATTATGTACATAAACATACTTAAATCTTGAAACATCTAGTTTAATGCTAAATATAAAAACATAATAAAAAAAATAATTCAAAATTACACATATACACATTGTCTACAGATTTATATATTATGGAAAATATACAGTAAATATGACTAAGAAATGCACATCATTTTAAATACTTTGGGTTTGACTGTTTAGGCTATGATGTTGACATTGCCAACAGTGAAATAAGCCTATAACATTTTAACATAAATTGCCTCAAAATCTATATAGTAGTTTGCAGAGAAAGGGTTAACAGTCTTAACTCATTCTTGAAAGCAGACTGCAACGGTTCCACTAAGAGAGACCAAAGAGAGCATCACAATATGTCATGTCACATTGACAGAATTACCCTTTTTCAGCTTCTCTGGTTTGCAGTTGACACATCCAACATTATTCACTAGATTCTTTTGTCGTTAAGATCTATTTTTGGTCAAAGCAATACAATATCATACCTGCAGTGACATCACACTCCACTGACCCATAATAACATTTACCCAAACTAATTCACTGTCATTCATAAAAAAACTCAAAACAGCATAATACTAAAACCCTCCCATTCACACTTCCTCTCACGACCCATTACTCTTTACCCTTCATACCCCAGACACGCTTACCAGGTGTGTGCGACGGTGAATCGGCGCCTGTGGCGGCCGCCCTTGTTGACCATGAGCTTGCGGAAGAGGCGCGGGGAGCTGCGGGGGGATATTTTGGGGGAGGTGATGCGCTTGTTGCCGGTACCCAGTCTCGGAGGCTCCAGCTCCAAATGCATGTGCTCCTTAAAGGTACGAATGCAAGGGTCCGATTCCGGAGCACTCAACTCATTAGAGGACATGGTGATGCTGAGGATGGAAACAGCCCTATTTCGCCCTTTCTCAGTCACACTACCAACTATTCCCTCCGTTTCTCTCAGTCAAATAGAGGTTATGCCATGCAGGCTGATGTTTTGTGTGTCAGACAGGAATAAATATGTGCGCTTGAGCTGCTCTATTCTCTAGCTTCCTCTGTCAGCTTAGGCTTTCGGCAATGCAGTAGAATAATCCTCTCTCGTTCAGTTCCACTGACACACTGAGAGCAGTCCCCGTCAGTGCAGTCACACCTCCTTCCTGTGAGAAGAAAAAAAAACTCTCTCTCTCTCTTTCTTTAACCACACCTCTCTCTGTCTTTCTCCTTTTAGGCAAAGAGAGAGAAAAAGAGCCCTCTCTCTCTTTTCTACACTGGCATAACTGACTCTTAGGATCTTCTATTTCATTTATTTAGATGTCTTTCTCTCTCCCACTCACTCCTCCTCCTCTGCTTCCTCAGACTCGCACTTACTTCACTCAGCTCTAGGAAACTCCGTCTTAAATTATTCAACAGTGGGCAAAAGCAGGTCTTCTCTCCCATCAGTGGCTCCTCTCTTCAGGAATTACCAGGCAGAGCTTCTCATGATGTGGAGAGGAGACCCAGAGGAAAGAACTGACTGAGCACACCTAACTCTGCTACCCCAGGTGCTGTCTACTTTTAAAATAAGCAGAATAGCTTTAAGAACCTTGAATTTTAAAAGAAAAAGCCCTAAGAAAATGTGCATAGTGACGGTAAAAGCTCCGCCCCTCCTTGCAGCTGATTGGCTGAGCTGTGGTTAGTTTGATGGGTGTCTCTGGCTGAATTCTGATGAGGGCTTCTGCCCTTTCACAGCTCAGTAGTGTTCAAGCCACTGATAAAAGAAAAAATATTTAAAAAGCAATTTAAGCCCAGGATTAGCAGTGTCTGGGGAAATAAATATAGCTCTGAGTTAAATGAGGGTTTAAATGCTAAAGTGGCTGGTTTGAAGAGACAATAATGTGAGTAAATTAGAAAGAAAAAATTATTTAAACGGAACATACAGGTGGAAAGAAAACAAAGCAGGGAGGATAAAACAGACACAAAAAGACGGAAACGGTAACATTGTGTGAATGTCCTCAATACATATTTAGCTGAACATACTTAATTTTATCAACCACCCAGGAAAATCAATGCACAACCTTCTTTAAATAACATTTTATGTTATATGTAATTCGATGTTACATGTGACCTAGATACCTAATCACCTATACATCAATAAACACCTACTGAAACAAATCGCAAAACCGTGATGCAATTTCTGGAGGTGAATTGTTAAATGCCCTTCAAAACACATTTGAACGTGAAACGGCATATCGCTCGCCCTGTGTGACAGCAGCACAGCAGGATAATCTCCGGCTCTCATAGAGACATGCGGAAGAATGGAAGTACGTTACCCAGCTATCAACCTGCCAGTCAACACCCGCCGGCAGCCAGGACTTCACCATGGAGACAAATGAAAGGAGGAAGTAATGAGAACAGGAAAAGATGAATGAATGAGTGAATAAACAAAAAAGTTGGAACAGATGGTAAAATCTTATATTTTATTTGATGTTTTGACATATCTTTCAACACAGAATACCTATGATAGATAACTTAAATTCCCCAGTTAAGCAAGTAAAGATCTGGGTTAAAACTAAAAGGGGTACAATTCAGTGAATTACTGTAGAGATAACAGATATTAGAAAGCAACAGAGATCTGTATGGCTATAAGTATCAGTATGGACAGTATCTGTATCACGTTGATTTAGGGCTACTGAAACTTTAGTTGGTCTACTGCATTCAAATTAAAATAAGGTCATCATAAAAATGCACTGGTCACCTGAGGATCTATGATTGTGACCAGTGAGGTTGTGCATATTGAAAAAGGAAGGGACCCAGAATTGAACCTTGAGGCACCCCACTTACTAGCTGATGAATCTTGGACATGCCTTCTCTCCAGGAAACCTTAAGACCCGGACATACATTATTTTTTGCAGCGTAGGCCTTCAAAGTATTCTCAATAGAATGTGAGTGCAGATGGTCATACGACACATATGCAAGTGGTTGGAGCAGAACTCAGACAAGGTGAGTGTACTTTCAGCTTTAAAGCATATGCCTTTTAGGTAAACTTACTGTTTTATGCTCTGGTTCTGTAAACCCAGCCATAATATGGCTTCAGTGCAGTCTTTAAATTGTAAAGGTGACTTTCAATGTTTAACCTGCTCTGTATTTCCCTCAAGATCTCCACCATTGTGAAAAAAAACTGGCACCCACTGAGGGGAAACTGGGCTCTTATTCTATTTACAGTTCAGACATATAAAGTACCATGTAGAGATTACACCATAGTGCAAATCTGTAAACATCATTTGAGGACCCTGCAGATGGTAGGACTTCCATTTAGCAGACACTTAAACAACAGACAGTCCTCCAGGATCAACCTCTTGTGAAATTGCTTGCTAAATGGTGAAACTCCATACATCACTGCCGCCAGGATTTTAACCTCTAACTTTTGGGTTGCTCTCCCAAATTTACTATTACTACAGTCCTTTGTAGTGGTTTGCACTACTGTGTATTCTAACCTTGTGCAGTAATGCAAGTTTAGCATCGAGCTCAATGAAGAGGAATGTGATCAAGTCACTCTGACCTTTCTGTGTTGTGAGCCTATTCACTGATGGAGCCTTAGTGGAGAGGTCTTACATAACTGAAGGTCTTACATAAAGACATTTCCTTACTGCTGACTACTGCAATGAGGGAAGTCATATGGCTCACAATGTTATTTCATATAGTAAAAAGGATGAGAGATGCTGGCTACCAATGGGAACATTACGAGTAAGCTAAGACGAGAGAGAAGTGTGGTATAGTGACAGAATGAGAATGAGGGCAAACACAACCCCTGCAGAGTGAATTTAAAATAATTTCACAGGATTACAATTTGTAAGAAGATGTCTCGTAAACTCCAACAACTCCCCACTACATTTCTCACCCTACACAGATCTGCTAAGTATTTTGTGAATCTGTAAGAACAAGTAAGATTTACTCTATACCCCAAACACTGAGAGCATCAGTTGTGGTTTCTGCCTTTAAAAGTAAATAATGTATCAAGCTAAAGAGATTATGTATCTATTTACAGCTACTGAAAATCTATCTTTTAGAGTGCAGGTTATAGTTACAGTGATTTAAAATGCAATTTTCTGCTATTAATTCAGCCAAAAACATTTAAACAAAGTCTCATCTGTTTAGTTTTTATAAACATTATACTGCACAGAAACCTACTAATTGTAAAGACATACTAACTGTACCAATAATGGCAAAGCAGCTCTGATTCTGTTCTGTATTTTATTTACACAGAGCCAAGGCAAAAAAAAAAAAAAAATGAAATGCAAAAGAAATGTAAATCTAGTTCAGTTACTGCTTTTGTAATTGTGCTATAGCCATGCAGTCAGAAACTCCTGGAGTTGCACTGGATTGCAGTTCTTGTAGTTTGTGGATATGCGGGATAGACTCTCTGAGCTGTTAGTAAATTTATTTAAATGATTAGAATGAGTATTCCAATCCACAGCAGGAGACATTGCAGTTGACAGTGGGAAATACAGGTCAGTTTGATTTGGAGGGAAGCTGATTACTGCCTACTCAGTCCCCAGCCTGCCTCCAAGCACAAATCGAGCTTGAAAGTCAAAAACTTGATGCTAAAGTAATCCAACAATATTATTTGCACACACACAATATGTGTGACTATGACCAGTGGTATGATCAAGTTCTAATGATACAGCAGGTGAGTGAGTGAGTGAGTGAGTGAGTGAGTGAGTGAGTGAGTGAGTGAGTGAGTGAGTGAGTGAGTGAGCGAGCGAGCGAGCAAGCGAATGAGCGAGTGAATCCCAACCACACTTCATCCTGACTCTCGTCTGATGGCTCCTCTGCCATTTTCAGGTGAAGTGTAATATGAAAGGAGATGTCTCAAAATCCTTCACCAAAAGCTTTGAAAGACACCAGACAAAATCAAAAAGCCTTTGAGAAAGACGATTCTAATCTTGCGCAAGAAAGGCCACTGAGAAATGAGAAAATAACAGACTGGGAAAGAACAACATAGACACACATTTTACTTCACTATCTAAATGGGTACATTCCATAGACTTCTATTGTTTTCATTTATAGCTAGTTATAAATATTATAACCTCACCCATAACCATAAAAGAAAATATTTGTATTTGTAAAAATGTATCTTTATACCATTTTAATCAATGAGAATGCCCCCAAAGGAGATTTTGTCAGACTTCCTGGGTACACTGGTGGGTATATATTTGTCCCCAAAATGTGGTACAAACACTCAGACACAAATGTACACAGAATATTTTAATCATTTACTGACCCTCATGTCTTTCAAACCCATAAAATTCTTCTTCTGCTATGGAGCACAGAGAAAACTATTTAGAAAAAGGTCCAGAGATGAACCAACACAGAGAAATTATTTATTTAAATGTTATAGTTTTAGAGCTAATGTTATAGTTTTAGAGCTTATAATCAACATATTGGCCAATATATATATATATATATATATATATATATATATATATATATATATATATATATATATATATATATATATATATGCCATTGATTTCATTGTATGGGGAAAAAAACAACAACGAGACATTTTTCCACCAAAAAAAAATTCAATCGAATTTCTGATTTCTGATTCTGATTTTTTGATGAAAAAAATTCTATTGTGCTCCAAAGAGTAAAATTAAAGAAAAAAATCATACAGGTTTAAAATGACAGTGGGAGTGAGTAATTTTCATTTTGGGGTGAATGATCCTTTTGTAAAGGTGTTTACATTAATGTACACATTATTATTGTCATTAAAAGAGTAGCTCGAACATTCTGCTAAACTTCTCCTTTTGTGTTCCTGACAACAAAGTCATGCAGGTTTCACACAACATGAGGGTCAGTATATTAAATATTGCTTTAAGACAATTGACTAAACTTTATAAACACAGCTGTGTTCTTACATCATCCAGTCATTCATAGTACAGGAAGCGACAGATTAGGACGCACAGACCTCGACCTGACCCAGACTAAAAGCGTGAGGAGATCTGCCCTGGAGTCTTCTATAATTGCATTTCTGAATGAATCTGTGTGACGTGATGTCAGAATTTTTTTCCTCTTCTCTCATGAATACACGCACATAAAAGAGTGCTCGATCCTGGGAAAGTGGGTGAAGTCACTGATGAATTCACTTGGAAGACAGCTCAGTGCCCTGTAGTGTCTTGTCCTCCAGCATCATTGCTTATGCCTGGCCCATAAAGCTATCCCACAAGCCACCTGGGAGCGCCCAAATCAATCTGCAACGGAGTCACGTCAGCAGAAAAATAATTGTGCTCCAAATATAGCACTTTCCCTAAACCTTGTCTCCCGATTCTCCTGACACACACATCAAACAGACAGCTCTAACAAGAGCTGAAATGCATGAGTGTGAAATAGCAGGAAAATAATGAACGCTTTCCTGTGTGTGTTTGTTTGTGTGTGTGTGTGTGTGTGTGTGTGTGTGTGTGTGTGTGTGTGTGTGTGTGTGTGTGTGTGTGTGTGTGTGTGTGTGTGTGTGTGTGTGTGTGTGTGTACACAGTTTTCATGCTTACACCTGTATAGAAGTTAAAAAGGGACTAGTATATTTTTTGTGGGTCACATATGCTGCAGTGCCATCAATACTGTCTAAACCATTTAGACTGTGAAAATTTCACTTTAAATCTCACTTTAAAAGAACAGTTCACCAACAGATGAAAATCTGAAAACTCATTATTTACTTACTCTCATATTGTTATAAACTCACTTGACTTACTTTTGAACACTTTTTAAAGATTATTTTTTTAAAGAAAAATTCTGGCCAGCTTTCCCATATAAGGATATAACTTGTCATACAATATATTTGTGTGACAAACAGACTGAAATTTAAGTTTTTTTGTTTGTTTGTGATAATCCAGTAAGATGGTGTGTTCTCCTGATCAAACAATTCACAAAACAATCCTCAAAAGAGTATTCACCTAGATCATTCAGCTCTTGAGGGGAACTATTCCTTTTAAAAAAAAAAAACATTCTGAGACAAACATCCAGTATAACCTCAATTTGCTATACATTTGAAAGAGGCATGCAACCAAATGGCCTACATTGATATATTTTATGGGTCTGTAGTGTTTTGGATGGGGGCAGACTGATGAATGTTCATGAGGACTACTATATCAGAGGTGTCACACACAGAAACATCTGAGAATAGGAGGCATGATGTATTTTAGTCGCAATGCTGCCGTCCACTGGCAAACAATAACAACTACAAACGAAATAAATGTCAAGGTTCTGAATAATTTACAGACCAGAAAGCAAAAGAAACTGCCAAAACAAAAAATAATGACTTTTATACATGCTTTTCAACCGGTTTCATCTAAGTGTCACAGTTTTTTAAATTCCAAAGATGAGTAAAGAAATTCAAAACGAATGAGTTTTAATGAGAAAATAATCAATGGAACAAAGCAGCGCATCTACTCACAAACAATAACCGACAATGAACTGAGGAAACACATGAACTCAAATACGAACAGCTCTGATGATTAAATGAATATCCATGGTAACAAACAAGTCGTGGGAAATGTGAACAAAGACAACAGGAAGTAATGACAAGCAAATTAAAATTCCATTAAAACTAAACAAACAGATGACTAAATAGTGACACTAAGGTCTATGCAGGCTGTATTGTTGTTAATTCTACAACAACCCGACTTGTACAGCTAATAGGGTTCGAGGGCACCTAACAAGACCATTTTTAAAAAAATGCTTATTTAAGTAATGTGCACTACTGTATAAAAGTTTGGGGTCAGTAAGATTTTTTAATAAATCCTTTAATTCATCAAGGTTGCATCAAATCGCTTTCTATTCATGAAATATTTCTCAAAAAAGTGTACCACAAAAATATTAAACAGCACAATAATAATATTAAGAAGAAATTGTGTTAAGCACTAAATCAGCATATTATAATGATTTCCATTGGATAATGTGACACTGAAGACTGGAGTAATGATGCTAAAAATGCAGCTGTGATCACAAGAATACCTTTCAAAATATATTAAAAAAGGAAACGATTGCTTCAAATTGTACTAATATTTTAAAAATGTCACTTTGGTCAAATAACTGCAGCTTTGGTAAGCATAAAAGACTAAAAACTTTTTACTAATCCCAAACTTTTGAACGGTAGTGTATATATTATATAGGCTTATATAATATAAAGCTTATATAATCCATGCAAAAAGAATTAATGATTATTTACAAACAGGTTTCCCAAACATTTAAATTGTCAAGCTCAAAGTGCCACAGAACCACAGTATTTTAAACCGGGATTGGAGAAAGTTCCCTAACATCAGACATTTTACACACATGATATTTAAGATAATCAGATTTCTGAAATTGGAGGAGCAATGACAGGAGCTGATTGAGATTGAGACTCACCATTCAGAGTCCACAGGTGTGATGTCAATGCGAGGGGGTGTGATGAAGGGCAGGGTAGTTGGTCTTGCCATGAACTCGTCATCCGGACTGCGTGACCTCTCACCCTGCCGCCATGATAAAGGAGGCAACTGTAGGTTCCCAGAGAACCGGCGCCTCCTCCTGTGCAGGTCTGCCCCCAGCGTGCAACCAGTAGAGGTGAAAGATTCACTTAGTCTGCAGTCTGGAGGCTCTTTGCTGTCCTGGATAAAGAGAGAGTGAAAGGAGAGGCTAAAGATGGGAATTCCTTTAAGTAGATACAGAACTGAATGAATGGTGTGGCAATAACTGCCTGAGCAGATGTGGGAAAGTATTTTATACCACTAGAGGGCATCATCACCTTTCACTTAACATTCAATTTAAATCTTTCTTGTAAAGAAAAATTACATTCAATAGAAGTATTTTCTTCAAACATATAAGTTATTAACGTGGAAGGATCTAAATAAAACAGAAAATAACTAGGATTTCCCATTTTTGGTTAAGGCGTGTCAGATAAATCTTCAGTCTAATATATTAAATTGTGTTACAACACTAACAAACAAGCAAAAAACAAAACAAAAAAAGTAATATGGTACAGTTGTGTTTTTTGGATGTGGTATTGTTACAGGTATTTTGGAGTACCATAAAGATCCATGATAAATGAATACTGGTTAGCAAAGTTCAACCACCTAAAACCAACATCTTACTATAATGCTTCCATTGTACGTTTTGTAAGGAAAGGGAATAGAAACAAAGAAAAAGGAATAGAAACAAAGAAAAAACTCCCCCACAGATCCGAGATATGACAAATACTTTGCATTGATTGATAGATGCTGTAGTCGCTGTAAATAAATTTCCCCATTACCTTACCAGACTGTAAGTTGGTGTGTACTTCAAAATTATGGCAAGCAAATGCTTCTTTCAATTTAGTCATCCTCACAAGGAGCACACAAAATGAAACATACACACAACCTGTAGTCAGACAGGAAACAGGAGAGGCAAGATGCGCATTTAATTCTGCAATGATTTGTGCAGCTGTGCGTGTGTGTGTGTGTGTGTGTGTGTGTGTGTGTGTGTGTGTGTGTGTGTGTGTGTGTGTGTGTGTGTGTGTGTGTGTGTGTGTGTGTGTGTGTGTGTGTGTGTGTGTGTTGGATGCAATCAGGGTTAGAACCCGAACATCCCTTTCAGACAGCTTCATCTTGCCTCGACAGTTACTCCTGTTGGATGTGGTTCATCCTACGTGGTGGTGTGCAGAAATTACCCAGGATACCACAACTCTCGACACACCACAAAGACTTGCTGTCCTGGTCACAGACGAGTCAGCGAGACACGCACCAACAATTTGTCCACTTTTAAACTCTGATATGTCTCCTAATTATGTTGTGTGGATTGCAATATTTTACAGCTGTGCCATAGCTCAGCTAATTCAACCTTCACACTCGGTTCTTACTGATGGAATGTCAAATTAGTGAAGATTGGCCACCAAGCATGATATGTGTGAAAACTCCAACATTGTGGCTGTATCCAAAAACTTAGGCAGCTGACTAGTTGCTTAGCTGCCTTATAACAATGACTCTGCAGGCAGCATTTGCACACAAAGGTACGTCACAAAACTGATGGACATACTTCTGGGGCAGTATAACACTTTAATGATTTACAGCAAAATAGAGCGAGCTTTGGTGAGAGATAAACAAATATTTCATTACTGTAGTAGTAATTTACTGACCAGTAGTAAAAACTGACCAGCAACAGTAACTCTCAGATGCTATCTTTCTTTTTCTAGCTCAACTGTCACTAAATTGAATGCATAGGGTTGTGGGATATCAAAGACAGCGAAGGATTCATGTACGCTGCCTTCAAAAATCAATCAAATGAAGATACCTCAGGAGACAGGAAGTGAAGCTAACAGTGGATTCAGACGTGTTTTGATGCCTTCCTACCTTGAAATGCGTCCTCCTAAGTCAGCATTTTAAGTTTTCAGATGCAGCCCATATTGGCCAGTGTTTCAGTTTCATTATTCAACCACAGTAGATAATTAACTGAACAAGGATCAATTTATATACACTTCCATAAAATTTGCATTGTTTTATTTTTGTACTGTGGATTGTTTTTTAATCCAGTTGTTTTAAGGAGGCACTACATCCCTTGCATCCTCGGAGGAAACACCCCTTATACAATTCAAAACACATTCTCACAAGTACGCATTTACGTCAATTGTAAGATAATTACAATTACCTTCTTTTTTTGTGGCGGAAACAAGCTTCTATATACAATATCCAGTATACAAGTTGAATACAGCTGTGTGCATGTAAGACAATTCACATTACAATGTTGTTTGCTGTGCTGTCCACCACAGTGATAGTGAGTGTGATGGGAAGATACGTGGGCAGCTGAAGGTGTTTGATAGCTTTTTAGCCCAACTTTTTTTTTAAAGACTGTAAAAAAAAAAAACATCTAATGTAGTTCCTTCAGCAAGGTTCTTTTTTACTGCTTTGTCTTTAAATGCAATATTCATTTTGATTTCTGGGAACAATTTGCTATCCTATCATCCTCAGGAGGACAACGATTATAGACCAGTTGCATTAACTTCCAATGTCTTCAAGGGCCTGGAACGACTTATGGTAAATGTTCTTCGCTCGGAGGTGGAGCCAGTATTAGACAAATCGTGAGCTTAGAATTATACAGTTCTATCTCCGTTTAGGGTAGTTCTGAGAAATTGAGCATCAAAGTTTTTACATCCCTGCTGTTTTGTGAGATGGAACCTTTCTATTTTATTAATAACTACTGACAAAATATATTTTTTTACAAAAATAACACCACACTGGCATTAATAAACACCTAATGGATAAGATTATGTCAAAAACTCAATTTCGACCAAAAGTGGAGATAGAACCGTATAATTCTAAGCTCACGAAATATCAGTTTGCCAATACAAAGAAACGAAGTACAGGTGATGCCATATCAAATATAATGCACCTTATACTGAAGCACCTTGAAATCCCAGGGGCATATGCTAGGCTGCTCCTTATTGATTTTAGCTCTGCTTTTAATACAATTTAGCCACATATTCTCATAAGAAAATTAGCCCTTCTGAATGTAAATCCATTTTTAATCAGGTGGTACCACTCATTCCTTACTAAGAGGCCACAGCAGGTGAAGTTTAATTCCTCCTTATCAAACATAGAAATATGTAGTACGGTTGCCCCTCAGGGATGTGTCAGTTCACCATATCTGTTTATTCTGTATACAAATGACTGTGTTAGTTCTGAGCCTAATCAAAGTGGGATCAAAGAAGCCCTGTGACCATACATGGCAATAACATTAATCAGCAAAATTCATGCAAGTACTTAGGCATTCACATTAACAGTGACTTGAGCTGGCAGACACAGGCTGCCACTGTCTGCGTTAGAATCCACCAGCGCCTCCACTTTTTACGCAGACTGCGGTTGTTTGGTGTCAGTAAAAACATAATGTTAATATTCTATAGGGCAGCAATAGAGTCTATTTTAAGGTATGGTATCACCGGTTGGTTTGGTTATTTGAGGGTCAAACTTAAATCGCAGATTCTCAACCTGGTCAGAGTAGCGGGCAGGATTATGGGTCACTGTCTCTCTCTGAATGTGACCAAAACCAAAGAGTTGATTGTTGACTTCAGAAAGAGACAGCAGGCCTTCACTCCTCTTATGATCAGTGGGACCCCTGTGGAGAAGGTGAGCAGCTACAAGTACCTTGGTGTGAACATCTCTGAGGATCTTACATGGACCTCTCACATACACACACAGGTGAATAAAGCCAGGCAAAGACTATACCATCTGCGACAGCTGAGGAAATTCAGGGTCTCACCAACGATCTTAAAAACGTTCTATTCAGGGGCCATAGAAAGTGTTTTAACTCAGTGTATCACAGTGTGGTTTGGGAATAGCTCTAGTCACGACTGCAAAGCCCTTCAGAGAGTCGTGCGCTTAGCTGAGCGCATCTCTGGGTCTTCTCTCCCACCCCTACAAGACATTTACCTCATTCACATAACTGTCTATTCAACTTGCTGCCATCTGGTAAGCGCTACCGCAGCTTGAGGACTAAAACAGAGAGACTTAGGAGAAGCTTCTTCCCTCAGGCCATCAGGCTCCTAAACTCGGTCTCTTAACATCATCTGTACTCTGGATGTCAATATCTGGACTCAACACTATTTGCTTTATTGTAATGCAGCTACTTTTCTTGCATCATTTTGCATTTTATACTGCTGCTATGTAACTATTTCGTTACCATTGTCTGCACATTTCTGTATGTAATATTACCAGTTTAGCCTATATTACAGATTTATATTACTAGGAAATTTATCTTATTTATCTAAATTGTTAATTTATGTCTAGTATTTTATAATATTGCACTATCTTGGAGTGGACCCTATTTTACATTTCACTACAGGTTGTATATTCTGTATAACTGTGTATGTGACAAATAAAATCTTGAATCTTGAATCTTGAATCAAATATTCCTTTATCCCAGTGTCGGTTAAGCTCATTAATGAGAAAATGTGTTTTTAATGTGTATTGCAATTTACTTTAAGTAGTGAAGCGCTATTCTCTTGCACGTTGGTCCTTATCTGGTTGCCAGTTATGTATCCTCAACTTGTTTGGATGTTTTTATGTTTTATGTTTTATGCTGTCTATATGTTTTATGTTTGCTTATTCAGCAGTACTCTGTCTCTAAACCAAATTTCTCCCATGGGAGACAAATAAATGAACTTGAACTTGAACTTCAGGGACACAGCAGAAAAGTAAACTTTCAGCTCAGACATATAGGGATATTTATTTTAAATTACTTTTTGTCTGTATAGTTTTAGTTAATGATAATAAGCCTACCTGCCACCCACAACGCAGTGACTAGATCACAGCAATGGTTAATGGATTTTAATTGATCCCACCCAACATTTTGTCTCATTCAAGAAACCATTTCACTCAGATATACATCAAAGTAGAGAAGAAAATACTATCACAACTTCCATTTCATGTTGACTTTAACCCATTATTCAATGAAAAACTTCACATCCAGTCTATCTCTCCTTGAGTGTTTTCATGAGCAATGTAGCGATGTTTGTTTTGTGAATAAATCATTAGTTTGAATCAGATCTGTTCAGTGAATCACTTGACCTACCATGATCAACCTGATTCATTTTAGTTTATACATCAATCTGAATGATTCAAGTTGACCCAGTTTGTAGTGGTGTAATCAGCTCTCTGAAAGGGAAGATTTTCAGTTAAAGTCCCCCTGTAGTCAATTATTTTATCCTTTAAAACTCATCTTGGATCTTCAAAATGACATATTTAAGTAACCTGGCTTCTCTTGAGACCCCCCTGCTTTGCAGCATTGCAAATAATAGGCTAAAGCCCTAAGAAGCTAACACATTTGTCTTAAAGTCCCCCTGTGGTGAAAATCAAGCTTTTAATGTTTTATTAATAATTGTTTATATGGCTGTGTGGTGTTTTTAATATGCTTTAAGACAAACCATGTGCAAATTCATAAGTCAACTCCATTGCTGAGTATTTTCTCCTTAAAACTGCAGTGAATCAAAGACAGTTTCAGAAACGCGTTTTGAAATCGCTGGTGTTTCTGACATCACAAATTACCTTGTAACAAATCACGTCAACATGTGATCATCAACGAGTGGATCTCTGAGCTGGTGTGGGTGAGTGAGGACGGGGCTAATTTGCATATACTAAATGAGGCAAGGGTGTAGAGTAACATTGCAGCTGTTTTAATGTAAAAACTGTTTTACATGTTTACAAAAGCTGTTTCATGCACGCTGATCATTTGTTTTTCAAGGAAAAAACTTTTAAATATATAATTTTGGTGACCAAATTTGAGTTTTTGACTGAGTTTTTGACTACAGGCAGGCTTTAAAGCATATTAAAAGCACCACACCAACATTAAAAACTTGATTTTCACACCGTGTGCGTGTGCGTGTGCGTTCTCACAGTGTTAAGATTCATCCCCATATAAAGGCCAAATATAAGATTTATTGCAGAATTAAGTTGTCCTCTACGAGCTCATGATGTCAGGCAAAGGACAACTAATCTGCATTTGACCAACCCAAACATTACCTTAAGGAAAACAAATCATTTTGTGATTGGACAGCATCCTCCTAAGTTGATGTTATCCAGCCAATTGGCCCAGCCCTGTTTGTGACTCATTTTTGTTTGTGAAAAATTATAGCGTTTTGTCCTCGAATGAACTCTGTGGGAGGGCACAGGAGAACGGCGGAGAAATCAGACAGACCAGGGATGACCAAGGTGACCTCCTGATATTCCGTCTTTGGAACAGTCTGCGGTCAGCCCCTGCAGTACCCGAGACCACATTCTTTTTTTTAATTCATTAGATTAATGCAGCATCACTCTGAGCTATAAAACAGCCCTGTGTTCTAAAGGGAACTATTCGTCCTTCAAACTAAAATTACCCAAAGCACAGACACTCAAACAAAATATCTTCGACCATATGGTGTTTGACTCTCTCTGACTTTCTTTGAAGGAAAAAAAATCAAATCAGTATTTGGAGATTTGAAATGCCTCCACATGTCAGTCAGATGGTCCTCAGTTACAGACCTGAGTTGGTGCTATATGGAAGACTGGTATTGTTTCCTTTTTTAATCGACTTTTGAGCATGTATCTACAATAAACATGATTCTATATACAAATCCCAAGTGTAAAGACATACTTTCGCAACTAATTATACGTAATCCTAACAAATACAGGTCCTTCTCAAAAAATTTGCATATTGTGATAAAGTTCATTATTTTCCATAATGTAATGATAAAAATTAAACTTTCATATATTTTAAAATTCATTGCACACCAACTGAAATATTTCAGGTCTTTTATTGTTTTAAAACGGATGATTTTGGCATACAGCTCATGAAAACCCCAAATTCTCAAAAAATTAGCATATCATGGAAAAGGGTCTCTAAACGAGCTATTAACCTAATCATCTGAATCAACTAATTCTAACTAAGGTTTGTGGTGTTTATCAACTAATAACTCTAAACACCTGCAAAAGATTCCTGAGGCTTTTAAAAACTCCCAGCTTGTTTCATTACTCAAAACCGCAATCATGGGTAAGACTGCCGACCTGACTGCTGTCCAGAAAAAACGCTGCACAACGAGAAGAGGTGACCGGACCCTGAGGAAGATTGTGGAGAAGGACCGATTCCAGACCTTGGGGGACCTGCGGAAGCAGTGGACTGAGTCTGGAGTAGAAACATCCAGAGCCACCGTGCACAGGCGTGTGCAGGAAATGGGCTACAGGTGCCGCATTCCCCAGGTCAAGCCACTTTTGAACCAGAAACAGCGGCAGAAGCGCCTGACCTGGGCTACAGAGAAGCAGCACTGGACTGTTGCTCAGTGGTCCAAAGTACTTTTTTCGGATGAAAGCAAATTTTGCATGTCATTCGGAAATCAAGGTGCCAGAGTCTGGAGGAAGACTGGGGAGAAGGAAATGCCAAAATGCCTGAGGTCCAATGTCAAGTACCCACAGTCAGTGATGGTCTGGGGTGCCATGTCAGCTGCTGGTGTTGGCCCACTGTGTTTTATCAAGAGCAGGGTCAATGCATCTAGCTATCAGGAGATTTTGGAGCACTTCATGCTTCCATTTGCTGAAAAGCTTTATGGAGATGATTTCATTTTTCCGCACGACCTGGCACCTGCTCACAGTGCCAAAACCACTGGTAAATGGTTTACTGACCATGGTATTACTGTGCTCAATTGGCCTGCCAACTCTCCTGACCTGAACCCCATAGAGAATCTGTGGGATATTGTGAAGAGAAAGTTGAGAGACGCAAGACCAAACACTTTGGATGAGCTTAAGGCCGCTATCGAAGCATCCTGGTCCTCCATAACACCTCAGCAGTGCCACAGGCTGATTGCCTCCATGCCACGCCGCATTGAAGCAGTCATTTCTGCAAAAGGATTCCCGACCAAGTATTGAGTGCATAACTGAACATTATTATTTGAAGGTTGACTTTTTTTGTATTAAAACACTTCTTTTATTGGTCAGATGAAATATGCTAATTTTTTGAGATAGGAATTTTGGGTTTTCATGAGCTGTATGCCAAAATCATCCGTATTAAAACAATAAAAGACCTGAAATATTTCAGTTGGTGTGGAATGAATCTAAAATATATGAAAGTTTAATTTTTATCATTACATTATGGAAAATAATGAACTTTATCACAATATGCAAAATTTTTGAGAATGACCTGTATAATGAGGTAAGTATCTTAATTATGTTCAGTACCTTTGTGAATGGCTAGTTAAATTATCCCAAATCAGATAAAGAGAATCATTAAAAGTTACTAGAAAAACAGAGACCCGTCACCCTATGTATGTGAGTTCAGGGGGCTACTCATAAACCAGCAGTTCAATAAATTGGACACACACCTAACAGAGACTAATCATGCATTCATGCATTTGGCAGACACTTTTATCCACAGCATCTGTTAATATGAATGAATTTTCAGTAATTATTTTTCATAGGTGTTTTACCTGCATTTAGAATGTGTGCATTGTTTTGTGCATTAGGACAGGGGTTCCCAAACTTTTCCATTCCAGGACCCACCTAGACAAGAATAATCTATCTCAAGACCCACCAAAATGATTTTTAAAAAGCATGAATGTGGGGTGGGGTGGAAGGCGTTAGATCTCTTCAGAGCAGTTTTCTCCTTGTCATAGTATGAAAGACATACAAGTTTAACTGCAATACAAACTTATGGTACATTATCAAAATAATGTAGAATTAAAATAGCAGCCTAATGGCTGTTGAAAAAAAGGGAAGAATACCGAGTAGTTCTTGTCTGCTGCCTCAACTAATTTACCCAGACACAAAGAAATTAAAGATTAAGTAATTTTAATCTTAACCAAAGTTTTGATATAACAACAAATAATTTTATTTTCTAAATTATTTAATTTGACAGTAGGCCCATGACCTAGAATTTCAATACTAATATTTCTGCTAAAAGTGTTGTTAAACTCACCACGTTGTTCAGCGCAGAAAACACTTTCGTCCTCGTGTGTGTACATGTGAAATACGTTTTACATAAAAAATTTCCTTGTGTTGGTAGTTAGCAAAATGCATGCGAGGGAATGCAAACAACGCACTCTTACGAAGACCATATCTGAAAGACAACAGCGCTGTGTTGAACAGACGACAGATTAAGGGCCTGTTCACATATCGCGTATTCAAATGTAGGCGCGCGGTATGCGCGCTCATAATAGAAGCTCGCGGTGAGACGCGCTCGTTTTTTCCAAGCGCGTCCGCGCCGCATCGAGATAAAAACATCTCAACTTTTCAGAATGCCGCAAGCGTTTTCCTTGCTGTAACGGAGAGCGCAGCTGATGGTTGCGCTTAGCAACGACAGACGCCTCCGGAGCGCAACCGCCCTAGCGCTTTGGAAAAAGGAGAACGCCGCGCGTAAATTTCGCTGCAGCCAATAGTGACTGCGCGACCCACCTCTTCCCAATCTGCGACCCACAAATGGGTCTCGACCCACAGTTTGAAAACCCCTGCATTAGGAAATGTCCGCAAACTTAGAAAATTACTAATACTTTTTCTGTTTTCCTGCAGATATTTTTCTTTTAGTGTAAATGCAAAACACTTTCTGAACTGACAGGATATCAGATTCTGCAGACAGAATTGTAAATAATGCATTTAACAGAATTAGGATTGTGTCTACTAATAATACAAAATTTAAATAGTCATTCATTAATTTCTATAGGCACCTAAAAAAGTGACCAAAACTCTCCATTGCAAAGTTCTGAGCTTTCAATGGCTAAAACAAGACAGAGGCCCTTTCAGCAAGCTATTCCAAGACTTGGCTTAGCAATCCAAAATAAATTGATCAATACAAATTTTTAAAACACAAACAGATAAAAACATAAACCTCAAACATTGGACAGAAGCAACATCACAAAAAAGTACATTGAGTAGCTATCTATCGCCAAACAAAGAGTGCAAATTGGCAACATATTTGAGCACAGTGACTATGAAAAGTACCCAAAGATACATGCAGAAAGGGACAGAAGAGAGAAAAGTAGATAGAGAAAGATGACAGGCTGTGTACCCAGTGCACACAAATGAAGTGGAAACAGAAGTGTACTTCTTGACCTCATGTTTGAACTACGCACAGACCAGGGAGACTTCTTTTCCAATTTCACAGCCCACCACAAAGACTTCCATCTGAAAGCATACAAAGACAAACTCTCATGCCTGCAAGGTGAAACTCTATTAATAACTGGCTGCAAGCTATACAGCATGTGATCCCCTGACATGACAAAATAGCAACCAGCAAGGACCACCAAAAAGAAATCATATTTTTTTCTAACCAACATTTGTGCCTTTATTGTGGAGCTGGGGAACTTCTGACGTCAGAATGCCCTGTCCGACCACCTTGCCCAGCGATGAGTAACATTAATGTACATCCCAAAATAACCTCTCTGCTGCACATTCCTGTATCAGAAGCTGCGTTTCCATTACCCTTCAAATTCCGCAAATTGAAATTGCAAATTGAAAATACGCCCAATGATAACACGTCAATTTCGTGAAAAACTCCCATATATCGCAAAAAAAAAAAAAAACATTTACGCTCACATGAGGTGGTTTTTCAAGCAATTCCAAAAAGGAATATTTTGCAAAACTGCAATGGAAACAGTTTTTGCGGATTTACAGGTGACCTGGCGTTGATGACGCGTTTGGACAGAAGACGAGACAGAGTCCTTTATTAAACTCATAAAATACAAAAGAATTATGGGAATACTGGATTCTAAACCACAAAGAAATGCCACAATAAAGACCTCGAAGCAGATAAGAGGGAGAAACATCCAGAAACACCTCGTACGTGGCGCTCCCAAGTATAAGGGGCTTTCCTTGCCATTAATTCTTGGATAACATGCCTACGTCTACTCACATACCCATTGTTTCTGCAAAGGCCCTTATTGACTAGGGCTCTACTGGAAACTTCATTCATGTCAGAAGAAATTGAATGTTCATTCCATCCTAGGTAAGTGCCTCACTTACCCAGGGTAACTCACTGCACTCCATCCCTCATGCTCTGCATCAGAGTAACTCACTCCGAAACAATATCAATGATGGTGCTGGGTGGATCAACAGCCGATATCATCTTGCTTACGATATTTCATGCTTTTACCACCTCATTGGCCACAGGACTGCACAATCGAATTACTGCCTGGTGCCACCCTGCTTAAAGAAAGAGTGTGCTCGTTATCCATTCCTGATAAATAAAAAAAAACATGGGAGAGTATGTAGAAGAGGCTCTTCGCCAGGGATACATCCGTCCTTCTACAGCCCCTGCCGCTTCTCGCTGCTTCTTCAAAGCAAAAAAGGATCCCTCAACAAACAAACTGTCATGTACAAATATCCCTTCCTCTGGTCCCTTCAACTCTGGAAATGCTGAGAGGCGCTACTATCTTAACCAAGTTGGACCTGCACAGTGCGTACAATCTCGTCCGGATATGGATAACACCATCAGGACACTACGAATATCGGGTCATGCGGTACAGGCAGTCCAACTCACCCTCCGTGTTCTAGGCCTTCATGAATGAGGTGTTCCGGGAGCACCTCCATCGTTTCGTGATCATCTACATTCACGCTATCCTCATCTACTCCCGGAATCAGGCAGACCAACTTGTGTGGGAGCTTGCTGTCGCAGCGGCAGGGGGACCCACCAAAACTTCATCCATTTGCCTTTTTCTCCAAAAAGTTATCACTGGCGGAACAGAATTATGACATGGGTAACCAGGAACTTCTCGCTATCAAGATGCTGTTGGAGGAATGGCATAACTGGCTGGAGGGGGCCATCCTTTCGAGGTCACAACTGACCACCAAAATCTGGAATACCTTTTGAGGTAAGTATCTACTCTGCGCCTGTCCCTTATCGACTCGGTACACTATTCCCTGGGGTCTGGACTTTCAGGCAGTCAACAAACCCTCTCGCTAATCTGTAACCATTATTGGTGGCCAGGCATGTCTCAGGAAAGTCAACCGCGTTGTCCAAGGATGTAATACCTGCACCACCTCAAAATCACCACACCCTCTTCCTGAAGGAAAACTCCAACCACTGCCCATTCCTCGCCGATCCTGGTTACACCTAGAGGTGGACTTCATCATGGACCTACCAACCTCTGACTCATTTACCTGTATCCTTGTGGTTGTGGATCAATACTCCAAAGTCTGCCGCCTCATCACCTTTGCAGGATTACCATCAGACTGCTGAGGCTCTTGAGGCTCTCAAATCTAGGACCTCAGTTCATCTCCAGAGTATTGAGAGCAATTTTTCCATCTCCTAGGTGTCAGTGAGTTTAACATCCGGCCACCATCTGCAATCGAATGGGCAGACGGAGCAAAAGATACAGATGATAGGATGCTTCCTGAAATCTTATTCCCATGGCCACCAACACAGCTGGAGCCCGTACGTCCCTGGGCCAAGTGGACCCAAAACTCTCTGTGCCAACCAACCACTGTTTTAACACCCTTTCTGTGCGTACTTGGCTTTATGTTTCCCAGGTCAGGAGATCCATCTGAGGTTCCAGTTGTCAACCACTGGTTCCAGGAGAGCGAGAGGGTCTGGGACTTTAAGGAGGCACACTAAGGGGCAGTAAGGAGGCACAAGAGTTAGAGCTGAAACACCCATCTACCAATCTGGTCAAAGAGTCTGGCTCTCCACCAGGAACATAAGCCTCCGGCTGCCCTGCCGCAAACTGAGTCCCAGAGACATCGGACCATTTACCAAAGTCAGATCAACCCAGTCACTTACCACTAGTGTTGTTTTCGTCAACGAAAATTATGACTAAATATCATCGTCAACGAACCTTTATCACATGGCGAAAACAAGACGAGACGCAACATAAATTCTGGTCATGTGATGATGACTATAATTATTATAATTATATTAAATGTATAATGCAATATTGTTGATGAATAAAAACGAGACTAAATGTGGTTTACAAAATAAAAACTATGCTAAAATATCTCTTCATTTTCATTGACCAAAACGAGACGAGACAATGTTATAACGTTATTTCGTCTCGTTAAGTCGCGTTATTATCATTTTGTAGTATTTCTGTTTCCTGTGTCTCACTTCAGGGGCTGCATCAGGTCGCACTGCGCAGACGCAGGCGACGTTACTTCCTCAAGCCCCACTCGCGCTATTATGTAGAAGATACAGCTGCGGTGAGTTAGCGTAAACGACAACAAACAAAGTTAAGTCTGACAAGAAAAAAGGGCCGATGGCCGACCAGGCAGGGTTCGTCTTTGGGAGAAAAAAGAAGAAACGACATTTGGAAAAACTTTCACTACATAGAAGTGGAAAAGAAAACAGAATGTGTTGTGGAAAAAGATGTGGAGAAATTCAGCCAAAAATCACAGGAAAAAAACACCACAAACCTTAAAGGGACACCAGGCAAGCCTGAGTGTTTTTTGTCTACGAAGCTCCACCTAGCTCCCCCTGGTGTCTGGTAGTAAATTCTTTCAAACACACTGTCGTAAAAACGAACTGTTGTTCCTCCCCCCTCGCCATGAGCAACCAAGCTGATCAGCTGTCAACCCTGCTGACCATGAACCGGCTATTTCAAAACCAGTTATGTCTACCGAGGTAAGTAAAGCAATATTTTCTTTCCAACTGATGGCGATTTTTTTTTTATTGTGTTGTCATGCATACTAGTATTTTTACCGGGAACGAACGATATGAACGAGGCAAAATCAGGCCAAGGGAAGGGGTGAGGGGATAAATTGTGTGTGTGATTGTGTGTGTATGTGTGTGTTGTTTGGAGGGCGGGAGTGGGTTGGGGTGTCACTAACAGTAACTTGATAAGCCCAAGTAACTTCTATATTTGCAAACAAGACGGTCACAGAAAATATTTTGAGTCTGGGCTTCATTGTAGTTGAGAGGATTTGTAGCATATTATGGATCAATACAATACAGAATGCGATCGGTGAGCCATCGGCTTCTACACTATGTAGCGCACTGCAAAAAAGCTATAAACCGGCGCCAAATAAAAGCAAAGTTACACCTGGATGCAACGTGCAAGCTAAAGCAGACACATAGAAGGGCTAGATCAAGCCAAAATCTCCGCTAGCCATTTAGACACGGGTAGGATACACCGGTGTCTTGATTTGAAGAATTTGATATCTATTTATTTGCGAACTAAGTTACACAAATAAAACCGACAGAGGAACGGCCAAACAACTAACGTTACAGAAATCAAACGTGTTATAGTATCTAGCATACTAGTAAGCCCGTAACAGACAGCGATCATAATAAAAACGTTTACAGACAATAGCAAACATCCTGAGGTCACAATTACTTGAAATTTAAATATTAAACAGTTTATTCCAAAGATACTTACAAGTGCAACAGCAAGAAGGCCAGGTCAGCATCCGTTTTGCAGGCTTATGTTTCTCTCAGTTCTCGCCATTCTGAAAAAGCCAGTCCGATATTTACTCGAGTCTGACTTCTAGCTCGGTCAGTCTCCCGTTTCCTATTTTGTTGGTCCTCCGACAAAGATTTCATAGCTTTCTGCTTGTTTTTTACAGGCTCAGCCATAACTCTATCTATCATTGCCCTTTGCTTATAGCTAGCCGGCGCTTGAATGGGGGCGTGCACGTGTGCAGTGCCGACAAGCAATTCGTTACATCGCAAGACCTGATATCACGCGATACTTCCTGACGGCGAGGTCCACGGCCCGCAGGTCCAAAGTTGCAAGTGAGTTTTTTACGCTCTCAGGCACCAGGGGGGGTGCGAAACCACCACCATTCAACCCGAAATAAGTAATATAAACATTCCACTGACTCCAAAGCTGTTCAGTTAAGGTAAAAAAGTTGCCTGGTGTCCCTTTAAGAGACATCTCAAGGCATTCCATAATGAAATTGAGGTAAGGCAAGACATTAACGTAACGTCACTTTCTATTTTAGAAAGCTCATGCCAACTCATGAGGCTGTGGTTAATGTGTCTCATTTTAACGTTAGCTCGAGCATTCAAGCAGCTTTTCTCTCTTTATGTTAAACTTGAATGTATAATTTTTTTTCTGCCATTGTCATGTGATGCTATTTTATTTATTTCATTTCATTTATTGTTTTTACTTATTTCATTTAAGTTTATGTGTGTGTATTTCCAACATGTTTGGTTGGTAACATAAATATGTTGTAAATTCAAATCAGAGCGTCTTCCGTGTCTGGAATGGATGTGTTCTGAGTCTATAAGGTAACAATAATATAATAAGATAACCTTGTTTGAAATGGGTTTGGCTAAAAGAAAACGTCGGATGACGACGAATGGGGTTTCGCTTAGAACTCCTATCGACTTCGAGTATTACAAAACGAGCCCACGGCAAAGAAATGCCATGGGTCTGCGGAATTTGCATAGCGTAACTCCGCCCCACCTCGTGGGTATAAAAGGAGGAAGCCGGCAACATGCAGATATGTTTCTTCGCTGAGGAGCCAAGACTGAGCTCAGGCGATCCCCGCGGTACAGCGGAAAGTGGCAGGCAGACGTAACGTCTCCGTTCCCTACTCAGGGAAAGAGGGTTACATACGTAACCGAGACGTTCCCTTTCGTTGTCACTCCGAGTTAAGTCGGATGACGACGAATGGGGTTACCAGTCTAATCATGCCACCTTCTCAGCTGTCTTCCAGTGCCCTGCGTAAATCTGAGATCCTTGTCGTGAGACTGGCACGGACGAAGGACTCCTATTTAGCACAGGAATACCAAGGTACACTGGGCAGCATATCCCATAGCTTAGAGGAAATATGCAATTATTGCCAACCCAGAGGGGGGGGGGGGGTGACTTAGAGAATACACATATGACCCGGAGGGATGCATATGGAGAACACTGGGGTGTCCAGCGGCAGGTGGAATATTTCAACCCCAGGGGTGGCAAGGTGGCTTGCCAAGGGAAAGACACATGCTCAGAGAGGCATACAGTGGAATACACATGTGGGGGTCGCTCAGAGGAGGGACCATGCACACAGGAGGAACCTAGCCGACGCGCAGGCAATAGACACTGGCGCCGACGTCAGGGGTGCTGGAGGAACTCAGGGCTTTCGGAGAAGCTCACCTGAGGAGAAATCGCACGTATCCAGTCCGTGGAGTGGAATGGCGAGCAAGCGAAGACACCTGAGCGGGTCCAGTATTAGCTGGTTGAAGCGAGCACATGAGAGGACACTGGCTCCACTCGGAGATTGTAGAATCTGGCGAATGTGTTAGGTGTCGCCCAGCCTGCAGCTCTGCAGATGTCTGTTAGCGAGGCGCCATGCGCTAGAGCCCAAGAGGACGCCACACTCCGGGTGGAGTGGGCAGTCACACCAAGGGGGCACGGTCGACCTTGCTGCTGGTATGCCAAAGCAATGGCGTCCACTATCCAGTGAGACAACCTTTCCTTGGAGAGAGCCTTTCCCTTCAGCTTCCCACCATAACAGACAAAGAGCTGGTCTGAGGTCCTGAAACACTGCGTTCTGTCTACATAGGCGTGGAGAGCGCGTACTGGACAGAGCAGTGCCAAGGCTGAGTCTGCCTCCTCCAGGGGCAGCGCTTGCAGGTTCACCACCTGGTCCCGGAAGGGATTGGGACCGGCCCGAATTCAAGGCAAGCTTCGTCAACAGAGAATGCGTGCAGGTCCCCTACCCTCTTGATGGAGGCCAGTGCAACCAGGAGCGCTGTCTTCATAGACAGGAATTTAAGCTAGACTGATTGCAGGGGCTTAAATGGAGCACTCTTTAGGGCAGTTAGAACCACTGAGAGGTCCCAAGAAGGAACGAGAGGAGGGCGAGGCGGATTTAGTCTCCTCGCTCCTCTCAGGAACCTGATGACCAGGTCGTGCTTCCCCACCGACTTACCTTCGATGAGGTCATGGTGTGCGGCAATAGCGGCAACATAGACCTTCGGGGTGGAGGGAGACAGCCTTCGCTCCAACCCCTGTTGAAGGAAGGAAAGCACAACGCTGATCGAGCATCGGGTCTTCTCGGTGAGAAGAGCACCAGCTGAGGAAGAGGTTCCACTTCAACTTATAGACGTGTCTCGTGGACTACGCCCTAGCGGAAGTGATGGTAGCCACCACCGCTGGTGGTAGGGTACTCAAACCTGCCTCGTCCCATCCAGGAGCCACACGTGGAGGTTCCAGAGATCGGGACGAGGGTGCAGTAGGGTGCCCCGTCCCTGAGAAAGAACGTTCTTCCTCAGAGGGATCTGCCAGGGAAGTGCTGTAGCGAGGAGTACTTGTTCGGGGAACCAGGTCCGGTTGGGCCAGTAAGGGGCAACCAGAATGACCTGCTCCTCGTCCTCCCTGACCTTGCGCAAGGTCTGCGCAAGAAGGCTCACTGGGGGAAACCCATACTTGCGGCCCTGCGGCCAGCAGTGCGCCAGAGCATCTGTGCCGAGCGTGCCCTTGGTCAGGGAATAAAACTGGGCGCAATGGGTCGAGTTGTGAGAGGCAAATAGATCTATCTGTGCGTCCCCGAACTGGTCCCAAATCAGCTGAACCGACTGGGGATGGAGTCGCGAGAGCTTGTCGGCTGCACCGTTCAGGACTCCGGGAATGAAAATGGCTCGAAGCGACCTCAGATGCTTCTGACTCCATAAGAGGAGGTGGCGGGCGAGTTGCGACATACGGCGCGAGCGTAGACCACCTTGACGGTTGATGTACGCTACTGTGGTGGTATTGTCTGATCGGACTAGTACGTGTTGACCCCTGAGCAACGCCCGGAAGCGGTGCAGGGCAAGGCGTACTGCCAGCAACTCGAGGCAATAGACATGCCATACTGCTCAACACTACATGAAAGAATCACTGAGCTTCAGGAGCAACCTTGCTCAACACCTAAGTGTGAAGAAATTCACTGAACTTCAGGAGCATTTCTGCTCAACCACTGGTGTGATAAATCTCACTGAATTTTTCAGGAGCATTTCTGCTAACATGAGAGTGTGACAGCATGTCCATTGTGCATGGCGCCCCAGCCCGTGGAGGCATCTGCTGAGACAACAACATGCCGGGAAGCTCGTTCCAGGAGTACTCGGACCCGTAGAAAACTGAGGTTCGACCACGGGGTGAGTACTGATGGCAGGTCGGAGTAACTGGTACTCGGAGGGTGCCGTGTTGCCATGCCCACCTCGGGACTCGGTCGCGAAGCCAAAGCTGAAGCGGTCTCATATGAAGCAATCTGAGCGGCGTACCGCGGCTGCAGATGTCATATGCCCCAGGAGCCTCTGAAAAAACTTCAGTGGAACCACACTCTTGCGCTTGATATTCTCAAGCAAATCAGCAATGGCTGAGTGGAGAAGGCGACCAAGTCCATACCAGGAAAAGAGCTCCTCTGCTCGGGGCAAAGTTTACTCCTTTCCCAGTTGACCCGAAGGCCCAGACGAGCTAGGTGCCGGAGCACTGGGTCCCTGTATTCGCAAACCTGGTCTCAGGAGTGAGCTTAAGACAGCCAGTCACCGAGATAGTTCAGGATGCGAACCCTGTGTTCCCATGGAGGAACAAGGGCTGCCTCAACAACCTTGTGAAGGCGCGAGGAGACAGGGCTAGCCCGAATGGGAGAACAGCGTACTGATATGCGCGCGCCCTGACAGCAAACCGTATGCATGTTCGAAGGTCGAAGGAGAACGGAGACATAAAAGTAGGCGTCCTTCAGGTCAATCGCTGCAAACCAATCCTGTGGCCGCACTCATCCAGAAATGCGTTTGGCCAGGAGCATCTTGAACGGCAGCCTGTGAAGGGAGCGGTTCAGATGCGTAGGTCCAGGATTGGCCGTAACCCACCAGACTTCTCCGGGACAATGAGGTAGGGGCTGTAAACCCGGACCTCATTTCGGCTGGAGGGACAGTCTCAATCGCACCCTTCGCCAGTAGGGTAGCAACCTCCGCTCTCATGATAGGGGCATAGCCATCGACCAAAGTGGAGCGGACTCCCCTGAAGCGGGGAGGAGACCGTGCGAACTGAATCGCATAGCCGAGCCGATGGTTCGCACGACCCAGCGGAACAGATAGGGAAGCACTAGGCAGGCTCCCAACTGTGCCAGCGGCGTCAAGAACCACAGACGTCCCCCCGGTAGTGCAGCGAAGCGGAATGACCAGCCCAGACGTCTGGCGACAGAGGGGGACAGGGGCGAAGCGGTCCGTGGACGGCACGCCGTGTCAACCGCCTCTGGGACAGAGGGGGACGAGGAGAGCACGGCTTGTGGGCGGCGCTCTGTGTCGTCCGAGAACTCTGTATGCTCAGAGACGAGAGAGTCAGCTCTTTCTGGATAAGGATTCTTCCCCAGCCCTCCACCGGGGAAAGGAGTGGCCTTGCTACCAACTCCTGGAAAGAACTGAGTCTCATCTCTGAGCAGCCCATCTCAAAAGTGCCGCTTAACCCTGCGTTTAGCGGGGGCGGGGCTGGAGAGGGCTGTGGCAGCCCCCCTACGGTCTTCCAGAGCCAGGCCCGGGTGAACGGGCGGGGTTTGAACCGTGGGAGGGTGCCTTCGGCGGTGGGCAGACTGAGGGATCTGAGCGGACGGTGGGGCCGTCGGGCAGAATAACCTCAATCTGCTCACGGGCGGTTGAGAACTGTTGGGCAGAAGCACTCAACCGCACCGCCGAAGAGGCCGACCTGGGAGATGGGGGTTTTAAGCAAACGGGTCCACCCGACATCGTGCACATCAGCCGGTCAGCCCCAGAATGGCGAACATCACCTGTTTCGTCGCTCGGAGAGCAAGGTCAGTGGCGGCGCGCAGCTCACTGAAGAGCCTCGGGTCAGTCCCGCCCTCCTGCATGTCCATGAGCATCTGGGTCAGGTAGACCAGCAGAACGGTCATGGGATGCAGTGAGGCGGCTGCCTGTCCTGTGGCACTATAGGATTTTGCCACAGATTAGTGTAGACGAAAAGAACTACAGGCTTTGGACGGGTGCTTAGGATTGCGCCAGGAAGCACTCTAAGGATACCGTAGCATGGCAACAGAGCGTTCAACCGGGGGCACCCCAGTGTACCCATGGGCAGCGGCCCCTGAGGGGAGGAAAGGCGGATGAGACCAACGAGCGGAGCCGTGATCTCATCATGCACGTCCAGGAGGAAAGATATTGGGGTTTGCCGTGGACGCGGGTCAGCGGTCTCACCCAAAAACCAATCGTTCCGGGAAAGCATGGCCGTCATCTCCGGATCAGACTCAGGCACAGCCTTATGCACACCAGAGGGTGGCAGCTGTGACGAGTCATCATTTCCAGAAGAATCAAGCCCACCTAGTGATGCTGCTACAGACACAGCATCATCCTCTGTAGCTTCAAATGAAAACACACGGGCCACCCGAGGGTAGACTCGTGGAATCATCAGTTCGCTAGCGGGCACCGTCATTAAAGAAGGGGGCTGGGGTCGCGGACACAGAGCCGGCGCCTTGTTCCAGACCAACACCCTCAGGTCACCCTGGCCACCAGCCGAAGATCGGGGGGTGGATGAGGGGACTCTCACTCTTGCGAGTTCACCGAGTCTCGACCTATATATGACGCGATGATCACGTTCCCAGAGAGAACATGAGTCACTCACGAGCGCTGTTCAAGCATGATCAAAGCCCAAACACACTAGACAGCGCTCGTGCCCATCAGAGTCCGATACCAGTCCGCTGCAACCAGAAATGCACGGGCGAGCCGTCTTTAAAAAGACGTGCCGCGTGCAAGCTCTTTTATGAGAGGAGAAAAAAAACTCTGCGATGTTGAAGCGCACAGGGAGACACACACACACTGGCAGATCACTGCACAGATCAGCAGGCACTGTGAGCTCGCTGCAGATCGCCGTCACACCAACACCGAAGAGAGAAGCTCGTCTCGTAGAGCGAAGTCAGAGATGACTGTGAAGTGAAGAAATACTCTTGGCTCCGAAGCGAAAACATATCTGCATGTTGCCGGCTTCCTCCTTTTATACCCACGAGGTGGGGGGGAGTTACGCTATGCAAATTCCGCAAACCCATGGCATTTCTTTGCCATTGGCTCGTTTTGTAATACTCGAAGTCGATAGGTGTTCTAAGCGAAACCCCATTCATCGTCAACCGACGTAACTCGGAGTGACAACGAAAGGGAATTTTGATTTCGTCTATACCACTAGGTACTTATACTATATTGACTGGGTTAAATAGAATTGCATTACTAAAAAGAGACTAAAATACAATTTTCATTGACTAAAACTACTAAATGTCATCAGTTTTTGTCGACTAAAACTAGACTAGACTAGAAAAGTATGAACGTGACAAACTAATAAAAACTAAAATGACAGCTTGACCCAAAGACTAGACTAAAACTAAAATTAAAACAGGCCGCCAAAAACAACACTACTTACCTCCTTGACTTACCTTCACAATACACAATTTCACCTACCTTCTATGTGTCTCTCTTAATCTCTTAAAACCTCACAACCTTCTCTTCTTCCTTCTCCACAGGGTCTGACACAGCTGACATGCCTCCTGCTATCGAACTGGAAGACCACATCTATTCGGTACACTCTATCCTCGATTTAAGACGAGGCAGCCAGTTGGAATACTTATCGACTGGGAGGGTTATGGTCCTTAGGAGAAATCTTGGATACCATGTGACAATGTTCTTGATTCTACCCTGCTCAATATTAGCTGAGTTTTTTTAAGGCAACCATTATTTTAACAATATTTTAACCATTAATAAAACACTTTATCAAATTATAATTGAAAGGATTATTTTTGCAGTTTCCATAGACATCATGAAATTTGAATTTAACAAACTATAAATGTCTTTTTTATATAGGTCTTCATTTAAGTGTCTATTTAAATCTATGAAAACTCATTATGTGGTTGAAAACACTGAATAGTTGTGATATATGAAATGCACTGAGCACGTCCATCTATGGCTCAGCGCCAGCCATAGCGCGACTGCAAGTTTGAATTTAGTAGTTCTTAATTCAACTGAACGCTCTAATCACACCGGTGTGATCATACGCATCAATGGGTTAAAATCAATCGCGTTTCGGGGGTGGAGGGGAAGACAACTTGAAACTGAGGGGGCACAAATCAGATCTGAGTGGTAGTGCCCCCTTTTGCCCCCACGTGGCACCGGTCCTGTCTGTCACTAATCACCTGGGACTTGCATATATACCCATTCTCACCCACATGTAGTTGTCTGGTTACGTCTCCACCATGTGCAGGACTTACCTAACTCTCTACCTTATTGTTTACCTGCCATCTTCATCCTAATCTGCAGTCTGCAACCTTTGGACGAGTCCTGGGTCACCCTGCAAAGACAATGAACTATTATCATCAAGTTAAGTAATTCTACCACCTTTCACCACGCTGTGATACTTACCTGCGCTGTTTCTCTGAATCTCTTCAATAAAACCTGAGAACGTTCTTCCTGTTGCCTGTTCTTCAATATTGCTGACACATAGTTTCAAAGCGCTTTGAAACAGTTCTACCAGAAAGACTCGGGAGGCAAAATTATGTAACCGAGCATTCATTTATTAACAGACCAGCAAATGCAAGCAAGTATTATATTATGAGATTCTTTGGAGTAGGTGTGCAGCCGACACCCTGGGAGGTATGGGCAGGGACCATCCTGGTGTGGTGGGGAGGATGGAGGTGAATGTTGGCGTCAGAATCTGCGAACTCAGACATGTGTAAATACCAATCTTTTATACTCCAAGTATTAGACCACGATTGGTTAGATCTGAAGATCTAGATCTGAAGGTTAGATATTTTTTAGTGAACCCATCATGGGAGTGTATTCTGTGTGAAGGATGCAAGCCATGCTGCCATAGAATTTGGAAAACTGGGTTTTTATGTGTGAGCATAATTAAAATGCTTACATTCTAAATAAGCCTTTGTATCTATGATGCCTTAAAATGCAGCTAGGGAGTTCACTAGTTCTTGGAGCAGAGCATATGTTAACACATTCAAATACTCCACACCCAGAATTCTCTGCAATATAAATTTAAAAAAATACTGAGTCTGGTAGTACTCTGCAGTTTATATTCAATATTTTATGTTAAATTTAAATCTGTAAGGGCCTTGTGGTTACACAATCTACTGCGATTCATGTCTTCATCTTGTCAGGCATTGGCAACAGACTATCAATTTTTAAACACAGCTCTGTGAGCTCAGTTAATAAGTCCAAGGTTGCAGACCATACTGTATACATTTAAAGACCAATCTTATAAAAAAAATAATAAAAAAATAGACTGAAAATTGTTCCTGTGGAGATTTAAATGAGAGTGCTGATAAAGAATCAGCTTTACACTTCCCATATGAAAAAGTATGTGATATGTCCTCTAGCATGGAGTCTGCAGGGCTAAACGGGCACTTTTAATTTATTCTCTAAGGGAGTGGCAGACTCGAACAGTGTGCCAAAAAGTTTTTGCAAAACGATTTTGCCAATGAGCGGCGGAAAACTAATAGTTGTGATGTGAAGGGGTGACGTCAGTACTAAACATTTTAAAATCTGCCAATAGTGTTTCTGGCGCATTCAGTGCATATATATAATATTGTTTCATATTACTATTTGCAAACTTTTATTGTAGCTAGTTTATTATTAGTAGTAGCAGTAATAATAATAATTAGTTTAAAAAACATGAACAACATTCATTTTAAACCATTTTGACAGTAGACATTTGTCACTGTGTACATGTCAGAATAAAAGGAAGAGAAGAAAAACATCATAGTTTCATTGAAATGGCTCCTGCAAACAAATATCCCACTGAAAAATATAGTTTACCTTCTTAGATAATCCTCAAACACGGCTTCCATATGTCATCAGGCACTGAAATTCACCAACTACTATGTACAGCTATGTAACAAAACGTTTGTTAGGGCAGGGTTAAAAAAAAACAGCCAATTGTAGTTCTAATATTCAAGTGGTTAATGTAAAATTAATCTAAAATGTTAAAATTGGTTTAATCTCGAATTAACCTAACCACATGATTAATCAACCAACATGCCACTTAAAAAAGTCAAAGTTTTTTTTTTTATCAAGAGATGATAAAGAAGCAGAGATCTTCACAGTGAAAAAAAATAATGTTGAACAAGTGAGAGGATGAGTATGAGAGATAGTTGAAGGAAATGCAGTATATCTTCACCATTTATCTTTACAGACAGCTATTCCTTCAGTCTGATTGTCAAGGAACACTTTGTACAGTTTGATAACTGGCTCAGCTCGTATCTGGGGACAATTTCCCTGCACTTCTCCATCTCCTCTATGTTCCTTTTAACTTCAACCATTCCTTCTCATGTCATTCCCTATCTCAGGGATATAGATCAACTTTTGAAGTCCTTGTCATCACATTTGCTCTCAACAACCATTATTATGCACCTCTAGCCATTTGTATAGTATCTTAAAATATAAGGGTTATTGCCTAAATGGTAATAATACTATTACCATTTAGGCAATAACCCTTATATTTTAAGAAATGGTGAAGTTCCTGTATGAATCAGTATTTTGAATACATCAGTTGATTAATTGATTCAATGATTCACTCACAAAGAAGACAGTGGCTTGATAGTCACTGGCTTCATTCCTGAATTAAGGTTTCAGAGTGTTTGAACTCGGTCTGTGGTGTTCTTTCAGCACGTCTGAGAAATCTATTGGACGTCTCAGATGGACCCGATTTTTCCCTAAAATTGGACAGGAGGAGCTCTAGGACTGACACCCGGGGTAACCTCGGGTTCACTGCCCCATCAGTCCGCACCCCAGTCCACACTCCACAGAACCTCGAGTTTAAATACACATCATACTCACTACTCCACCACAGACCCAGGTCCTCAGCACGGTTTCATCTCTCAATTTCCCCAATTAAGTAATTTATGTTTGTCTCTTACCCAATTCTCAGTGCAATTTGAGTTCAGTTTAGAATCAAAAGGAGGATGCAAAAATAAAATACAGAATAATCAGTCGGACGTACAGTGGCACAGTACTCATTCAGTAACTGCACAGCTAAACAGATGTGTTTTATGTCTGGATTTGAATGTGACTGTAGGAGCACATCTGATCTCTTCAGGAAGGTGGTTCCAGCTGCAGCTGGCATAGTAGCTAAAAGCGGATTCACCATGCTTAAAGTGAACTCTTTGTATTTCTAACTGATGTGATCCTAATGATCTGGGTGATCTGTGATCTGGGGTTTATATTCAGTGAGCATCTCTGCAATGTATTGAGGTCCTAGGCCACTGAGGGATTTATATACCAGTAATACTTTAAAATCAATCCTAAATGTAACTGGGAGCCAATGTAAAGACCTGAGGATTGGTGTGATATGTTCATATTTTCTGGTTCTGTGCAGAATTCTGGCAGCAGGATTCTGTATGAGCTGCAACTGTCATATGGTCTTTTTGGGAAGGCCAGTGAGGAGTCCATTACAATAATCCACCCTGCTGGTGATGAAAGCATGTCTTGTCTTTCAAGTCTTGTCTTGAAACAAAGCATATAATTCTTGCAATATTTTTAAGATGATAATATGCTGATTTAGTTATTGCTTTGACATGACTACTGAGGTCTGACTCCAGAATCACACAGAGATTCCAGACTTGATTTTTAATTGTTTGACCCCTAGCGTCAAGGAATGCGTTCACCTTGAGGAACTATTCTATGCCTTTTTGTATATAGTGCAAGTGATTTGTAGCATCTGGACCAATCAGACACACACAAAATATTCATTATATTTAATGAATAATCCAGCAAACTCACTCAACAAAGGTCTATGAAACTTCCCCCAAAACTAACATCACAAATGAGGCTAACACACTGACACACACCCGGTGTCCAGTTACAGGACACATTAAGACTGATACGAATTTTACGAATCCAAAATGAATTTGCAGGGAATTGTGTCTCTCACTTAATTCTTGCTGAGAAGGAGAAATAAACCCTTTTAATCCTATATATATATATATATATATATATATATATAAACACGTGAGAAATGTATAAACATGTATCTAATTTCCCCATCTCATGATTTTCCTTTTATGTGGTTTGGCCAATGTCTTCATTTTTTTTCTTTTAAACTCTTTTGGATTAATGTTGCAGACTTGCATACTATGGTTAACCTAAATAATATATGTAGCATGTTTAGTCTCTATAAACTCCAATCTTCGTCCCCCATTTGTTATTTACATGAATTTTTTCTGAATTTTTGACGAATTAGTATTATAAGAATCTTGAAGCTTATTTTCTTAAATACCCAATCAAATTATATATTCAAATGCCCTGATAGAACACAATGGGTCATAAAATCTCCATCCAAAGGGAAAACTTCTTATTGGCTCACACACCTCCAGAGGGTGTGACATATTCACCCTTTAAAAATCACTGATCACAAGATCGCGCCTCTCCGCCTTTACTCTTTTATGGCGCTTTTCCACTGCATGGTACGGTATGGCACGGTACGGCACGGCATGCTTTGGCAACCTATTCGGCAGTGATTTTATCGTGTGTCTCCTGAAAAACAAAACTTTTGGAATCAGAGGTTAAGTATCTTTTGGAGAATGGACTTGCGGAACGATCTAGTTCCAGTTGGGCTTCTCCTTGTCTTCTAGTTACGAAACCGGATGGAACATTTAGGTTTTGTACCGGTTATAGAAAATTGAACGCTGTTACTAAAACCGACTCTTCTCCACTTCCACGAACTGAAGACTGCATTGATTCTGTGGGGTCAGCTGAGTTTGTTACGAAGATTGATTTACTTCAGGGATATTATCAGGTACCCCTAACTTCTGGTGCTCAGGAAGTTTGTGCTTTCACAACGTCTTCCGGATTATATTCTTATAAACAAATGAGTTTCGGTCTTCGAAAAGCTCCAGCTACATTCCAGCGCCTGATGAATCTGGTAATCTCTGGGCTTAAGGGTTGTGCTGTGTATCTGAATGATGTGGTGGTGTATAGCCAGACATGGGAGGAACATCTTTGGCAATTGCACGCTTTATTTACTTGTCTTGAGACCGCAAAGTTGACGGTAAATTTAGCGAAATGTGAATTTGCACGTGCCACTGTGGTCTATTTGGGAAATGTGGTAGGACAAGGTAAGGTGTGTCCTGTTGGGGCAAAAGTCCAGGCCATTGATAATTTCCCAGTTTCTTCTACGAAGAAAGAGCTAATGAGATTTCTCAGATGAAAATTTCTCAATAGTGGTTGCTCCTTTAACGGATTTGATAAAAGGCAAACAGGAATATGAATGGTCCTTAAATTGTCAAAATGCTTTTGATAATGCCAAACTTTTGCTGAGTTCTGCTCCCGTGTTAACGGCACCTCGTTGGGACCGTCCTTTCCATTTAAAGTTGGACGCGAGTGGGCTGGGTGCTGGAGCTGCGTTATTGCAGAAGGATGACAACAGCATTGATCGGCCAATTAGCTTCTTTTCTAAGAATTTTAATTTGTCTCACAGTAATTATTCAACCATTGAAAAGGAGTTGTTGGCATTAATTTGGGGTTTACAACATTTTGATGTGTATGTGGGGGGAGGTTCTGTGTCTCTGGTAGTATTTACAGACCACAACTCTCTTACCTTCTTAAAGTCCTTGCATAGTGCAAATCAACGACTTATTCTCTGGGCTTAATTTTTGCAGTCTTACAGCCTGGATATTCGTCATATTAGAGGGGTAGATAATATTAGGGCGGATACCTTGTCACAAGCTCCATTGAACTACTGACCTATTACATTTTTGTTGGTTGTTCTCTTTATTTTTTTATTTATTTTATTTTTTAGTTTGGATCCTGGGAAAACTGCTGATAATAAATCCCTCCAAATGAAACATTGTGAATCAATTCCTGCATTTTAATTTTTAGACAGGACAATTTCTCTGCGGCGAGTCTCCTCATGCTGGGGGCCAAGCTGGAGAGAAAGGTGGACACCTCATCAGTTTGCAGGTTCTGCCAGGCCATACACTGCTGTCGATCTGCCTCTCTCTCCTTCTCTCTCCTTTCATACCTTGCTTCTCTCCATTGGCAGTACCTCTCTAGGTTGTCCTCACTCTCTGCCTGCATCTTCTTGCTTTTTGCACTGCAGCTACCTGAAGGAGTTGTGCTGCCCTCTCTCTCTGTCTCCATCACTACACTGTCACTCTCCTTCTCTGTCTGCGTTCTATCATCTTGGCTTATTCCATTCTCATCCTCCTCCTCATCCCCATCATCCACCTGAATATTACCATCTGACCTGTTGAAAGTAGGCTATCTGAGTTATGAAATGATAGGCTACACTGCACTCTGCAAGCTTTCTGTGGTGCATTTCTGGATAGGCTAACATTACCTTCTCCTTGCCAAGGAAGTTTGCAAGGACATTGAATCCATATGGATCCACTTCGTTTTTTTTTTTTTGCTGGCCCCCTGTCCACCTCTGCCCTGTCCTTATTTCCTATAGCGGACATTTGTGTCCCGCAGGTTGTCCACATTTTCTTCACTGCTTCAACTAACATCATGTAAAATAAAAAGGTACATTATTGTTATTATATTATATGTATTACAGTTATTTAATCATAATATCTAATATCATATACTAATATCATATATTATAACAATAGATATATTGTTAAATACATTATTGCAGTAATTTAGGTGACCAGAGCTTTGCATGTATTCTATTAAAAGTCCAAGTATGCTAGCAACTGAATGAATAAACCCTGGTTGGGACTACGTTATCACTATTCACTACGAATGAATGAATGACATTAGCAAAAGAGCTATTGTATAGCTAACTTGAACACAATACTGTATACACTTTCGTACACTCTTTGATTTGGAATCAATGCCTACCATCCTGTTTCCCAAGCTGTTCAGCAATCATCTGCCACAATCTGTCTTTATATTCAGTGTCTTTGTAATCCGCATTTTGTTTTTCATACAGTACTTTGTGCTGCGAGACGAAGTGTATTAACTTGTCAGACGCCACTTTGGATTTTGTCGTTCGCTTGTACGGTGGCTCTGAATTGTCAAAAAACTTCTCAAAATGCTGGCTGTGGAGGCAAAAAACGCAGAAAATCGAACCCGATCCAAATTTTTTTATTATTGACGAAAGTTTTGTAGACAGTGTGCAAGCGTCATAATGTGAGGTCACATTTTTTTTTTAACATGCGAAAATTTCAGATGTGAATTTCGGACTCCGTGTGCAATGGCTTTAAGAAGCTTGACTGGCGCTGACTCTAGTGGTTCAAAGGGGTTGTCGACTAGCCCCTCACGGACCACAGCTAAGTCCCACGAGGGAACTTTCACTCTGACAGGTGGTCTCAGTCGCCTAGCTCCATGAATGAAGTGGGCGATCAGAGGGTGTTTCGCTACTGAAACCCCGTCAATCAGAGCTTGGCAAGCAGAAATGACAGCCACAAATACTCTGAGAGTAGCAGGACATATGCCTGTTGACAACTTTTCCTGCAGAAACTCCAGCACTGAAACAATCTGGCAGTGAACTGGGTCTTCAAGATGTATAGTACACCACCTTTCAAAAACACGCCACTTAAGGGCATACATTCTTCTAATGGAGGGAGCCCTGGCACTCAAAATAGTATTTACTACATCCGCTGGGAGTCCAGCATCTCTTAGCTGGTCCCCCTCAAGGGCCAAACATGAAGGTTCCAAAGCTCAGGGCGTGGATGGGGTATCGTCCCCTGTCCTTGAGACAGAAGATCCCTTTATTGAAAATCTGACAAACAACTACAGTAAGTGACCTTAAGTGTATAATAGTATGCTATTCAGAACACAACTATTAACACTCATAAAGACTTGTTGCCATCTAGTGGTAAAACAATGTAACCTGTATAAAGGATAAATGAAAAATCACATCCAAGCGAACAGACTGAACGTTTTCTGGATCGCACAAACAAAATGCTTGTTTGACTTGAAGCGGCGCTACACAGACCGATCGGTGTATGACATCAAAGTACAGCGAGAGCGATTAGAGAGCAGACTGCTCCGTATGCTTTTGACTAAATGTCAACACTCTTTGAGCACTGTTCTGCCAATCAAATTTGAGGGCCGGAACTAAGTGTGGGAAAAATTACTAAAAAATATTCATTGTACAAAACCATTTAAATAATCTTAAAACATCTGAACGCTCAATGCTGCACAACGCCAATCGGGATAAAAATTTCAAAGAGCTGTTTGACACAAATTAGTCAACCAAGTAGTCGTTTTTAAAAATATGTGATTCCATATTCCCAGTACTCACCTCATTAGGTGACACAGTTAGAACGCTCCGGCTCTTCCTCATCTTCTGTGAAGTTTTCCTCTCCCTGTCTTGCACAGGCCTGCTCCGCTGATACTCCTGCACAAAACAACACAAACACACAAAAAATCATCTCTCTCAGCTAAGACAAAAAAATAGAGGAACGAAAATACATTTGACCTTGCTTGCTCGTGAGAGATGCCTCACTGTAAAGTTCAGATGGAGAGTCTTTCTTTATTCTTTTGTGAGTGATAGAGAGAGCAGCAGAGTTTGTCTTCAGTCTGACAATGACAAGAATCTCTTAAACCCTTGCAGTAACTTCTTTATCAGCTTTTACACTCAATATTTTTTTTCAGCCTGTCTAAACTGACTTGCAAAAAACGATCTCAAAAAGATCCCTGTACAGAGACTGTTTTTAAATCCCTCTTGCATGATGCTGCTGGGTCACTTGTAATAACAAAAATTAAAATAAAAGCGTGTTGTAGAAATGTTACGTTGTGTTGTCACTTCCAATCACTTTAAAATGAGACTGTTCTCTTTTAATTTGACAGTTAAAAGATGTTACCTATATTTTGATTGCCTTAAGTTTGATTTATGTTATGCGTTTTCTTTCAAACAAAAATGATAACCTAGATATAAATGCTTCGCAATATCATCATTCATGCTATCCCATACATATTAATTAATAATTCCATCCCACGTTGATGAATAACTTCCAGTCAGTTCTTACAATTTTATGATACGTCTTACTGAATCATGCTGTTCACATAAATGTCCAGTTGATTCTTATGGAATGTTCTGTGAAGTGTCACATACTGGTGGTTGAAGTAATCTCACAATGCAGGAAAAGACAAACAAATGCTGTATTACTCCACAAAGACAGACACAGATCCCAGGTGAAAACAACACACAACCACATGAACTGAGGGCTTAGATACACATGGAGATAAAATGATTGACAGGTGAACGTAATTAGTAACCAAGGGAACAAACTAGTGACTAATCAGGACTAAACTGAACCACCAGAAACAAACATATGGGAACAAAAAGACAACTACTAAACATAGTCCTGACATAAATCTTGTTAGCAACAGTAGCCAGGGAAGGCAGAGCTTAGAGAAGAATCATTAGGATCCTACTCTTCTATGGATGTGTGCTGATTGAGGATTACCATACAGATGGGCAAATATGTGACTCTGAATGAATTTAATACTGCAAACCAGTTTGAATATGATATTAAACCAAGCAACATTAACCAGAAAGAAAATAAGACATTGACAATGTGATGTTGCTGTAAACTGGAGCTGCAGCTCAACCGTAAAGATTCCAAGTGCTTTTAAAAAATCAATTTAAGGAATAGTCTATTGAAGAAAAAGAAAATAAAACTATATGTACGTAACAACCCTGTCTGAAAGAAAACACATATACAGGATAGAATATATCAGATTTATTATATACGTGTGTGTGTTTGTTCGGCATAATTTCTACAGTAGTTTACAGTCAGCTCAAGACTGACCTGTCCTCATATGCCAATCCCATTCCTCGCTCTTTCCATATACTTTCCTGTCAATCTTTATTATCTTATTGGCCATTAGGGCTGTGTATTGGCAAGAATCTGGCGATACGATACGTATCACGATACATGGGTCACGATTCAATATATCGCGATATATTCCGATACTGTTCATAATGCGATATATTGCGATTTTTTTTTTTTAAAGTAGGACTATCATTTTAGAAAAAAGTATTATTTGAAAAAAGACATGATGTGCATAAAAGTCAAACAAGTTTACTTTAGGTAAACAACAATTCAGTACAAGCAAAATCAAACTGCCAGTTTGGGACTGTGCTCACAGGTTCTTGGTGAACACATTTTTATATGCTCAAGTAAGCCATAATAAAATAAAATAAATACAGACCCTGTAACAATACATAAAAAAAGAAATCTGAAAAATCACACAATCTCAAAAAAGAAAAGACATTGTTATGTCAATAAAAAAAAGTGCTTGCACTATTCCTAGTACACAACATGTACCCTAGTACATCCAACATGTTTTGTGTTGCAAAAACACTAACACGATTCCTAAAGGAAACATTGAAGAACTTAATGTAAATTGTCAGAAAATACACAGCCCCTGACTGCAATGCATATGCATAACAGGCTAATGCATAACAAAGGCTAATGCATAACATAAGGTGCAATCTGAGGTGCAGGATCCAACACATAACACTTAGTGTTATAAAAACACGATTCCTAAAGGAAACATTTAGGAATGTAACACTAATTATTAAATCAATGAAAAGGGAAGCTTATTTAATCTTAAGGTTTTTGTGGAGGAAAACCAGCTGATCAACATGCTCAGGCTTTAAGACACTTCTCTGTGCATTAACAATATCTCCCGCGGAGGAGAAAACTCTCTCCGAAGGGACACTTGTACCGGGAATGCAAAGAAAGCGCTTTGCTACTTTGGATAGGTGAGGGTACTCGTGCTCATGGAACTTCCACCAACTGAGAGGATTCTCTGGAAGTGGCAAAGGGGGTTCTTCCCTAAAACGTTGAACTTCAGCTGTTGCAGTGTAATGTGCAGATTTTGGCGTTGCATTATTTTTGGTAGAGGCAAAAGTAGGTCCAAGCAAGTCTGCCAAAGCACATGAGCTCCTTGGTCTCTTGTTGGGGGACTGGGTGGATACAGGGCCATTTGGCTGATCAACCTCCTCTGACCGACCAGTTTCCTCCATTGGACTTTCTACCTCCCCTTGCTGCTGAAAACATCAAATCAAACTAGTATTAGTTTACAGTAAATTTATGTACACCAACACTAAATCGTATCTTAGCCCAAATTCCTATTTTTTTTTTGTGATTCTTTATTTAAACATTTTTAAATGTACAAATGTACAACAAAGCCCAAGATCCACGCATAATCATAAAATATTGAGATGAAACTTAATAAATTAAAATGAAATAATAAATAAAGTGACAAGAAAAATAAAATAAAACTATGATCAAAATTCATCCTATTTTTGTACATAGATTCAAGTCCAATTAAATGGAGATTATATTACTATTTATTTACACTTTAGGCCTTATGCGATCATATATTATTTCCTAATAATATTTAATAATATTTAAACATAATATTTTCCTTTGTGTGTATTTGATGTATTTATTTTTACTTACATTCTGTTGCTTGGTGAGGTCATCCACCACAGCATCAGTTATTTTGAAGTAGACATCATTGGCCTCTGCCTCGGAGAGAAAGGGTAGATCCTTAAACCTAGGATCAAGAGCTGATGCCATTCGCAGTGTATCCTGTTCATCAGCATATCTCTTTCCCAGATCTTTTGCTATAGCAGCCTTGATACTCTTCACGGTTTGTGTGTCATCCAGGTGTTCTTCTGTGCCTATGACAAGCTTTGCATAAAGTGGTGCAATGAGGGAAACAGTAGGCATGCTCTCCTCTGACATCACTAAGGTAGCATCCTTCATGGGCTTGAGTGCCTTGAGTACTGCTTCAGCACATGTGATGTCAGCATCAGTCAGTGTGAATATATCCTTCTCACTCTTGCGGACCTCTGTTGAAAGGAGTGCTGCACAGATGGCTGGCTGCTGCTCTAAAAATCTGTCCACCATATCATACGAGCTGTTCCACCTTGTAACAACGTCTGTGATTAGTCTGTGCTTTGGTAGCTTGAGCAGGTCCTGATTTTGTTTAAGCTGGTGGCTAGCTATGGTGCTGCGTCTGAAAAATGCAGTGACGCGTCTGACCCTGCCGAGTAGTCGATCCACTGATGGCACTTTCAGCGCTTTCTGTGAGGCGAGGTTAAGACTGTGTGCAAAACACCGTATGTGGCTCATGTCGGCAAGTTCAGCTGCCACATGCATATTAGCGGCATTATCCGTAACTAAGACGGGATCTTTTATGTCCAGACGCCACTCAGCAACGGCCTCTTTCAGTACGGCAGCGATGTTTTCTCCGGTATGGCTGTCGTACATCGCTCTCGTCTGCAGTACACAGGATTCCAGCTTCCATTCGTCAGTTATGTGATGAACCGTAATAGTCACATATGACTCAGTCGCCCTAGACGTCCAAGCGTCACATGTCAAGGCAACCTTCTCAGCTAAAGCTAGACATTCCAGCACGTTTGTTTTAACCTCCTTGTAAAGATTGGGCACAGCGATATCAGTGATGTGTTGCCGGGACGGTATAGTGTAACGAGGCTCCATTGTTTGCACCATATAACGGAAACCTTCGTTTTCAACCACACTGAGCGGACGCATGTCTTTACAAATGAAATAAACTACCGACTGGGTTATTTTGGTTGCACGAGTTGAAGTCGTTGGTAATTTTTGAGTTTGAACTTGAGCAAGGGTGAGTTGTGAGGGGTCGACTCGTTTAGCTTGCTGTTCGCTTAACTGAGTGTCTGAATGGTGTCTTGCTATATGTGCCCTCAAATTCGTGGTATTACCAGAGTACTTAATCTTTCCCAGACACAGTTTACAAACCGCATGGTTCTTGTCGATATCTGTAGAGCCCTCTTTACTCTGGAAACCAAAATAATTCCACACTTCAGCACGGAATGCAGCAGGAGCCGGTCTTACGCGGGGTTCAGCCATAGCTATGTTTTTAGCTTTTAGCAAAAAGTTAGACGCGGTTAGGCGAGAGACTAGTGGTGCGTCTCAGCATAGCCATCTAGTGGTAGGGATTTTAAACACAACATAAACTTGAACCATGAATATTTTTGCACGTAAACTAAAAAAAAAAATCGATATTGCGTTTTTGAAAATCGATACAGTATTGCCAAGTAAAATATCGCGATACTTAAGTGTATCGATTTTTTCTTACACCCCTATTGGCCATAAATAAATAATTAAATACAAAGTTCTGTCATGACACTCTTGATGGCGCAGTCTGATAGGTCCTTAACCTTAATCTGTTTGCACATCATTCTTTATAGGGCACAGCTGATTGGTTCCTGTATCAACAGCTAATGAGCTCATTGCTCAACTTTCAAATACTTGGTCAGTGTTTGGTTTAGCAGTTTGCAGCTCACCTTTATAAACCCTTCACCTCCCCCAGTTCCAACTGTATAGAACTGCTACAGGTAATTGCATGCATACGATATTGTACAGCAGCAGCATGTTGTGTATGTATTGGCATTAGCAAGTCCCGTACTTGCTCTAAAGCAACAGCAATAATCAACAGCAGCAGCAGCGTAGAAGATATATTTCACCAAAACTAAACATATTAGCATTGTTATGACCATGCCAAACATTTAAACGATAGCCTGACAAGCCAGACCCACATCAAGATAATGGGTCTGGGAACACACCATTTCGGGGGGCAGGATAAACGGTTGTCTTTCAAATTCCCTTTGCACGCAATAGGATAACGCTACAACCAACCAGAGCAACAAAGAAGTTGACGTAGTCAGAGCGACGGACTTCAGTGCCGTTCTTTGTTCTTTTTTCAAAGAAAAGCTTAACTCCAAGTCTTCCTGAGTTGGCCAAAGCCAAAGCCAATTTGGCCAAAGCCAATCCTGAGTTGGCCAAAGCCAATTTGAAAGACCGCTGTTCGCCAGCAGCAGCAGCAGCAGCCATTTTCATTGTTTTCAAGTAGCAGGGAATTCAAGCGGAACCGTCGCAACTCTGCTGTCATTATGTTAAGCCCGCCCACCTACTCTACGATGTGATTGGCCTGACTAGAGTTTGGTTTTTCCAGCTCGCAAGCCAACGGAGAGTTGCTAGACGACACTGGCTGCAAAATAAAATTTGCTGTTGTCGCTAGGGTGTGTCTAGATTTCCAGGCTACTTAAACGAGAGTTTTCATGACAAAAATTTATTAATAAATTAATGAAGTGAATTAAAAAATAAAAGTAATGGTGTAAGAAGCACTTTTTCCCCCTAAGTAATCCTTAAATGCAGCCCTCCCTAAAACACTCCATATGTAACTGCACAGGTAACCAGAAACTGACTAGCAAAGTTTAAACAGCTATTAAAAAGATAAGCCAGCATCATTTATTATGCATATTAACCCTTTCACGCTTAAATTTTAAATATTCTAACTGACTCCCCAGAGTGAGTTTTTTCAAGTTCCCCCTTAAATGTTTTCATGGCAATGCGTCACATTTGTCACGTGACACACCGCAGCCACAATAACACTGTATGAAAGATATTTATTTTATTTTTTATTCAAAATATTCACAATCTTGCTTACCATGTCATCAACTATCTGATATTCCGATTCTCAAAAATGTGTTAGTGAGTCTGTTTGGTCTTTTAAAAACCTTTATAAATAATCTTGATCTTGATCTGTAACGTGAGATGGTCGCCACCATGTTTCTTTACGCCACAGTTCCTGTCAGTTATCAGTTTCTCCCAAAAAACATGTAAGAAAGTATCCGGTGAACTGTGAGAAGAATAGAGTAAACTTTATGGTTACTTCCACTATGTTTTTCTGATATGAACACACGTCGGAATTATATTTGAATAGATGGTTATTGTTGCTTCTACAGACATCAGTGTGTACTTTACAAACTCCAAATGTATTGTTTTACTAGTGTTTATGTGTATTCAAATGCCGTAAACCTAAAATAAACATTATCAGTCAACAGTCGTAGGTGGGGCTTGTGCAAAAGTTTGTCACATTGCCCCGAATCTGAGAACGTCTTGATTTATGGGGATTTTAAAAAAGCAGTGGGTGTCTTTTCATCATTATAGAGAGGTTATGTACACACACTGCACACACATTTATGTTCAAACGCCATGTAAAATTGAATTTTGCATAATAGGTGCCCTTTAAGTCTGTGTTCTCTTGTCAATCCATCAGGCGCTTCTGTACCAAGCATCCTCATCCACTGAATATGACGGACAGTCCAGCCCACAGGGAATTTGGAATTTGGCAGCTGTCTCTCAAAAGCTGAAAGCCTGAAAAGTCTCCATAACCTCTTTCTATTGATTTGACCTCTGCTTTCTTACCTTGTCTGTTTTATGTGCTTTCAGCCGCCTGGTCATACTGACATTAACTAGAGAAGGATTTAAATGCCCTGTCGGGTCTAACGGTAAGTAAGAGCTCACTTTACATGTTGGTCACTGACGTCATTGAATTATGTGAATATGTGGCTTGTAAAGAAGTCACTGGCAGTAAATGTGTCTTTTATATGACAGTCACTCATCTTTCGTCAAGGATTTTCACACTGCGTCAAGGATTGCATCCTGGAACACGTGTGAAATTAGTCCAATAGCGTGACGGGACGTCATGACCTGGAAGCTATAAAGCGCACCCAGAGTTCTCAATGGGCCGGCTCGGCCCGACAAACCCGACGGGACCCGGGTTCGGGTCGAAAATATAAGCAAATGACTCGGGTCGGACCTCGGGCTTAATCTTTTCCGCTCAGTGAAAACATTTATTAATCATCGCTGCTGTTCACCGTAAAGAAAGCAACGTGCATCGTGGGGGCAGACCTGACGCAGCTGAGTGCATGCCTTTAGCCTGGAGAAGGAGATGGAGTTGGTGAAAAGTAAACTTGCCGCAGGTGAATTCACCGTCGCTACTACAGGAGTGGGAAAATCAGAGGTCTGGAAAGTGTTTGGAGTGGTGCTGCATTCTGATGGAAATTCTACAGGTTATGTGCAATGCTCAAAATGCAAGGTGCTGATGAAATATGACAGCAAAAAAACAGGGTCGTCCAGAAGATTTTAATTTGAGGCATATTTAGTAGCCTATATAGCCTATTTATATATTTAAAGTTTGTTTCAGTTGTTTGGATTATTTGTAGGCTATTGTTAAAAGATGTGAACATTAAAGGTTGATTTGAATTCCCGTCTGCTGGTCATGATAATACATGTATGAGAAAAAAAGAAAAAAAAAGAAAATCGGCGTCGGGCCGCGGGCCGGGTTCCGGCAGATAATTAATGTTGATGTGTCGGGTTACATCGGGACCGGGCTTTAAAAGCCACGGGCCGGGTCGGGTTGTAATTTTCAGGCCCGTTGAGAACTCTAACCTAGAGCATACAGTATGGCTAGGTGACGCAGCGTCTCGTTCCCTTTTCAGGGAACAAAGATTACAGTCGTAACCAAGACATTTTTCAAGAATATTCAATAAATGTTCAATAAAATTTTTAAAAAAATCACCCACCTACATTAATCCATATTTCATTGTGTTGCTGAAATTGTTAAAGTTTTCCAATTTAGGATTTGTTCAATATTAGTATTGATTAGTATTTAGCATTGATTATTAGTTTATATTAAAAAAACTTCAGCATCAGCATAAAAAAATAAAATGGGTAATTATGATAAAAAATGAAATATTTGTTAAATATAAAATCACAATGTGAGATTTAAAATGAGAAATTAAGGTGTAATTATGAGACATAAAATCATTTTTACGAGAAACAAAATAAAATTTGAGATGAAAAAAATCTTAATTACAAGAAATAAAAATCAAGCGTAGCCTCAGTTTTGACAGGTCACGTTAGTCAAGCTCGCATCAGCTGACTCTCAGCTGATCCACATCTAACTATAGGAATACGACGGCTATCCCTGTATATAAGCTCCTTCAGTATTATCAGAAATTCGGCAGGCAAACCACATAATCTCACAAGGAATTAGGGCTGGGTATTGACACAAATTTCACAATTCGATTTCGATTCACAAGCTTGCAATTCGATTCGATTCGATTACGATTTGATTCGATTCATTATTGATTATTTATATCAGGTACAATACATGGCAAATTTTCTCAAGGAAAACAAATCTCTTAACTAATGCTGTAAACTATGGGAGTCAGTTGTAGTCTAGGCTTTCATTAGCCTACTACAATATTGAAGGTAAAAATGAACTGATTTGTATACAAACTCAAATTACACTTTTATTTATTTTTCTAATCATAAAGTTATATGAAATATAAACATTTAAATGGTGACTGTCATAAAAAACTTGACAGATTTATTCAAACATGCATTAAATATTGAAGAACATAAAAAATTATAATGAATATGTAATATGGTGCATATATTTAGCAAAATGCTCCTCTCTAGAGTTAATTTTTCAAGCTGACTAACGAGTTTATGGTCTGCGGATATGGTTATTCTGAGGTAAATATGACTTTACATGACATTGTTTACAAGCTGTTTCACTGACGTCTTTCCACGGTTGAAACACTGATTGAGCGATTCCATGTGACGATACGGATTTCGATAAGTTTTACTCTATCTTTTAACACACTTTCAGATGTTCATGTTTATTTTCGCACTGTAGTTGGTATTATTAAGGCGGAAGAGAAGATCATGTGCGCTGCTGCTTCTCTGGAGCTAAGCTGCGCCAGAGCGATCTCACGCCACAGCGCCAAAACGGTATATGTTTTTGAATTTCGAAAGAAAATGGACTAATTTGAAATCTGAGACTTTGTTTCATATCAATGGTAACAAAGCGCAAAGATTATTGCGATTTATTGGATGGGATGCGTGCTACAATGTTCCATTCATTCATCAACTGGAAACAGGATAGGCTAATCGATTCTTGGGATTTAAGAATCGAATAAATTGAGAAATCAATCTTTTTTACCCCAACCCTACAAGGAATCGTGCAATCGTGAATTTAGCGCAAGCTTTTCAGGTATTGGCAAAATGCTTGTTGCCTTGGCTCACTCAGGTAACTGTAAAAGCATCCAGAATTGCGCTGTCAGTTGGCTTATGGTTTTGTTTTGGGGGGTTATTGCTGCTCTCCCTGCTCTTATCCATGCTAGGCTGCATGGATGCGCAGGGATTTCACGCCCAGAATGGGGCCATACCGCCAATCCAAACTGTATGCTAATTGTCAATCGTATTTGACGATAGTGGTCCTGACAGAAATCAAGCGTAGCGTTAGTTCTGACAGGTCACATTAGTCAAGCTCGCATCAGCTGACTCTCAGCTGATCCACGTCTATACCTATAGGAATACGACGCCTATCACTGTATACATGTATAAGCTCCTTCAGTATTCATCAGCTATCGCGTATCGCCCAGCTCCTCCTCTCGCCCAGTCAGGATTTGCCATTCTGATTACCCATGAATCAGAATAAATTCTTGAATTATGTTGTGCTTTAAAATCTTGACTTAATTATATCTGAATACATTCATGTTGGTTCTGTTCTGTTTACCCTAAGGGGGGGTTATTGCTGCTCTCCCTGCTCTTATCCATGCAAGGCTGCATGGATGCGCAGGGAGTTCTCACCCGAAACGGAACCAAACCACCAATCCAAACTGTATGCTAATTGGCAATCGTATTTGACGATAGTGGTCCTGACAGAATCACAATTAAGGGAGACATATTTCATAATATAAATATCTTGAAGGTCTAAAGTGGTCTACAGTCTACATTTCAACTATTGTTATCAGAAACTCTTAAAATAAAAGTCACAGGAGTTTGACAAACCTATCCATTTAAAAATGGGTGCACATTCACTGCGGCATCAGAAGAAAACATCAGCTCCACAAACACTTCACAGGCTGAGGGCCTAATTACCTATTTACCTATTCAACTCTCCCCATTCAAAGAGTAAATGAATGATAAATGTGTTCTAATATAATACTGTAGCTGCTGCAATCCGCACAATCACCAGCACACAAAAGAAATTGTGTGAGTCACTGCCAGCTAAATTACCATCCCCATTAAATCAATATACGCCCCTCTACTAATTACAAAGCCTTGTACAGATGCAGCATGAATATGTCAGTATCTGTGGATCTCAAATCCAGTTTTCCTTCACATTTTATGTTCTCCCATAGACCTTGAACTCAAATTGTTTATTCTCTGGTTTAATAAAAATAAATGCATTTTGCATGGATTCCTATTGTTTTAGTTTTTGTATTCATATTTAATTAAGCAACAAAGTAGATCCACAGGAAAAACTCGGGAAAACCACAGCATCGGAACAGGACTGGAACGCAGGAGAAAACGGTGAGAACAATCCCTGGTGAGCCTCAACAACCATCTGACAAAGACATGACAAAGTAAAAAAAAATATATAGGACATCCACATTCAAAACAGCTGGCGATGATCAACCCATCAGCCGCATTAACGAGCTGGGCTGATGAGCCGCGCCCACTCACACCACACGCACACACATAGCGAGGGTGAGTCAGTGAACACATGAATCGTTACAGTACCCCATCACCTAGGAGCGTCTCGTGGTGCTCCCAGGGGAACTTACCCGTTGATTGTAATCATCAATAAGGGAGTGATCCAGGATGTCCCTAGCCAGAACCCAACTTCTCTCCTCCGGACCGTAACGTTCCCAGTCCACCAAGTACTGAAATCCGTGTTTCCTCCATCTCGAGTCCATAATACGACAAACCGAATAGGTTGGTTCCCCATCTACGAGACGCGCGGTGGGGGAACCGGGGCAGGTGGATTAATGTGGGAATGAATCACAGGTTTTATTTTACACGCATGAAAGACGGAATAAATTCTCCTGTACGTAGGAGGGAGTTTGAGGCGGACTGCCACTGGGCTAAGGATCTTAGTGACAGGGAACAGGCCTATAAATTTGGTTTATTAGTTTTTATTACTAATGGAGCGGAGAGGAGTGTTCTTGAAAGAAAGCCACACTTTTGGACCAACGATGTATAAGAGAGGCCTCCACCGGTGGCGATCAGCCTGAGCCTTGGTGCGCGCTCCCACCTGCAGGAGAGTCTCACAGGCTCTCCTCCATGTGTGACGACACCTCTGGATGAAGGCGTGAGCAGAGGGAACTGCGACTTTGGATTCCAGACTAAGAAAAATAGGTGGCTGGTAACCTAGACTACACTGAAACGGAGACAGGCCCGTGGACGATACTGGTAACAAGTTATGAACCTACTCAACCCAAGAGATAAGCTGGCTTCAGGAGGAAGGATTCTGAGACGCCAAACATCATAAGACTCGTTCTAAATCTTGGTTGGCTCACTCAGCTTGACCGTTGGTCTGGGGATTTAACCCAGATGACAAACTAACGCTCGCCCCCAGTGTCTGACAAAACTCTCTACAAAATTTGGATATAAATTGGGGCCCTCTGTCGTAGACCACGTCAGTTGGGAGGCCATGAATGTGAAAGAAGTGATCTACGACAGTAACCGCTGTCTCCTTAGCTTAGGGTAATTTGGGTAAGGGTATAAAATGTGCCGCCTTCGAGAACCGGTCCACTACAGTGAGAATGACTGTATTACCCCGAGATGGTGGGAGACCTGTGACGAAATCTAGCTAGATATGGGACCAGGGTCTTGAAGGGACAGACAACGGTTGAAGCAACCCATCTGGGGGACGATTAGAAGTCTTACCACGGGCAGAAAATTGAGCAGGCCAAAACAAAATCCAGAATATCACAAGCCATAGCGGGCCACCAGAATCGTTGCTTGACCAAAAACTGGTACGACTGACTCCTGGATGACAAGCCACATTGGAACCATGACCCCATCTGATAACATCGGACTCCCTCTGGCACGAATAACCGACCCGGTGGAGAATCGGGCGGAGAATCGGGTGGAGAATCGGGTGCAGAAAGGGGCGTTACCCCTTCTAAGGCTGTACGGACCTTCGACTCAACCTCCTATGTGAGTGTAGAGATAATAAATCTCTCAGGTAAAATGGACTCGGGAGTGGACGGGTGTTCAGAGTGATGAATATCACTCGCTTGATATTCTTAGACCCTGGGCGGTACGAGAGCCAAAAAATCAAAGCAACCAAAAAAAAGTGCCCACCGAGCCTGCCTGGAGTTCAGTCGTTTGGCGGACCTGATGTATTCAAGGTTCTTGTGATCGGTCCAGACGATAAAAGGTTCCCCCGTACCCTCTAACCAGTGGCGCCACTCCTCCAATGCTAACTTGACCACCAACAACTCTCTGTTACCAATATCGTAGTTACATTCGGCAGACGATAAGCGATGAGAAAAAAACGTGCAAGCGTGCATCTGGTCGTCCGCAGGAGACCACTGGGAAAGAACTGCGCCTACCCCCCACCAAGGTTATTATAGTTTTGCATTTTTCATTAGTTTTTATTTTTATTTCGTTTTGACTTTTTGTTTTCAATTTCAGTTTAGTTTTAATTAGTTTTTAAAGTGGGTTTGCTAGTTTAGTTTTTATTTTTTGAAAATGCTTAGTTTTAGTTTAGTTTTTATTAGTTTTAGTGTTAGTTTTAGTCTTTTTTTGTAATTTTGGTTATTTGTCAGGGGCAAGATTGAAGAAGGTCCAAAAAAAAGTATTGTGTAATAATAACTCAACAAAAACATCATACAATTTTAGAAATATGTATTCAACAATAACACCAGTAGCTACATAAAATGTAAATATGTGACCCTGGATGACAAAACCAGTCATATGGGTCATTTTTTTGAAATTGAGATTTATACATCACATGAAATCTGAATAAATAAGCTTTCCATTGATGTATGGTTTGTTAGGATAGGACAATATTTGGCTGAGATGCAACTATTTGAAAATCTGGAATCTGAGGGTGCAAAAAATCGAAACATTGAGAAAATCGCCTTTAAAGTTGTCCATTTATGTTCGCGATTGTGCTGCATTCACTCACAAAAATAAATGTTTTATACATTTACGGTAGGAAATTTACCAAATATCTTCATGGAACATGATCTTTACTTAATATCCTAATGATTTTTGGCATAAAAGAAAAATTGATAATTTTGACCCATACAATGTATTGTTGGCTATTCCCACAAATATACCCGTGCTACTTAAGACTGGTTTTGTGATCCAGGGTCACATATGAGCACAAATATGTAAATAGTCTACACAACGCTCCTAAGTAAGTGCAGAATGTCTAAGTGACGTGTGCCAGGAAAAAACCTAAATAGCCAACAGACGAAAGAAGACACACATGAACGGCATGTATCAACACATTTATGAACCACACAAGACATTGCTTGGAGCTCAATCTCTTTACCTCTACAAAATCCACACGCCGTACCAAAAATCTACGTTACACATCTTCTATACAAAATGCACAACCTATACAAATCCCACAGCTGTACAATTTTCACACCCATACTAAATTTACCCTATACAATACTCATCTGGATTGAAGCAGCAAACATTCAGTGTTAGAGTAAAAAAATGACATAACATTATTTAGCTTTAGCTAATATTTGAATCACAGCTTATATCGTGTTTTGACATCGACAACCCAACTGCATTTTAGCTCAAACTTTCTAAAGAAGCCGCAATCGATTCTCGGGTCGACATTAACACACTGACAAAATTGTATTCAGAATTTAAAATATTTGTTATACTACTTTATAATGTGTGATTGTGTAAAGGTGTCCACGAGATACCAACCTTTCGCGAACTTGCTTTCAACGAACACTCGTTTTCATTCAGACGCGGTGTGCACGGAGGGGAGGGGCTGTGTGTGTGTGTCTGTGTGTGTGTGTGTGTCTGTGTGTGCGTGTGTGTGTGTGTGTGCGCGCGCGCGTGTATGTGAGAGAGAGAGCAGGGAAAGGAAATGCAGCTGAACGAATACGCTGCGTTTTTTAAAAATGATTAACGAAACGCAATATGTGGCGGCCGGTGCGGCGGCCCAAGACTTTGACAAAGACGAAAACTAAGGACATTTACTCTATAATTTTATTTTATTTTAGTTAGTTTTGCCAAATACACATTACAGTTTTAGTTAGTTATCGTTTTTTGTAATGCCTCGTTTTTATTTTTATTTCAGTTAACGACAATGTTTTGCCCACCTAGTTTTCGTTTTTTCGTTCGTTTTCGTTAACGATTATAACCTTGCCCCCCACCTCTGACGCGTCGACCTCCACCATGAACTGACGTGAGGAATCAGGGGCTATGAGAATGAGAGCTGAAACGAAGCGGCTCTTGAGGATGGAAAATGCCGCTTCCGCAGCATTAGACCACCTGAACGCCATTCTGGTGGAGGTCAAGGCGGTCAGAGGAGCGGCTAGTTGGCTGAAATTACGAATAAAACGTCGGTAAAAATTGTCGAATCCTAGAAACCTCTGCAGGGCCTTACGGGAATCTGGAAGTGGCCAATCCACCACCGTCTTAACCTTGTCAGGATCTACGCGCACTCCCTCGGACGAGAGACGATATACCCCAAGAACGTGATTGACTGTGCATGAAACGTGCACTTCTCTGCCTTGACAAATAGCCCATTCTCGAGCAACCTATCCATCGAGGCTCTTGGGTAACTCCAGGGTGTAAATCTCTCTTTGAACACGGTCAGCCAACCCATGCAGGAACACGTCCCACTGCGCCTCCTTGTTCCATCTGCACTCGGTTGCTAATGTCCGGAACTCGATGGAGTAATCGGAGACGTCTAGTTGTTCTGACGAAGGTTGGTGAGTTGACGAGCCGCCTCACGGCCCGCGACTGCGCGGTCGAACACCCGCCTCTTCTCCTCCCCGAGTGCGTGGAATGAGGAACAGCAGAGGTGTTGATTCTCCCACACCGCCGTTCCCCACAGAGCCGCGTGCCTGGAGAGCAAAGTCATTACCAGTGCCACCTTAGACTGCTCGGTAGCAAAGGTCACTGGCTGGAGAGAGAAGAAAATGGAACACTTCGTCAAGAAGGATCTGCAGAGATTGGGCTCGCCAGAATACCTCTCTGGTGTTGGGATACGCTGCTCTGGACGCGATGGAGGAATCCAGGGGAACGGGTGGCGGGGTTGAGGCAGTGGGAGGTCTCAGTTGTTGCAGTTGAGAGGTGAGCTCGGACACCTGCGTTACCAGAGCCTGTATAGCCCAACCAGTGGCGACAATGTGTTCGTCCTGCCGATCCATACGAGCGCTGCTGCTGGCGAACATACCCTCAATTCCTGGCGTCCTCGCTGAATCCATCACCTGGTCAGATGGTTCTGTCATAACTCAGGAGGAACAAGTCAAAGGATTCAGTTGCGAGTGAACAGTAGTGAATTTATTAGTTTCAAATTCAGTAGGTAGTTGTGCAGGTCAGCGTAGAGGCAGGCGTAAGAAGGTTTAAATAAAAATAAAAATTTTATTTATTTGTTTATTTATCATCTTCTCAAACATCTAAGGGAGTTTTTCCTTGCCACTATTTTTGTAAAGCTGCTTTAGAATAATAAGCATACTTAGAAGCACTTCACAAATAATTGAATGGAATACTAAATAAGATTTAGTTTTTCTTCGACCTAAAAATCAAGTTTGTTGTTTTGCTCTTTGCTTGCTTGCTCACTTTGCTACAACGTTGAGTTTTAAAAACACCATTACATGCACTGACGAGTCTATTCTCATTAGACAATAACATAAAAGGGTTATAATATTTGAGGCAACAGCACAATCTGGTCCGACTGCTGTCGTTTTGTTGTTCTTCTGTGAAAGGCTCTGACATCCTGATAATAATTACTGTGACTAAAGCTCTTCTTTTGCCAGATGTTTTGCCATCTGACAGACAGCAAGTATAATGCCCCTTCAAGCAAAAATGCATATCTAAGACAGTGTTTCAGTGCTTAAACACAATTAGTTACAGTCCATTTCCATGCAGCAGAACCAGTGACAACATTGAAAGAAAACTTGTTTCTAGGAGACAATGTTCAAGTATTTATTGTTACCATTATTACATTATAAAACACATATAAACAATATAAGCCAATCTGAAGAACAACGTTTTGCTTCATAGAGCATAGTGTATAAACCCTGTCATCTGGTACATCCCAGTTGAGTTTGGCATTATACTTTGCTTGATTTGTTGCTTTTGTGGAGGTATCTACTACTCATAAAATTCAAACCATAAAATTCCAGCAAGATTTACTTTGAACAATAAATATTAATTTGTATTACATTGCCAAGCTGGAACTGTTTAAATTAAATTTTTGAGTCATTATCAGTTGGCCAATCTTTGTGTCAAAGTTCATTGAGGAATTCTAAATTTACTTCCCAGACCAGATAAGGGTTAAAGTGCCCTATGATATTTTAAAGGCTCCTAATTTAGTTTTGAAGGTCTCCTACAACAGTTTTACATGCATCACAGGTAAAAAAAAAAGTTTCATTTTCTCATAATATACATACCATATCACCACATTTTCAATGATGCTCAAAAGACTCGACAGATGAATCACCAGTCTCTCTAAATCCCTGCTTTCAGTGAACCTACTCTGTTTTAATTGGCCAGACGGCCCACACCGCTTACACCACGTGTCGGAAGTAAACACCCATTACCATAACTGAACCGCAGCTCTGTCTGGAAGCTTCCTAAAGCTCAGTGATTGTACACACTGTATAGACAGCAACAATGACGTCAATTTTACCATATCAATCCGAGCGCTAGTCCGATGATGAAACATTGGAGGAACTAGTTGTTCAACCCGAACCTCCATCGCAAGGATGTCTTGAGCAGGATGTTTCCCAGTGATACACTACTCAGTTTGAGGTAGATTATGAGATGTTGCAAATGTAATTCCTCAGCATCAGCATTAATAAGAGTATGTCTATCAACAAACCGATGTGTATATTTCAAATTTATTGCGGTGCATACGTAAGCAGAGGACTATCTTGAATGACTGATGTAACATTTGTAAAACAAATCTTGCTCCATCCTTTATCTTTACTCAAAGTAGAAAGAACGACAAACAATTTGCATTAATAGAGACAGTTTTAGGTAATAGTGGCCCACAGATGCTAAGCAGAAGTATTTCAGTAAGACAGTAATAACATGAGTTAGCCGGTTAGCTGGAAACTTAAACAATATAAAACACAAAACTTCATGCACTTTCGACTTAGAGTGTAATTACACCTTTGCTATTAATATGTTTATAAGCAACTGAAGAAAGCACAAATGTCAGGGCATGTCAAAACATCTCAAGGACCCCAAAAGACCTTAGACCCCAGAGGGTTAAATTGTTATATTTGATTATTCTAATTGACTTTGACATTATTTTCATTCAAGATTTTAAAAGAATAGTAAAACATTCGCTCACATTTAATGATGCACAGATATCATTAAAGCCTTTTAATTTATGGAGTCAGATGAAATAACAAGTATATACATATGACAAAATGTATTGAATTTAACCAAAAATACTTTGCTGCGAGAAAAGACAGTAACACGCAGAGACCTTCTGTGCTGGTCGGATGCCGGACTTTGGGCCGATCGAGCGCGACCTTACACTTGTATCCAGGTAAAGCTATAAACTTTTTGTTGCTATGCTATACTTCCTTGTTGATTTGTGTATTTTGTATAATAGGGAACATTCCCATGACAATGTTTAGTCAGAGTCACAAACATCCATTTGAGCATCAAAACAAACAGATAATGATTAGGTTGGATAAAGGGTCTTTAGTGTTTAATCTGTCCTAATGATATAAACTCAGTGAAAATGACCTCCTAGTCACTGAGCTGCTCTCCCCTCCAGTGAGGCAATTTAGGTTTCCTTAATAACCTGTGTCTGTAGCAGGGGATTTCTTCAGTAAAGCAATAATCCAGAGTGGAAGAGGGGAAATGGCTTACATGTATCAGCGATTATCTGCATTTCTGTTGAGCTTTATAACTAAGAAGGAACACAGACTAGATAGATAGATATATAGATATATAGATAGATAGATAGATAGATAGATAGATAGATAGATAGATAGATAGATAGATAGATAGATAGATAGATAGATAGATTTACACTGTAAATACACTTTACACTTGGATGGATGGATGGATAGATAGGTTTTGTAAGGACTTTTATGTTGAAGTCTATTCTTGGTTCCCATTGTTTCTGTGTTCACTTCCTGTGTTTGGTTCCTGTTTTGCCTTGTACCTTTTTTGTCACCATAGTTACCCTCATTAGTTCCCATAACATCAAATCACCAACACCTGTTCCTCATCAGCCCTTTGTTAACCTGTCTATTTAAACATCTGTGCTTCAGTTGCTGTTTGTTGTTGTTACACTGCATCTTTAAGCGTTATTGCTGATTTTATGTATCTTTGATTACACTTTTTGCCTGTGTTTCCTGCCTTGTTGTTTATTTGGATTGTTTGCCTGTGTTTTGACCCATTGCCTGCTGTTTTGATTATGATTCTGTACTGTCCTACTGTAATAAATGCTGCATTTGGATCTTCACTTAAGTCTCGGAACAGTTTGTAACAGAAACCTCACCATGTACAGATCCACCCAGCAAACACAGAACGTTCCCCTAACGTTCCCGAATGGTCCCATGAGGTTATTTTTTTGGAAACCAAACAAGAACGTTATAGGAACGTTCCATGTAGGTTATTTTTAGGTTCCATTTTTATAACGTAAGGAAAACGTTCCGGGAACGTTCCCCTAACGTTAAGGGAAAGTTCTAGGAACGTTCTGGGAACCAAAAACTAACGTTCCCAGAACGTTCCCAGAACCTAAATTTGTTTGCTGGGCAGCAGCCTATGAGACCCAGATGGATCCAGCAGTTCGTCTAGTCCGCCTTCATCAGGGAACTCCCTTGCTCAAGGAATGAATGAATGATGAATTTATATATAGGACCACATCCAGGATTTGGTATTGCTAATTTCACTGACCTTCAGACTTTGTTTAATCTTATTGGTTTCTTTAATTATGGACTCAACAACCCTTTACAATCCACACTGATCCATGATGGTGCTCTCTAGTGGTGGGCAGATTGAGGCTTCGTGAAGTAATGAAACAGTTGAACCAAATGTGCCATTTTGTGTCGAGGCTTTGAATCAATCCGACACCCGTCTCAACGGGGACACCTAGTGATCGCTTACAGGTGTTGATCTGAAACCACCTTGACAACGAGCCATAAAAAATGTGTTTTTTGATTATTGTAGCTATTTTTCTAATATGTGAAGCTTGTAACTTGTAGGCTCCTCACTGTGCAGAATGTTATTTTGGTCCTGAAAAATTAATATTAATAAAATACATTGTAGGGTATGGACCAATCAGACACACACTAATTATTCATTATATACAAAGGTTTATGAAACTCCAAAACTAACAGCCCAAATGAACGAACAAAAGGGCAGAAACAGTGTCATGTTACAGGGCATGATAAGGAGATTTTACGACCTCCGAGGAATGTGGCCACATGCACAAGAGAGAGAATCAATGGGAACACAGAAACCCTCTTTAAAACAGACTTTGCTGCATTAATCATAGACTGATCTATAAATGAACATGCATAAAACTGTGATGACTATTGTGACTATTATGTATGGTATGTAACCTGGTATACCACCAACTAACGATCAATGTAACCTCACCTGTATCATGCCTCCTACCCAATTAATCCTCATTTAATGACTCACACTTTGATCTACATCACCTTCTTCTAGAATGCAGTGTGGATGTGTTATAGCTATCTGAGCATTAATGAAGGTATAACCATGCTTGAGACAAAGACTCGTAAATCAACTAAAAGCCACTTTTCCCTCTCAGACATGTCACCGATCTTATTGGTCGAGTTCAACCCTTGGGGTGGATCCTTTCCAGCCTTTATTAGAGACAGTCCACATGTGACCGCCCTCTCTTAGTTCTTTCATCCAGCCGCAACACTGTTCTGGTGATACTGGGGAACCCCCTCCCCCTCCACGGGGGCCCCAGGGCCCAGCAGGCCTCGATCCAACCAGATATGGGCTTAGGCTGGAGAGAGAAGACTCTCTCACAAAGAACCAAGGACAATCTCAGGAGTTTTGGAACAAAGACTCCAACCAACAATGACTCTAATCACCCACTCTTCCGACTTCCTCACTTCTCCTAGGTGCTCGGCGTGGCCTCAACAGGGCCTCAGGCCTTGAACAAACCAGCCATGCGTTCCTGGAGAAAGAGAACTCTCAACCAACTACCAATTGACACTGCTGGAACCATCAACTACTTAAATTTTCAACAGCTTCAAGAATTGTTCCCACTACAAATGCAAGTATTCAATTCAATGAAATGTGAAAATGAAATTCTCATGGTTCTTCTCATAGTCCCTTTTTCCGGTTTCCAATTTAATCACATCACTAACCTATTTCTGTATTTATGTGTGTTTAGTTTATTAATGTTTATGATTTAGTTAATAAAACGTATGCACTTTATGTATTTGGTTCTGATTTGCTTGCAATACGAAGTCCCTTTACGGTTTTTGTACATACTAAGAAATAATTCTTCTTCTGTGGCCAGGGAAGATACCCTTTTCTTAGAATAAATTAATAATCAAAAGAGTTCGTTGGATGAACTGATTAATTGATTATAATATTGATTTAGCCATGTCAAGTTAATCCAATTAAATGACCCACATATTCATAATTAATCATAACAAGTTATTATTGATTATTAATATTTCATATAGCTAGGTTCCTTACAACATCAAGCAACAATGTCTCACTTTTTTAGAGATTCTTATGAAAAATATTAATTTCTCTTCTTTGGAAGGACTTAGCCTACTTTTTTTAACAGATAATTTCTCCAGTCTTTGAAAAAAATCCTCTCACAAAAACCCACAAGGTCAAGATGAGTTGACTTCACTTTTTATACAGATGTTCGATTGTATGGTCTGTTCCCGACCCCGTCAATCAAACGCTGAATCGGCGGAGCACGCCACCTATCGAAACACTCAGAAGCTTCATTTAGCCGTAGTCACGTGACGAGGGTGTTTTGAATCACGCTTCGGATCAGGGTTTTGAAACATCTGCGCTTCGGGATCTCGCAAAGCTTCGGAACGACTGTTTCGCGTAAGCCATCCCTAATGCTCTCCAGTGGCTCCAGTTGTCACACCAGAACCACACAGCTTGTGAATATTAGATGCTTAATTAAAAAAATTCTGCTTTAGTTTTTCAGTAGCAAATAACCAAATCCAAACCTTTCTTTTCCAAATATTGTCATAATCCAGTGAGATTTTTGTAGAACAAGTACTGCAACAGATGGTATGACCCACTCAGCCCTGATCTCAACCTCATCGATTCAGTATGGAATTACACTAAGAGACTGAAGCAAGTGAGGAAAAAATGCCAGCCAAAATTCATAGATGAAGCATGGGAACGTTTCCAAAATGCTCAGCTCAACAACCTACCTGCAAATTACCTTGAAAATATTATTGTGATTTAGCGATTAGAAGTTGAATGATAAATTGGATATTTATTTTTTTGAAAATATCCTTATTTACAGCATCATTTACACAGTATTGCACTTCTTTTCTACTTTTGGTGGACTTTTAGTTCTTTCAAAGACAGTAAAATGAGAATATTATTTGCTGAAATTGAAAATAACAGTTTTATCTAGCGATTCACAATGCCATTACATTCCTCCAAGCAATTTAATCAGGTTGTTGAAGGCTAGTAACTTCTTGATTAGAAATTCTCTTTTGGTCAAAGTTGCTATTTTGCTTTGCTGCTTATTTATTTTTTAAAGTGTGTTTGATGGTCAGCCATGGACCACAGTTTGCTTTAACCGAGCCCGGATAACATTCCTCAAAGGAAGCCTGATACTCAGAAAGCTATGCTTTTGGCAAATTCTTTTACATCAATGTGAGCAGTGTGCCAACACCATCAAAGAACAAGAACAGATGCTGTACTGTTATATAGGCAAAACATATTAATAGAAAAGTTAAGACTTAAAAAAAAAAAACTGACAATGATTGGAAAGGCATATTCTTTTGAGCACCAGCTGTCATTGTTTCTTACTAAGTACTCTGCAAACTCAACACCTGCACACAGAAGGAGGCACAAACATCAATTACCGAGCAACAGCAATGTTACAGCACAGGAGCTTATTAAACATACAAACCCAGGACTCAGGAGGAAATAAGTTTGTTAAAGCAGTCCCTGAGCATATCATAGAGCTTATCTAATTTCTAAGGTTGTCATCATCTGATCTGTTAAATAATGAATGAGAGACTTATTGCACCCAGTGGGTCTGTGCCTTTTATAGGACAGAAACAAGTTCCTGGACGTCAGAAGAACGTAGGAATCAATGCATATAAAGGTACCATGGAAAATTTCCTGTTTGCTCTATCTGATCTGTTGCGTGCAACGGATTCCCAGCTGACGTAATGTCACCAGCAGACACCAGTCACACTGGCATTCTGCTCTCAGGTGGGACATGGTGAATAAACACTTCTTTTGCTTCTCCAAACACCAGTTCTCAGTACAGTAGTTCAGAACAGCCATCTGGGGAACCAATATCAAGAAATTACTTAACTGCATCAGGCTTAGTTTTTGATTAGTTAGACACATGCTTTCTAATTAAAAAGCAAAATACAATGAAACTTTTTTTTTTCAAGGAATTTTAATTCTGAACTTTTACCATAATCCGTACCATTTTGGTAAATTGGTGGATAATTTGTATGTATTCGAACAATCTCATTCTTACATTTTCATATAATCTTCTTACGTTCCAATGACAGGTATGTTTAGAGGTGCAGGTTATGGGTTGGCCTTCATGCTTACTTTTTTCTAATAATCGTACATTTGTGTATGAATCACATTGAACAAATTCATGGAAAATCACCACCTCGTAACATAGTTATGTTTTCCCATGAAAGTCAGGCATTCATTATTAGGGCGTCACACATAACATGGAAGTAGTCAAAACAACAATTAACCCCAATAACTAAATCTGCACTTAAAATGCTGGAAAATTGTTGATTTAAATTTATATCACTTATTCATACATTTTAACAAAACTAAATGTTTTTACATAAAGCAAAACGAGTTCGAATAAATAACTTTACAGATTTTTCCTACATCAAACCATTAAAAATGATTGAAATGCAGCATACAAAATTAAAATAACTTGCTAAATCATTCATTATAATTCACTACTGAATTACTTTCTGCTCACTGAGCTCTCTATAGATAGATTAAACATATTATTTGACATTATCTATATTACAGATCAGTGTTTCCGCAATGTTTAAAATCAACACTCCCCTACTAACATCACAACAAGGCAATTTATGCATTATATACAGTTGCCCACTTAAATACAACTTCATTTGATCAGTCAAGTGCTCAGAACTCATAACTGCGATTTTTCTTACTTCACTTGAAGGGCACAGTATATAACTATTTAGTTATAGCTATATCATATAAAGCAAATGATTGTTAAAGTTAATGATTAATTGTTGATCAATTAATCTGGATTAAAGATTTAATCTATTAGGTTTAAAGATTATCGATTAAATTAAAGCACAACTGTGTTCAGTAATCATACAAGCAGGTGGCGAAGACCGTCATCCAACGTTAGTGTGCGCACTACACCTTGCACGCTGCATGTACTGTATAATATAAAACGCGCACCCTTGCCTTGTTGAAAAAATTTATCTGTAGTAAAATTATGGGCATCTCAAATACTGTGATAAAATGTCTAAAGTATAACATGGTAAAATCAGATCCAAAGCATGCACTTCCACAGCAAAGTAATATGTTGCTCAAATTGGGTGCTCCACAAGGAAATTAATTAATATAAAAGGAACAAATGTTGGCTCACCATGGCTCCAAAAATGTGAAAAATGTAATGGTAGACTCACACACAGGTGTTCGTCAGACAATTAAGAGTTAAAACACCACGCCTTTATACTCACAGGTGAAAAAAAAACACACAAAAAAAAATTACACACACACACACACACACACACACACACACACACACACACACACACACACACACACACACACACACACACACACACACACACACACACACACACACACACACACACACACACACACACACATATATATATATATACACATATACATACATATACAATACAAATAATAATACCAATATCACCAAGAAAAATAAAGAAAGGCAAAGTAAAAATACAAAAATAATGCATACTAAATGTGAAAGTAAAATTAAACATACAAAGTTAATATCAATTTAAATAGTGATACCTGCATAAGACAAAAAAAAAAAAAAAAAATTCAAGAGCAAATCTTAAAGACACGGACGAATATCAAATTCTTCATATATCTAATGTGTAAATCCAGAAGGTTTTAGAAGTAAATTATTGATGTCGCCTCCGTGCCGTGGACACTTCACCAATTCTATTCCTAAGTATTGTAAGGTAGAAACAGAATGTCTAAAAGTAGCAAAATGCTGAGCGACCGGACTTTTAAAATCTCGATTTCTGATAGAACAACGATGTTCCGAAATGCGGGGTTTTAAAGATCTACTAGTTTTGCCCACATAGCAAAGGCCGTAAGGGCAGCGCAACATGTAAATTACATTAGCCGTTTTGCCAGAAATTCTGCCTCTTATATAGAACATTTTTGCAGTGTGAGGATGTTTAAATGTTTTAGTTTTGTAAGTGAATTTACATTGTTTACAATTACCACATCTGTAGTTACCAAAGGGCACCTTGTCTAAAGAACGTTTTAATGACTCAGGATGGTAAGATGTACCATGCAGCAATGTGTTGCGATCAGTAGGTTTTCGATACAAGCTTGTCTCAAGACAAGATGTAGACTTGATAACGAACACATCTAAAAAGTTATTTTTCTCTATTCTCTTGATGGAATTCAATGGTAAATGTCAGTGCACTGCAGTTATTATTAACCAGTTTGTGAAAATCTAACAATTCAGACACAGTACCATTCCATAGCAAAAATACATTGTCAATGTAACGTATCCATAGCACAATGTGTTTTAAGAAAGGGTTACAATCTGGGTGATACACAAATCATTGTTCAAACATACTGCAAAACAGGGATGCATAGCTAGGGGCCATTTTTGAACCCATACTGACACCAGAGATCTGTAAATGAAAATCAGATCCAAATAAAAAATAATTAAATGACAATACCAATTTGGTCAGTTCTAATAAGCATCCAGTGCTGGAAGTTCTATCAGAATGTTGATCAAGAAAAAGTTCAAGGGCTTCAAGCCCATCTTGGAATGGAACATTGAGTGATTCAACATCTATGGTCACCAAAAGAACAGGAGAGTTAGGTAATGTCACAGAACTTATGAGTTAAATAAAATCCATAGTGTCTCTGATATAAGAGGGCAATGACGAGACCAGAGGTTATCTGGAATCGACAAAGGCCAAAATCTTCTCTGTGAGTGAGCCGATTGCTGCAGGGGGAATGTCTTTATATATTTTGTGGATTTTTGAAAGTATATATAGAACAGGTGTAAAAGGATGTTCAACGCACTTCAGCCTTATTTATGGTGACAATTTTATTCTGCCTGTCTGTCATTTCTAATAAGAAATGACAGAGCTCTGTTTGAATAAGCGCTGTGAGTGAGATGTTAGAGGTTAGTGCTGTCTGTGTGTCTTTAAGCATCTTTGCTCGTGTTCAGATGAGCAGAAGGAGAAATCTGCTTGTTAAGTTGTGATGAAACTAATACCATTTCCAAGTCCAAGCTTTCCACTCCGTTTCTATTGAAAATACATTCTCTACAGTCTTTTATGGGCACTATTTGTTTATAGCATACATTTAAGCTAAGCTTTTAAAAATGCACTGTGCATATTACAGTCTCTGGGATCACGGCATCCTGATATTTTGAAGATTCAGAAAAGATGAATCACTATCATGGCCAAAAGAGATTTCAGCATGAAGATATACGGTGCTGGTCATATAATTAGAATATCATCAAAAAGTTGATTTATTTCAAGAATTCAACTTAACAGGTGAAACTAATATATTATATAGACTCATTACATGCAAAGTAAGATATTTCAAGACTTTATTTTTTATAATTTTGATGATTATGGCTTACAGCTTATGAAACCCACAAAATCAAAATCCCAGAAAATTTGAATATTACATGAAATCACACAGTAATTACACATGAATACCATGGTCAGTGAACCAGGTTTTGGTTCTTTTGGCAGTGTGGGCAGGTGCAAATCCTGCTGGAAAATGAAGGAAGCATGAAGTGCTCTGAAAATGTCCTGGTAGACGGCTGCGTTGACTCTGGATTAATAAAGCACAGTGGACCAAAGTCCTCTTTTCTGATGAGAGCAAATTTTGTATCTAATTTGGAAACTATGGTCCCAGAGTCTGGAGGAAGAATGGAGCGGCACACAATCCAAGATGCTTGAAGTCCAGTGTGAAGTTTCCACAGTCTGTGTTGGTTTGGGGAGCCATGTCATCGGCTGGAGTTGGTCCACTGTGCTGTTCACTCAACGCAGCCATCTACCAGGACATTTCCAGAGCACTTCCTGCTTCCTTCAGCAGACCTGCCCACACTGCCAAAAGAACCGAAACCTGGTTCACTGACCATGGTATTCATGTGTAATTACTGTGTGATTTTGTCACGGTGTGGGTTTTGTGTCTTGTTCCTTGTTCTTGTCTGTCATGTGATTCCCTGTTTGTCATGTGATCCTGCCATGTGTCTTGTCCCATGTTCAGCTGTTCCCCGTTATGTTGATTAGTCTTCCCAGGTGTTTCAGTTTAACCACGCCCCCTCGTTATCTTGTTTAGCTTGTGTTCCCTTGTATTTAAACCCTGTGTTTTAGTTCAGTCCTTGTGAGTTCTTGATGTTGTTATGTTTGCTATTCCTGTCTTCGTCTTCGTGTTCCTGTTCTGAGTTCCCTCGAGATTACTAGTTTGTTAAATAAAGTGCTTGCGATTGGATTCACTCTCTGCTTCATTCCTGCCAGTACGTAACAGATTTCATGTAATATTCTAATTTTCTGGGATTTAGATTTTGTGGGTTTCATAAGCTGTAAGACATAATCCTCAAAATTATAACAAATAAAGTCTTGAAATATCTCACTTTGCATGTAATGAGTCTATATAATATATTAGTTTCACCTGTTAAGTTGAATTCTTGAAATGAATCAACTTTTTGATGATATTCTAATTATATGACCAGCACCTGGTATACAGTATTTCAGCACATAGTGAGTGTATATTAGCACTGTTTGTTGTTTGCTTTTGGGATCTGATAGAGAGCATGGCTCAGAAACATTGGTAGGCAATTTGTTTAGAAACACTTTTTGTTATACTGGTTGAAACTCTCTTCACATCCTGATAGCAATCAATGATAGAAGTTGTCTAAATATTAAAACATGTACATACTAGTGCTGTCAAACGATTAAAATATTTAATCGCGATTAATCGCATTAATGTCATAGTTAACTCGCGATTAATCGCATTTAATCGCACATTTTTATCTATTCTAAATGTCTCTTGATTTCTTTTTGTCCCATTATTTTTTCTCATTTTAATGCTCTTATCAACATGGAAAAGTGGATTGGCTTGCTTTGTGCAAATGTTTTTTATTGAAAACAACATTGGCATATATTGTGTTCAATTTCACACTAAAACATTCTTACTTGGAGCAAATAATCTCTCACACAATGTAACACTGTCCATCAATAAAAGGGTGAAAGAAATACTGACGAGGTCCTGATATTGACGAGGGGGCGGAGAATTCGCATCAGCTGTGTGTGTGTGTGTGTGTGTGTGTTTGGCCATCATCAAGTGGTATTTCAGACTGGACGTGCTGCGATGATGATAGCTCAGTTCACAACGACAAAACACACAGATCACTTTGGTCTCGTCAATGGAACCATTTGGCAACTTTTTAAAAGTAAACGTTCCATTCAGAATCTTATTGGCATCCATTTCGGTGTCTCGCGCTCGTCATCCACTCAAAACTGGACGTTTTGAACGTTCCTATAACATTCAGAAATAACGTTTTTATAACTTAATGGGAACGTTATGAAAACGTTCTTATAACCTAAAATTGTTAGCTGGGGAAGAGGAGAGATTCGCGATTGCACTGAACACGTTTTAAGTGCAGGCACATATTGTCCTAGCGAGCCCAGAGAAAATTCTAACAAGAGCAGCGTGTATCTGAGAGCACGCGACTCGAGCAGAGAGATTCGTGCTCGGCACATTATATTCCACGCGCGAGCAGAGAGATTCGCGCTCGCGCATCCGGCTCGCAAGCCCAAACAAGTGTGTGCGGCGTGCCTGTTGTTTTGTTTCCGGTCTAGCTAGATCCGCTTGCGCTTTCAAAACGTCCATGCCGCGTCCTATTGCAAAAGCATGTGAAAAAAAACGACAAAGTTTGCTAGGCCAAAAAGACCGTTAATCGCGCGATAAAAAAATTAACGCCGTTAAAATGGGTTTGCGTTAACGCCGTTAATAACGCGTTTAACTGACAGCCCTAGTACATACATTTTCTGTGGAAGTCTCAGGACCAAAAATTGTTCGTCCAATCATTGCATTTCACTGCCAGTCATATGTATTTCCATAACTCCGCGTTTCGTAAGGTTATGCAGAGTTGTAGACAAACAGCAGCCGCCTTTTACAGTTCCTCCTGAACCAAAACATGCTGTGTGTACAGCATGTGGTAACATTAATTAAAATATGGCAACCCGTGACGTTCTACCCGTAGCTGTTCACGTCCTCAGACTTGGATTGATGGGTTTCTACGTCAACACTATCAGCGGCGAAATTAATCTGCAGCAGTCAGGTGGTACAAGTCAGAGCTCTTTAAGTTTTTTTACAATCATTATTATTGTAATGTTATGTGTTTTGAGACATGAGGTAATTTAGCGCTGTCTCTCGTAACACTTTGCAGAATCTGCTGTGTGCATTTATGTGTTTTGGAGGAGGTGAGGCTTTGAGATGCTTTGAATGGAGGGTGGGATCTCATGCTTTCAAAGCTAACTTGCTATTGCTAGCCTCTCTACAATTGCCTACCCTACCTTTAATAGACTGGTGCACTTCATATGAAGAGCACTATTTGTGCCTCTTGTACCAGACACCACAGCACTTATGACAGACGTTAAGTGAAGAAAACGGGCGCAACATTAGTCTAGTAGCATTTCAGTGGTGAGCAGTAACTTCTTTAACCAAGATAAAGGTGATGTATTAAACTTCTATGACACTGATGGCACCTTGCAAATTTACAAGAATAAAGCATATTTTCAAACAACTTTTCAAATACCCCTTACATGCCCTTTCACCCATTCCACCTATACTAACTCAAACATCACAATCACAGCTCTTGTCTGCATGTCTCAACAGGTAAACGCAGGCTACTTTTAATAAAAGGTCCAACATATAGGAATACTTTAAGCTGTGTTGTAAGCAAATACTCTGTCCAGAGCGAACAAGGGTATCTTGATTATAATAACGTTTCTGCACCGGTCTAAACTGACACATCAAAATAAACATTATAAACTAATACATTTGTCTTTCTGAACGGGTGCATCGTGATGTTGTATGGTATTGAAGCATCCATTGTAGCGCGTTGCATCACAATGCCCGTTCACTTGGATGTCACTTTCATGACATGTTTAATAAAAGGTCTAAATGCAGCAAATTTTGGTTTGCACTTCTATAACCGAAGCTAAATTTGTTTTCCCATGTAACACATCAGCCATGGTCCCACAAACACAAACACCCTCTTGGTGTTGCCCAGCTGGAAAGAGATTGACGGATCTGAGCGGGCCGCTCTCAGTGTTTTGATGGTGCCTGAGGAGGCTCAATGTTTATACTATTGAGGGAGACAAACCCATGAATGAAATAGTAATAGTAAACAATGAACAATTAACTGGTATAAGAGAGTGAGAAGAACGTATTTTATCATGAAAAAAAATCTTTTACACTTTTACACTTTTAACTTTAACGATCATTAATTTGAATGGAAATGTATTATTAATATTCCTGAAAACTGAAAATGTTTTTCAGCATAAGATTTAATTTACATATTATAGTAATATAAATACTAGGCATACAGGATTTGTTTGGAGGGTTTTTAGAAATTTTCTTTCACAGCTCTGAACAGGACTGAATTACTGAATAGCCTACATACTTTTTTTTAACAAAATCCTCATTTTATTAAAATATCTCTAAATTAAATTGGTGAGTGTATCAATTTTCTTCTTCTAAGCAGCTGTGCCTTTTCTCCATGCCCAGCTGACCGCTTTATTATTATTCTAGATACTAACCTCCTATTTTTGGCTCAAAATAAAGTGAAGACTAATGTGTAGTTAGGTTAATTACCAATACCAATACCGACTTAATTACCTACTGAATATTTGACACTTTACTTAATTAGATTCCCTGTAACATAAACTTGCATAAAGAGGGTCAACAGAACTGAGCCTGATACCTGTGCAATGCTAAGTTGAATTCCTTTCATCATCTATGTCAAGTCTCTACTTGGGCAGACAAATCAATCTTATTTTGACATTAAAATGTAATTAGAAATTTTGTTATATATTTATTTAACCTGAATATTGTGTATTATAAACTTCAAAGTGAAAATAAGCAGCGTTAAGTATGGAAGATAGGAACTAATTTTCCTTTCATTCCTCTGAACCCAAGCAGAAATGCTGAAAAGTGCAAGTACAGCACTCATGTTTTCAGAATGAATCATGTTTGCCAGTTGTGATAGAGAATGATGCACATTTAGTGATGTTCCATTTAAAAGGTATTAAATGGTTTATCATGTTCAGTAAATTTTAATATAAAAAGCAAGTATATATGTAATAATAAATGGCAACAATTACCTTATAAATTGTATAACTTGGTAAATTAGTAGAGGTAGTAGGTGGTATCAGATAAAAAATAAATAAAAAAAGAAGGGATATAGCCTATATTCTTACTCTTTTCTTATAAATATCATCATTGCATGTACAAAACTCAACTTATACTGTTCCTATTATCTGTTTCTGCTTCAAAATTAAGAAATTTTTACCTGTATTGTATCTATTAATTGGAAGCCGTGAAGCATGGCCTTCATAATGAATTTTGAAAAGGAAAACATTCTGAGTATGACTCAACCCATTGAACTTACAGCATTCACAACTACATTTTGATAGAATGAATTGTATAAGCATGAATGCAGGATGTTGTTGAATGCAGTCAAATCAGGTCAGGTTCTGGAATGTACCTTGAAGACCATTACAATGTCCAGTCAGTTTCAAACAGCAAACAATGACAAGAAAACTTTAAAACAGAAACACATTATCGCAGACGTGACGACTAAGTGAATAAAATTTTCATCTAAACATCTTCCAGTTGAAATAAACAAATACAAATGCTTTCTCGTTCCTGATAAGGTTTCCCAGGAAGCTGGAAGGCTTAAAACACTTTTTACTTTTCTGACCCTGCTGTAAAGTAAACTGAAAATGCATATTTTAGACAAAGGCCTACAGCAGCTTTGATCTTTGTAATGGTTCTCAGTAAGCTAGTAGGCTGAAATCTCACACTAGCTCTCAAACACTCTCTGGTTTCCTGATCCTTGGTCATTTCTACACCTCACTGACCTATGGTATAAAAACTGAAAAAGCATATTTAGAGTTGTACAATGCAGTTGTTTCGACCTTTATAAATAGCCTTTCAAATAAGTTAGAAGGTTGAAATTTCAGAGCAGACCTCTCTCTATAGTTTGATTAGGCTACACAGTATCTATATTGAGCTCTGAATTACATTAAATTAAATTATTTTAAAATAAATAATACATTTTCTATTAAATCTGTGAAAGGATGAAAAATAAAGGTCAAATGTGTATTACTTGGAAGTCTTGGAATTGTCCTTTTCCTTTAAAATTTGTATTTTAACAGTTAGCAATGATGACCACTGGCATTGACCACAGAGACCACATTGTGTGGGCGATAGAAATTTTAAATATTCTCCTGCCAAACTTCATGCTATGTTACATTTAATGTTTAGTAAACTGTTAATTAATATATATTTAATTATTTGTATATTTTAATTTAAGAATAACTTTTAATCACTACACAACTTGGTCTCTAAGGGTTATTGATAAATAACTTGAATATGCCTCCCATGGTGCACTGAGAAGTGTTAAGAATCTGAAGTGCGGATTACTTAGTGGAAAACCAGGCATTAAGAAAAATGACTTTGAGCACAGTCAATAGAGCACACTCTTATCCTAAGATTAAACATCCAGAGGCTAAAGTTCCAAAGTATGTGCAAAGCTGATGTAGTCTCTGCCCCAAATGACACCAACTTGTTTATTGACATCTAGTCATGCAAGTAATGCCTTTAGGGCTGTATTTAACTTCATTTCTGAATTTCTCTGCATATTGCGTCTGTCATTAGCAGCTACTTGTATGTGTATATTTGTTGCAGTAGATAAAAGGTCAAACAAACATTGAAATAATTGTGTAAAAATTGCTCATATCATCCTGAACACTAAAAATGCTTGCTGACTGACCAGAACACATAAAATAAAAATAGAAAAACACATAGCCTTTATCTGAGTTATAATAATAGTGATAATAATAATAAACTTTATTTTATATAGCGCCTTTAAAGCAGCTTCTCAAGGCACTTTACACAATAAAAAGCATACAAAACAACAACAACAAAAACCCACACTGGAATACAAAATAATTAAAACCATCAAGAAAATGTACCCCCCCCCCCCCCCCCCCCCCCCCCCCCAAAAAATGTAGATTAGATTTAAAAAGGCTTACATTTTGTGCATCTTTAATATGACCTCCAGAGTCTAGGAGCATAGGATGAGAAAGCCCTGTCCCCTACAGATTGCAAACGTGTTTTACATGGAACAGCAAGTAAACCAGCTTTAGAGGAGTGCAAATGAAGCTTAGGAGTATATAAAGTTAAAGGGCGCAGACAGATACTGAGGGGCCTTATACTGTATATGTAAAGCATAAGGATTTTAAAATCAATGCGGAACCTGACTTGGAGCCAGGGCAAAGACTTCAATGTTGGAGTGATGTGTTCATTTCTCCTGACACCAGTCAGGATTCTAGCAGCAGAATTTTGCACAGACTGCAATTTGTTGAGTGTGGTTTTAGGAACCCCAGCAAGAAGTGCTTTGCAGTAGTCAATGCGGGAAAAAACAAAACTATATTGATAAGCCTTTCAGTCACAGGAAAAGATAGTGTGTTTTTTATTAATACTTTTATCAGTAGCCTACTTTTATCATTACAATCTGTACATTACAATCTGTACAATCATTGCAGTCTGACAGAAATCATTGAGTGCTGCTGTCCATCAACATATTGTACAAGGTTTGTTTCTTTTGGTGACCAATTTAACAAAAAAATTGAACTTGGAAGTATGTATGCTCCTAAACAAAAATATAAAATATAGAGCATTTTGGACATTGAGAAAATAATCTATTTAAAGAGTTTGCCTTTTCCATATCTTGCTTCAATAGTTGTATTTTCATGTCTGGAGGGAAGTTTAGAATCCCACACCCGTTCTTCTTTCCATGCATTTATTAACACCTAGTCTGGTACCAACAAAGGCACAAGAAAGAGACAGATGAAACATGGGACTAAATAAATACACGTTGTCTACATTCTTTAAGCAGTCTCTGGTGTTTTCCATAAACATGTGCATTTATCATCGCAATGGTTAGCATAAGTAGCCTTTAGCATTGCATATAAATATATTTCTACCTCATTCTGTGATCAGAACACAATCGTAAGTTATTTTATACACACTGGTGTCTGAAAGTAAGTTTTGAGCTGAAAATTGTTTTAAATGTCTTAAATTTTGAGGTTAGCTAGTAGCCTGGTAAGATAATATAGGAAATGAGCAGCAGTGCTAACCCTCTCCAGACTCAGGTAAACTCTGCCTTTGTTGCTGACCACTCTTCAAGTCCCAGTTACCCCAAGGTATTCGGCAGGTCAAAAAAAACCTGGAAGTTGGCCCACTCAAGTCCCGGAAGTGACCGTGTAAATGCGACACGCTCGCCTTTGGCCCGACAGTGTTAACATGGCTATTGAAAGCAGCAGGCCCAGACAGCGTTTCACCAGCCTGTCTGAAATCTTGCCCTGACCAGCTGGCCCCTTATCTTCACAAAGACCTTCAACAGATCACTGGAGCTATGCAAAGTCCCTTCCTGCTTCAAATGCTCCACCATTATCCTCATCCCAAAGAAACCCAAAATCACAGAATGACTACAGACCCGTTGCTTTAACATCTGTGGACATGAAGTCATTTGAAAGACTGGTGCTGGCCCATCTGAAGGACATCGCTGGACTTTTTCTGGACCCCCTGCAGTTTGGTAATTGGGCAAACAGGTCTGTGGATGATGTGGTCAACATGGGACTGCACTACATCCTGTAACATCTCATCAGACTTGGGTGAGGATCCTGTTTGTGGACTTCAGCTTGGCTTTCAACACCATCATCCAAACACTCCTCCATCCAAACTAAGCCAGCTCTCTGTCCCTAGCTCCATCTGTAAATGGATCACCAGCATTCAACAGCTAGGCAACAGCTAGTGAGATTGGGAAAATTCACATCTAACACTTGTACAATCAGCACTGGCACCCCCAGGGATGTGTGCTCTCCCCACTGCTCTTCTCCCTCAAAACCGATGACTGCACTGCAAAAGACTCCTCTGTCAAGCTACTGAAGTTTGCAGACGACACCACATTCATCGACCTCATCCAAGACAGTGACAAGTCTGCTTTCAGACAGGAGGTTAAAGAGCTGTCTGTCTGGTGCAGTCACAACAACCTGGAGCTTAACACGCTCAAAACAGTGGATATGATTGTGGACTTTAGGAGAAACCCCCCAGCACTCCCCCCACTCACCATAATGAACAGCACTGTGGCAACAGTAGAGTCATTCAGGCTCCTGGGCACTGACATCTCTCAAGACTTGAAATGGGACACTCATTTAGGCTCCATTGTGGAAAAAGGCCCAGCAGAGGTTGTTTTTTCATCAGCTGAGAAAGTTGAATCTTCCACAGGAGCTGCTTCTGCAGTCCTTCTCTGCAGTCATAGTCTGTCTTCTGCACTGTTTCTGTCTGATTCAGCTCGGCCACCAAATCAGACCTCAGAAGACTATACAGAGGATAGTCCGGACTGCTGGGAGAATCATCGCTACACTCCCTTCCCACTCTCCAAGAACCGTACTCATCCAGAATGAGTAAAAGAGCCGGTAAAATCACTCTGGACCCCTAACATCAAGGCTACTTCCTCTTTGAACTGTTGCTGTCCAATCGTAAGAGCACTGTACACTATTTATACTCATATTTATCTAGTATACCATAGCTCTTATTCACATTCCCTTGCATTGTATAACAAACCTGTACATCATTGGCTATTGTCTATTCTGTATATTGTGTATTTTTGTATATTTATTTTTATTACCTGTCTTATTATCCACTGTAATTCTGTGTGTACACTGGAAGGCAAAGTGGTAACACACTTTAGATTAGGGAACACTATTCACTAGTTGCTTATTAGCATGCTGTTACTAGCATATAGGCTGTTTATTAGTTATTATTATAAAGCACATATTAAGGACGTATTCTGCATGACAGGATCCCTTAATCCTACCTCATACCTAAACATAACCACTACAAAAACTACCTCACTAACTACCAATAAGCAGTAATTAGGGGTTTATTGTGGGAAAACTCCTAGTTAATAGGATTTAGTTCATATATTTTCCGTAATCTAAAGTGTTACCAACAAAGCTTTAGTTAGCTTTAATGAGTTAATAGAGCTGCCAAGCTGAATTGAAGTATTATGCCTGCTGTTTTAATCTCATTCCAAAAAGAATCATTCCAAAGAAAGAGTACACAAATTCAAAAGCATTTATTTTAAATACTTTTCTTTGTGTGTGCATATGTGTAGGCATGTGTTTGTGGGTGGTTGACAGGGCACAGTTATTTAAATGTCCATTTTAAAATGAACATCATTATGAGCATATGGTGTGACAGAATGGTTTCTCTCAGATTTCTGCTGAAATAAATACTATGGAAATAAATCCCAATTTAGACTAAAATATCTTAAAGGGGTGATGAACTGAGAAATCAAATTTTCCTTGAGCTTTTGACATACAGGAGGTCTTCATACTATAAGAATATCCTGTAAGTTTCAGAACTGAAAACTTCCTTGTTAGTCCAATAAAAGTTTATATTGAGACCAGGCTCAGCGAACGACAGGTTTTTCAAAGTGGGGATCTATGACATCAAAGAGGATAAAACTCCTCCTCTGCAAAAGGAGATCAACGCCTACTTCAACACGGCCTGTTTAGCCCCGCCCACCGACTCGCGCATTACATGCTATAACATAGACCTACGACGAGGTAATTTTGCTAAACTGGATCGAGCTACCAAGCAATAAACATTTACAAAATATTGTGCTGTACCTGGTTGTGGAAGAAGACAGTTGCTGCATAAGCTTCCTTCGGATTCCAATATTAGGAATGCGCGGTTAAGCTTTATTAAATCAACAGAAAATCAGTCACAATTTCCAACACAGGCTCTGCAAACAGACTTTTACGGATCTGCCAGCAACGCCACAAACATGTAAGTAACCATGTTTATTTTAATGCCTGATCTGTGAGCAGTGATTTCTGATGTGTAATTATTCAAGTTCAGTATTATCTTTCTCTCAAAATCATTCAATACTGTTTATGCATCAGTGACTAAAAGATCAACTTCACATTGTTTCTCTTAAGATGAAATAATATTAAAACTGTGATTAAGTTATAGAAAGAAAGCGACCAAATAACGCTCCCTTTCCAATCGCCCAAGCTGTCAGTCAATCAATCACACAGCAATCACAACACTGTTACACTGCACAACGAAGCTCTACCTGTATTTACGTCATGTTTGCATTGTTATTTGGTGAAAAAGCATTCGTGACTGTGCAAAAACTGCGAGCAAAAATGAGATATTTTTTCACGCGATCACCAGACTGTATGTCATCTGCTCGGCTCATCACTGCAACCTTTCATGTGATTGAATAGATTTAAATATAATGCTTTAAACAATACATTTAAAGATTTGTTAATCTTCTCGATAGCTGTAATAGTAAAAACGTAGTAGTTTCCGAGAGTTTCACATGTAATACTAGCTATTTTATATGCAAACATGTCAGCCAATCACAGCAGTGGGCGTTTACACTGAAGTCTCACAGCAGACACGCCCCTTCAAACAGAGCGTTCAAATCAGAGGCTAAAATCAGGCTAGGAAAAATGCCTTATAAGGGCACCCCAGGCAACATTATAAAATAATAAAATAATCCAGTTCATGACCCCTTTAAAGGAACATAAAGTGTTAAACACAAGTCAAGCCTTATCGACTCCATCTGTGCTCTGCTGTCACCTCAAGAATGTTGTCTATGTAAAATTTCCCCATTCAATAATGAGGCTTAGGTAGTCAGAGCCAATGGTCAGTATGTTTTTAGTGAGCAATTAGCTAAGTTGAATTATTATTTAACATATAAATTATTAATTATTATTATATATAAATTATATATATATATATATATATACTGAACACACAAAAAAAACATTCAACAGTAGAAATAAATACTTTTATTTATTCATGGGTGAACAATCCTTTTAATTGTCAAATTAAAAAAACTATTTAAAATCATTGTGATATTCGGATATTGTTTAATTTTATATAGCTAAAATTTATGTGTATACTGTTAATATTCACATTTTGCTTTGCTGCCTCTGCGTGTAATGGAAAGAAAATAGCCAGACATCATCCCAGAGGAGACCATTTCTGGGGTTTATACGCCAATTTGGAAGCCTTTCTGTCAGTGATTTGATTCTCTTTTTTATTCTCTCCCAACTTCTGTCACTTCTGTCTTCTTACGTTTCTGTGAAAAACAAAGCCAGTTATCTTTTTTGTCCAGCCATTTCATGTAATCTCTCTCACAAGCTTCCATTGTTTCTAGCCCAATTTCCCTCTCTTATCCTCCCACTCTCCGTTTCCATTCGTCACCTTCTCTCATTATTTACAGAGAAAGTGCGTGGAGAAACGTAAAAGCAGAGACACAGCAAACAGAAGGTCCCTGGAGCAGCGCTTGTTCCGCAACAAATATTCTGAGATCATTACCTTTGAGCCAGCTCCTCTAGCAATTTGAAGTCACTGGTGGCTGGGAAGAGGACAAGGTGCTATGAAACTACAGTATGCTTTCCAACTAATTACAAGGTGTTTTCTAAGAACCCTCCCAAGAGGAATTGTCTATCATCCATCCATTTTACTGCCTCCCTTCTGCTCCTTCAAATCTAAGTATTTCTGCCCCTTTCATCACATGTGCTTTTCTAGTCCTGTTTTCTACTAAACTTACCGACGTTTCATCTGATGTACTAGTGCACACCAGATGGTGCAAGTTGGCATATCTGACAGTATGAAGAAGAAAAAAAATTAATTTAATACAACAATACTTGTTCCATCATACCAGGGGTCTTCAACAGGGGGTCTGCAAGTGGTAATAAAAGGGGTCTGCCAATTATTCCTTTTGTGAAGAAATTTTAAAAACAATAATATAAGTTAACTTCAACCACAGCTTAAGTTTAACATTTTTACTGTCCAGCCAATATCAAGTTATATTGGAATGTAATGTAAAAGTATATGACTATGTACCTCAATAATAATTACTGATTTGTGTAAAAAATTATTGGTAACACTTTAGTATGGGGAACACTTATTTACTATTAACCACACATTTTGCCTCAATAAACTCCTAATTTACTGCTTATTAATAGTTAGTATGGTAGTTTAAATGTAGGTACTGGGTAGGATTAAGGAATGTAGAATATGGTCATGCAGAATAAAGCATTAATATGTGCTTTATAAGTACTAATAAACAGCTGATATCCTAGTACTAATAAGCAACTTTTAATAGTGAGAATTGAACCCTAAAATAAAGTGTTACCAAATTATTATATCACATTATATTTTATACAACAGTTTGTTCTAGTTCTCGAATTTGACTGGCTGAGAGCCTTTTCCAGCCATGCGATATTGTACCAGTATCACCACGGACTGTTTCACCGTTTGTATCTCTCCGCTTGCAGAATTTCTCCATCCAAGTGTCATGGCTGACGAGCAAATCCATCCATATTTTTACAAATACTACTGTTGTTGTTTCACGGAATAGTTTTTTAGGCGAGAATGTAGTTATTTAGACCTCAAATATGCATCTTATATAAACAGAGCCTAATTTCGAATTTGTGAGCTCAGACCGTCAGCCGCCACTCAACGCTCATGTAGGCCTACCCACCGAGAACACCTTGATTTTGGCCAGTCCTTTGAGAATTTGCCGATTGCTCTTATGTAGATATGGTTCTGTCAGGATCACTATCATAAAATACGTTTGGCAATTGCATACAGTTAGGATTGGCGGTATAGTTCTGTTCTGGGCAAGAACAGCCTAGCATGGATACAAGCAGGGAAAGCAGCAATAACCCCCCTCAGGGTAAACAGAACAGAACCAACATGAATGTATTGCAGATATCATTAATTCAAGATTTTAAAGTACAACATAATTCGAGAATTTATTCTGACGAGAGGAGGAGCTGGGGACGGAGGCGGGTAATTAGCTTCTGAGAACGCGATAGCTGATGATAATACTAAAGAAGGAGCTTATATATGTATACAGTGATAGGCGTCGTATTCCTATAGGTAGACGTAGATCAGCTGAGAGTGGCTAGGGGAAAAGATAGTTCCCTAAGTTTATATTTCTATTCAACTGAAATCCTGTACCATAACTAGAGTGTTGCTTTTTAACTTTTGACTGAACTATTTTCTTGTGTTTATTTCCAGTAGTAACTTATTTTACTTTTATAATGTTTAATATTGTTTATTTAAATATAATTTTTCAATACATAATATTTTATATAAATAACGCCGTATTTGGTATTGAAAGGGTCCGTTAGTGATTGTGATTTTGACTTCAGTGAAAGTTACATTATTGCTTCATTAGATGGCAGAAAAGGCTATCTTTATGAGTGAGTCAGTAGAGCAGAGGCTTTTATACTGAAACGGACTGAAACAAGGTTGTAAACAAGGAAGTTGTTTTTACTTTTAACAACACCTTATAAGATGCAACTACCCTCCTATTACCTTTCAAATCATACATTTGTTTTGCTTGTTTTGGATGATATTGAGGTCATTATAACTTGAGATTTTATGATCTTCAAAAAACTTCCCTCTGCTTTAGGGCCCTAACCCTAACATTACCATATAGGCCTACCTGAAGTATTGCGAGAACCACTGATAGTTCACACAATATAGTGGAGGGGGGAATCATAATTCTCACAAGAAATTAGATATTTCCAGTGCCAATTATATATTTCCAAGAAAGGGAAAACATAACTCTTGCAAGAGCTTTGATATTTTGTGCCGTGGGGGAGGGGAAAACATAATATAGGGGAGGAGCAAATATATGAAAGCCTTATAAAACATTTCTTTTTGTGCTCTGTGAGCTCTTTTTTTATCCTCTTTCTCAATTGAAAATTACCTAAAAGCAAAGGTTTTTTGTCAATTAGATTTTGTCATAGTTCTTTGAAAGTGACAGTTACAGAGGAGAATGTGTCTGAGATAGACGATAATGTCGAGGAGGACCCTGATTATGAGGCATCCTCTTCAGATAGCCATGAGACTCGTAGTGTTGACTCTCATGTTGTCTAGCAGATAAATTACCTTCCAAAAATGGAACGTTATTATGGTCCTACTTCCCACTTGAATGACAGGGTACAGCTGTGGCCAAATTAGAAAATTTTGCTGCTTCAGTTGTTATGATGTTGATTCACATTTTTCTAGATTATTGTGCAGAGTGATCAGAGGCATTTTACCTATTTGCAAAAAGATTTATCACAAAATCCCAAATTTCATTGTTTTTGTCCTTGGCACCAAATGACCAGCAAACATAATTTTACTAATCATATCATCAGCACATGATTGCTATAAAAGGAAGGAAGAAGTGCATCCAATCATTGTGTTCTTCTGTTAGCAATGGTTTCCTCCAAAGAAAGATGTGCAACCATCACCTTTGCATCAAAATGGCCTCACGTGTAAAGAAATAGCTGCAAACAATTTTGCACCTGAACGAACCATTTACCAGATCATCAAGAGCTTCAAGAATAGAGGTTCGGCTGCAGTGTAGAAGGTTTTAGGACGTCCCAGAGTGTCCAGCAAGTGCCAGGAACTTCCCTTCCTGAGGAATCAGCAAGGGAATCATGTCATCACCAGTGCAGAACTGCTCAATATTGGCAGCAGGTGGGTATAAGTGCATCTGCACACACAGCGAGGCCAAGACTTTTGGACAACGACCTGATGTCAAGAATAGCAGCAAAGAAGCCACTTCTCTCCAATAAAAACATCAAAGATTGACAGAAATTCTGCAGGAAGTACAAGAATTGGACAGCAGAAAACTGGTGCAAAGTTTTTGTATCTGATGAAGCATTCTGACTGTTTGGAACATCTGGAAAATCAATTGTCCAGAGAAGAAAAGGTGAACGCTACCATGAGTCGTGCCAACAGTGAGGCATCCTGAGACTATCAATGGGAGTGTCAAATTGACCCCAATCCTATCCTTAATTAAAATAAATTGTATAATATTATAATATAAAGTTATCAAAACACCAAATATATATATATATATATATGAATTTTATGTCAATCAGTGACATTTTATAGTGATCTGCTAATTTGTCCATAGTCGTGCAATAGGTATTCTGGATGTAGAAGGAGGTGGGGTTGGGGGGGTTGGTGGTGTTTTTTATTTAAAGGGCTATTTAAGTAGTCAACAAAGAAACATAAGGTACCTGACTTAAACCTTTAAAAAAAATCACTTTCTCAGGGTTTAAATTGCTGGGGTCAAATTGACCCCAGTGGGTAAAATATGTTGGTAGATTTGAGAGTAACAGGAGGGTTAAGCGTAGCATTAGTCAAGCTCAGCTGATCCATGTCTACCTGGAATACGAAGCCTATCACTGTATACATATACAGGTCCTTCTAAAAAAATTAGCATATTGTGATAGTTCATTATTTTCCATAATGTAATGATACAAATTAAACTTTCATATATTTTAGATTCATTGCACACCAACTTTCAGGTCTTTTATTGTTTTAATACTGATGATTTTGGCATACAGCTCATGAAAACCCAAAATTCCTGTCTCAAAAAATTAGCATATCATGAAAAGGGTCTCTAAACGAGCTATTAACCTAATCATCTGAATCAACTAATTAACTCTAAACACCTGCAACAGATTCCTGAGGCTTTTAAAACCTCCCAGCCTGTTTCATTACTCAAAACCGCAATCATGGGTAAGACTGCCGACCTGACTGCTGTCCAGAAGGCCATCATTGACACCCTTAAGCAAGAGGGTAAGACACAGAAAGAAATTTCTGAACAAATAGGCTGTTCCCAGAGTGCTGTATCAAGTGGGAAGTCTGTGGGAAGGACAAAGTGTGGCAAAAAACGCTGCACAACGAGAAGAGGTGACCGGACCCTGAGGAAGATTGTGGAGAAGGACCGATTCCAGACCTTGGGGGACCTGCGGAAGCAGTGGACTGAGTCTGGAGTAGAAACATCCACAGCCACCGTGCACAGGCGTGTGCAGGAAATGGGCTACAGGTGCCGCATTCCCCAGGTCAAGCCACTTTTGAACCAGAAACAGCAGCAGAAGCGCCTGACCTGGGCTACAGAGAAGCAGCACTGGACTGTTGCTAAGTGGTCCAAAGTACTTGTTTCGGATGAAAGCAAATTTTGCATGTCATTCGGAAATCAAGGTGCCAGAGTCTGGAGGAAGACTGGGGAGAAGGAAATGCCAAAATGCCTGAAGTCAGTGTCAAGTACCCACAGTCAGTGATGGTGTTGGTCCACTGTGTTTTAACAAGGGTAGGGTCAATGCAGCTAGCTATCAGGAGATTTTGGAGCACTTCATGCTTCCATCTGCTGAAAAGCTTTATGGAGGTGAAGATTTCATTTTTCAACACGACCTGGCACCTGCTCACAGTGCCAAAACCACTGGTAAATGGTTTACTGACCATGGTATTACTGTGCACAATTGGCCTGCCAACTCTCCTGACCTGAACCCCATAGAGAATCCGTGGGATATTGTGAAGAGAAAGTTGAGAGACGCAAGACCCAACACTCTGGATGAGCTTAAGGCCGCTATCGAAGCATCCTGGGCCTCCATAACACCTCAGCAGTGCCACAGGCTGATTGCCTCCATGCCACGCCGCATTGAAGCAGTCATTTCTGCAAAAGGATTCCCGACCAAGTATTGAGTGCATAACTGAACATTATTATTTGAAGGTTGACTTTTTTTGTATTAAAAACACTTATTTTATTGGTGGGATGAAATATGCTAATTTTTTGAGATAGGAATTTTGGGTTTTCATGAGCTGTATGCCAAAATCATCAGTATTAAAACAATAAAAGACCTGAAATATTTCAGTTGGTGTGCAATGAATCTAAAATATATGAAAGTTTAATTTTTATCATTACATTATGGAAAATAATGAACTTTATCACAATATGCAAATTTTTTGAGAAGGACCTGTATAAGCTCCTTCTGTATTATCATCAGATATCGCGTACTCAGGAGCTAATTACCCTCCTCCATCATCCCCAGCTCCTCCTCTCGGCAGTCAGTATTTGGCCTTCTGAGTGCCCTTTGAATCAGAATAAATTCTCGAATTATGTTGTACTTTAAAATCTTGAATTATCTGCAATACGTTCATGTTGGTTCTGTTCTGTTTTCCCTAAGGGGGGTTATTGCTGCTCTCCCTGCTCTTATCTATGCTAGGCTGCATGGATACACAGGGACTTCTTGCCCAGAACAGAACCATACCGCCAATCCAAACTATATGGTAATGGTCAATCGTATTTGATGATATAGTGGTCCTGACAGTACTTAAATGTATTGACTAGCGACACCATGGGAAATCCCCTTAATACATTTCAGGGTTTTGTTCTTTAATTTCCTATCATGTCAATGTCACGGTTCATGGATTCATTGACTCGCCCTCGCTAGGTGTGTGCGTGTTGTGTGAATGGGCGCAGCTCATCAGCACGGCTCGTTATCTCCGCTGATGAGCTGATCAGCGCCAGCTGTTTTGAATGAGAATGTCCTATATATTGTTTGTCATGTTGTCTGGTCTCTGTCAGATGGTTGTTGAGGTTCACGGATTACTCACCGTCCTTTCTCCTTGCCCAGTGTCTGTTCTCCTGTATTTTGGACCCGTTTCCAGTCTGTTCCTTCCAGAGACTGTTCCTGATCTGTGGTATCTGCCCCTTTTCTGAGAGGATTCTTCTGGTTCCTGCCTTGCCGTCTGCCCACGGAGTCCTGTGTTACCGAGCCTGTGTTCTGTCGCCTGTCTGTCATCCACTGCATTGTTTGCCACTACCTTGTGTTTAATAAACACCTGTATTCACTCGCGATTGTATCCACGACTGTTCTTCGCGCCGTGACAGAACCATCTGACCACCTACATGGATTCAGCGAGTGCAGCCGAGGTCGGGAAGATGGTCGCTGAGAACCACGCCCGCATGGATCGACAAGATGAACAGATCGGATCCTCGGGTCGGGCGATACAGGCTCTGGTAACACAGGTGTCGGAGCTCACCTCTCAGATACAACGTCTGAGAGGTTCCGCTGCGCCAGCCCCGCCCCCGCCTGTTCCCCCGGAGTCTCCGAATTTCAACCGACCAGAGCCGCGCATTCCCACTCCGGAGAGGTATTCTGGGGAACCAGACCTGTGCAGAGCGTTTTTAACAAAATGCTCTATTTTTTTCTCTCTCCAGCCTGTGACGTTTTCCTCTGAGGAGAGTAAGGTGGCACTCGTTATGACGCTGCTGTCTGGACGCGCGGCTCAGTGGGGAACAGCGGTGTGGCAGAATAGACACGCTTGCTGCTCCTCGTTCCAAGCACTCGAGCAAGAGATGAGGCGCGTGTTCGACCGCGCGGTTGCCGGACGGGAGGCGGCCCGCCATCTTGTCGATCTCCGTCAGAATAACAGCTCTGTTTCCGACTATTCCATCCAGTTTCGGACATTGGCCGCCGAGTGCAAATGGAACGAGGAGGCGCAGTGGGACCTTTTCCTGCATGGGCTGGCTGACCGTGTTCAGAAGGAAATTTACACACTGGAATTACCCAAGACTCTTGATGGACTGATTGAACTGGCAATCCGAGTCGATGCACGCCTACAACAGAGAGGGAATCGACGGTTCCAGACTCCGAGGGTGGAGGTCACGGAGTTTCCCGGTTTCAGAGTAACGAACACGGTCAGTTCCTCGAACGATCCGGAGCCCATGCAGGTAGGTCGAGCTCGACTCTCCCGGGAGGAGAGAGAACACCGCCGCTCGAGGGGTCTGTGTCTTTACTGCGGGGAGGCCGGCCACTTCGTTTCCACCTGTCCTTTAAAAGGCCAAGCCCGGCGGTAGGACGGAGGCTACTGTCGGGCGGACTTTCCTTGACCAGACCCTCGAACGCCACCCTCCTCCCGGTGAGACTCCAGTGGGCAGATCATTCCTTCAACGGCCAGGCGCTGGTGGATTCAGGAGCGGAGGGAAACCTGATGGACTCGTCGTTGGCCCACAAGCTTCACCTCCCCATCACTGCCTTGGACCACCCTATCACCATCCACGCACTAAATGGACAGGAACTCCCGGGCATCACTCACATTACTGGGCTCGTCACACTCATCACTTCGGGTAACCACACTGAGAGGATTTCACTCTATCTCACTCGGTCACCTCACGCTCCCCTTGTCCTGGGTCATCCGTGGCTGGTGAGACACGGACCCCGGATAGAGTGGGGACAGAACTCTGTGTCCAGTTGGAGTGAGAAATGTTATGCCTCATGTCTTTTGTCTGCTGTTCCGTCTGTTTCTCGTTCTGTGTTGCAGGAGGAGCCAGTGAACCTGTCTAACGTGCCACCGGAGTATCTAGACCTGAAGGAAGTGTTCAGTAAGTCCCGGGCTGCTTCTCTTCCTCCGCATCGTCCTTACGACTGTGCTATAGATTTACTGCCAGGTACGTCTCCGCCTAAGGGCAAGTTATATTCGCTTTCTGTTCCAGAAAGGGAGGCTATGGAGAAATATATTTCTGATTCTCTAGCAACTAAGTTCATTCGCCCCTCCTCTTCTCCAGCGGGGGCGGGATTCTTTTTTGTAGGGAAGAGGGATGGTTCTCTGCGACCTTGTATTGATTACCGGGGGTTGAACAACATCACGGTAAAGAATACTTATCCTTTGCCGTTGATGTCTTCAGCTTTCGAGAGGTTGCAGGGAGCATCAATTTTCACAAAACTGGATTTACGTAATGCATATCATTTGGTTCGCATCAGGAAGGGGGATGAGTGGAAGACCGCGTTCAACACCCCCAGGGGGCATTTTGAATATTTGGTTATGCCGTTTGGGCTTTCCAACTCCCCAGCGGTCTTCCAGGCACTCGTCAATGATGTGTTGAGAGACATGGTAGATCAGTTCATATATGTTTACCTGGATGACATATTGATTTTTTCTTCGTCTCTCCAGGAGCACGTTCAACACGTCAGACGAGTGCTTCAGAGGTTGCTAGAGAATGGGCTTTTTGTCAAGGCGGAGAAATGCGCGTTTCATGCACAGTCTGTTCCTTTTCTAGGGTACATCATCTCGTCTGAGGGAATACGAATGGATCCTGAGAAGGTTAAGGCTGTGGTGGAGTGGCCAAGTCCAGATTCCCGTAAGGCCCTACAGAGGTTTCTGGGGTTCGCCAACTTCTACCGGCGTTTTATTCGCAATTTCAGCCAACTAGCCGCGCCTCTGACTGCCTTGACCTCCCCCAGAACGGTGTTCAGGTGGTCAGACACAGCTGAGGCTGTGTTTGCTAAACTTAAGGGCCGCTTCGTTTCAGCCCCCATCCTTATAGCCCCTGATTCATCACGTCAGTTCGTGGTGGAGGTCGATGCGTCAGAGGTGGGGGTAGGAGCAGTGCTGTCCCAGCGTTCTCCCACAGACGACAAGATGCATCCCTGCGCGTTTTTTTCCCGCCGCTTATCGCCTGCCGAACGTAACTACGACATCGGTAACAGAGAGTTGTTGGCAGTCAAGTTAGCGTTGGAAGAATGGCGTCACTGGCTAGAGGGGTCGGGGGTACCTTTTATCGTCTGGACCGATCACAAGAACTTGGAATATATCAGAACTGCCAAAAGATTGAACTCCAGGCAGGCTCGGTGGGCACTTTTTTTCGGTCGTTTTGATTTTGTTCTCTCGTATCGCCCGGGTTCCAAGAACATCAAACCCGACTCTTTATCTCGTATTTTTGACCGTTCCGAACGCCCGTCTACTCCCGAGTGCATTTTACCCGAGACCCTATTTGTCTCCACACTCACATGGGAGGTCGAGTCGAAGGTCAAGTCGGCCTTAGAAGGGGTAACGCCTCCGCCCGGTTGCCCACCGAATCGCTTGTTTGTGCCGGAGGGATTAAGGTCCGACGTTATCCAGTGGGGGCATTGTTCCAACGTGGCTTGTCATCCAGGAGTTAATCGTACTAGTTATTTAGTCAAGCAACGATTCTGGTGGCCACTTATGGCTCGTGACATCCACAGTTTTGTTTTGGCTTGCTCGATTTGTGCCATTGGTAAGACTTCCAATCGACCTCCAGATGGGTTACTTCAACCGCTGCCTGTCCCTTCGAGACCCTGGTCCCACATAGCGCTAGATTTTATTACCGCCCTCCCACCCTCCCAAGGTAACACGGTCGTTTTAACCGTGGTGGACCGGTTCTCTAAGGCGGCTCATTTCATCCCCTTGCCCAAATTACCTTCAGCCAAGGAGACGGCGTTGACAGTCGTAGACCACGTCTTCCGTTTACATGGCCTCCCGGTGGACGTGGTCTCCGACAGGGGACCCCAGTTTGTGTCCAAATTTTGGCGAGAATTTTGTAGATTGCTGGGAGCGACTGTCAGTCTGTCCTCAGGGTTTCATCCCCAGAGCAATGGCCAAACCGAGAGAGCCAACCAAGATTTGGAAAGGGCGTTACGATGTTTGGTCTCCAAGAATCCTTCTTCCTGGAGTCAGCAACTCTCTATGGTGGAGTACGCGCACAATACGTTACCGGTGTCGTCAACGGGCCTATCTCCGTTTGAGTGTAGTGTAGGTTACCAGCCACCAATTTTTCCCAGTCTGGAATCCGAAGTCGCGGTTCCCTCCGCCCACGCCTTTATCCAGAGGTGTCAACGCACGTGGATCAGAGCCCGTGAGACTCTGCTCCAGGTGGGTGCACGCACCAAGGCTAAGGCCGATCGCCACCGGTCTAAACCTCCCTGTGGCGAGGGGGGCGTGGTTCAGCGAAGTCTGTAGCGCGAGAGCAACGACGGAGCCGAGCGGTGAGTAAGTAGGTCAAGTGCAAAATGACGAACACCTGTCTCTGATTGCAGTAATTGGCGTGGGGAGATCGCATAAAAGCTGGCTGCTGCAAGAGAGCGGGAGGGAGAAGGACTGGGGACTCGTGCACGAGACGTGAGCTGGACGCTGAAGAGTGATGTTTGATGTTGGAAAGAGTGATATTGGATATAGTGGAAAGAGTGATATTTTGAACGTGAACCTGATTTATGTTAGAGCGCGCACAGCGCATTTCTTCTTAACTAAATAAAAGTGTACGAGTCCCAGTCACGCCGACCCCTGTCTTCTTCCATCACACCAACACTGAACCTTTACTACACTGGTGCCGAAACCCGGTATGGAAGAAGAGGCCGCCGCCACACAGCCCCCGTCCCCACTTGCGGACATCATCCACGCGCTCGCGGGACTCCACCAGCAACAACATCGGGCCCTGCTGGCCATGGAGGAGCACCAGGAGCGTCGGTTCGAGACACTCCTCCGGGCCCAGCAGGAGGACCGTGAGCAGTTCCGGAGCTGGATGGACCAGGAGGTTCGGGCCACACCATCATCGCCAGCTCCAGCCTCGGCCCAGCCCATGCACCTCCACAAAATGGGTCCAGGAGACGATCCCGAAGCCTTCCTCGAGCTGTTCGAGAGGTCGGCCGAGGCCTGGGGCTGGCCGTCCACGGACTGGCCGATGCGGCTGATCCCGCTGCTGGCCGGAGAAGCCCAGATCGCCGCACAACAGCTGCCAGTCCAGAACCTCCTGGTCTATGAAGACCTCAAGCGCGCCATTCTGCAGCGGGTTGGCCGGACCCCGGAGCAGAGCAGACAGCGGTTCCGGTCACTGGAGCTCGGGGAATCCGGCCGACCCTTCGCCTTTGCGCAGCAGCTCCGGGACGCGTGCCGCAAGTGGTTGATGGCCGACGGACGCGACGTCGAGGGAATTATAGACCACGTGGTACTGGAGCAATTCGTCGCGCGGCTCCCCCGGAAGACCGCGCAGTGGGTCCAGTGCCACCGCCCGACGTCGCTGAACCAGGCCATCCAGTTGGCGGAGGACCAGATGGTGGCGTGCCCAGGGGTCGGCGAACCCCTTCCAGCAGCTTCTCTCTCTCTCTCTCTCTCTTCTCGCCCTGTCCCTCTACCCAGGTCCCGTGGAGGATTCCTGCCCAGGCCAGCGCCCCGCTGGAGGACCGGACCTACGGCTGAGCCTGTTCCCGCACCCAGAACGCCGTCCAGGGGAACAGCCTCTGCCACTGCGCCTCCTGCACCCCCGCTCTCCCCACGCCAATCGCTTGACCCACTTCCCGCCATTGGGGCGGCGGGAAGGACTGGGCCGGCCTGTTGGCGTTGCGGGGACCCTGGACATTTTATCGATCGGTGCCCCGTAATGGAGGTGGGGACACTGGTCAGGGTCCCTGACACACCGCAGGCTGCCCCCGATCAAGCTGGGTTGTACCAAATACCTGTGAGTATTAAGGGGGGTACCTATCAGGCTTTGGTGGATTCAGGCTGTAACCAAACCTCCATCCATCAAAATCTGATACAACCAGAGGCATTGGATAAGAGCCGCACGGTTAGGGTTCGGTGTGTGCACGGGGAGGTGATGGATTACCCTTTAATGCCAGTCATTATCCAATTTCGGGGCCAAAAGCATAGTGTGGAGGTGGCCGTTAGCCAACACCTCCGGCACCCGTTAATTTTGGGGACCAATTGGCCGGGGTTTAAAACACTATTGGGTTATTTGTGTGCGGGTGCTTCTGGGACAAAAAGGAAGCAGGAGAGGGGAGCGGTCGCTCAGGTTGGAGAGGCTGTGCCGGGGCCCTCGGTATCTGTCCCAGAGGTTCGGAACGCGGTTGAAAGAAGGATTCTTTCAGAGCGTGATGACTTTCCTCTGGAACAGTCCCGAGATGAGACGCTTAAAAATGCGTTTGACCAGGTCCGTACGATCGACGGGCAGCCCCTCCACCCCGACCGACCGCCCTCATATCCTTATTTTGCTATCATAAAAGATAAGTTGTATCGGGTGACCCAAGACACCCAGTCAAAGCAAGATACAACTCAGTTATTAGTTCCAAAGAGCCGTCGGGAAATGCTTTTCCAGGCGGCTCACTGTAATCCGATGGCTGGTCATTTAGGGCAGGCAGCTACACTAAATCGTTTAATGACCCGATTTTTCTGGCCGGGCATTCACGAGAACGTGCGCAAGTGGTGCGCGTCTTGTCGTGAATGTCAGTTGGTGAATCCACCGGCCAACCCAAAAGCACCTTTGTGCCCTCTTCCCTTAATGGAGGTCCCCTTCGAAAGAATTGGAATGGACCTCATCGGGCCATTAGAACGATCTGCACGGGGGCATCGCTTTGCATTAGTCCTGGTGGATTATGCAACGCGATACCCAGAAGCAGTGCCGCTTCGCAATATTTCCGCTAAAAGCGTGGCGAGCGCACTGTTTCAATTAATCTCCCGGGTAGGAATCCCGAAAGAGATTCTCACCGATCAAGGCACGGCGTTTATGTCACGCACTATTCGCGAACTGTACGAATTATTGGGCATTAAATCGATTCGCACCAGCGTCTATCACCCACAAACAGACGGCTTGGTGGAACGTTTTAACCGCACGTTAAAATCCATGATTCGTAAGTTCGTACGGGAAGACGCCAAAAATTGGGATAAGTGGCTAGAACCCCTCTTGTTCGCTGTACGCGAGGTCCCCCAAGCCTCCACGGGGTTTTCCCCCTTCGAGCTTCTCTATGGGCGTCAGCCCCGCGGGGTGCTGGACGTGCTTAGAGAAGCTTGGGAGGACGGACCTTCGAATAGCAAAAACGAAATTCAGTATGTCTTGGACCTGAGAACAAAACTCCACACTTTGGGGCGGCTCTCTATGGAGAATTTGTTACAGGCTCAGGACAAGCAAAGTCGGCTGTACAACAGGGGGACTAGACTACGCAAATTTGCACCGGGAGATAAAGTCCTTGTATTGCTTCCCACATCCAGCTCTAAATTACTCGCGAAGTGGCAAGGGCCGTTTGTGGTCACACGGCGAGTCGGGGACCTCGACTATGAGGTTGTCCGATCAGATAGGGACGGGGCACATCAAATTTACCACCTTAACCTCCTTAAAAAATGGAATGAGGCGGAGTCAGTGATGCTGGCGACGGTGGTAAGTGGGGAGGAGGATCTCGGTCCAGAAGCGAGCTCAAAATCCCAATCTCTCGCTCTGGCATTTGGCGGAGACCACCTCTCACCGTCCCAGATCACTGACATACGTAATTTACAAGCAGAGTTTGCTGATGTGTTTTCGCCCCTACCTGGTCGGACAAATCTCATTCAGCACCACGTTGAGACCGAACCGGGCGTAATAGTACGCAGCCGGCCGTATCGTTTACCTGAACATAAAAAGAAAGTAGTTCAGGATGAATTAGAAGCTATGCTGGACATGGGGGTAATAGAAGAATCCAACAGTGACTGGGCAAGCCCGATAGTTTTAGTGCCTAAAACCGACGGCTCCGTCCGGTTCTGTGTGGATTATCGCAAGGTGAATGCTGTGTCGAAATTCGATGCGTATCCAATGCCGCGGGTTGACGAATTGCTTGATCGGCTCGGTACCGCTCGTTTTTATTCGACACTGGATTTGACAAAAGGGTATTGGCAGATCCCCTTATCTCCAATATCTAAAGAAAAAACTGCTTTCACGACGCCGTTTGGATTACACCAATTTGTTACTCTTCCTTTCGGCTTGTTCGGGGCTCCCGCGACCTTCCAGCGCCTGATGGACAGAATTCTCCGGCCGCATACTGCATATGCTGCTGCTTACTTGGATGACATTATCATCTATAGTAACGACTGGCAGCGGCATATGCAGCATTTGCGAGCTGTCCTCAGGACGCTGCGAGGGGCGGGGCTCACCGCCAACCCAAAGAAGTGTGCAATTGGGCGCGTGGAAGTTAGGTATCTGGGCTTCCACTTGGGTCATGGACAGGTGCGTCCCCAAATTGATAAAACCGCAGCAGTTGCGACCTGTCCAAGACCTAAGACCAAAAAGGAGGTTAGACAGTTCCTGGGGCTAGCTGGATATTACAGGAGGTTTGTGCCTAATTATTCGGACCTGGCTAGCCCGCTGACTGATCTGACTAAAAAGGAAGCACCAGATACTGTCCAGTGGACGGAGCGGTGTCAGCAGGCCTTTACCCAGATAAAGGCTGCTCTATGTGGCGGACCGCTCCTACAGGCTCCTAACTTTTCTCTCCCTTTTTCCCTACAGACTGACGCGTCGGACAGGGGGCTGGGCGCAGTCTTGTCCCAGGAGATAGAGGGCGAAGAACGGCCGGTGCTGTACATTAGTCGGAAGCTCTCGAAGAGAGAGACTATGTACAGCACCATTGAAAAGGAAGCTTTAGCCATCAAGTGGGCCGTTCTCACCCTCCGCTACTACCTCCTGGGTCGAGAGTTCACCCTCTGTTCGGACCACGCTCCCCTGCAGTGGCTCCACCGCATGAAGGATGCCAACGCGCGGATCACCCGTTGGTATCTGGCCTTACAGCCTTTTAAGTTCAAGGTGATCCACAGGCCGGGTGCACAGATGGTTGTGGCTGACTTCCTCTCCAGGAGGAGGGGGGAGAGGGGGGAGGCTGCAGGCCGGACGGCTCCCCGGCCTGAGTCGGGCGGTGGGGGTATGTGGCGAGGGGGGCGTGGTTCAGCGAAGTCTGTAGCGCGAGAGCAACGACGGAGCCGAGCGGTGAGTAAGTAGGTCAAGTGCAAAATGACGAACACCTGTCTCTGATTGCAGTAATTGGCGTGGGGAGATCGCATAAAAGCTGGCTGCTGCAAGAGAGCGGGAGGGAGAAGGACTGGGGACTCGTGCACGAGACGTGAGCTGGACGCTGAAGAGTGATGTTTGATGTTGGAAAGAGTGATATTGGATATAGTGGAAAGAGTGATATTTTGAACGTGAACCTGATTTATGTTAGAGCGCGCACAGCGCATTTCTTCTTAACTAAATAAAAGTGTACGAGTCCCAGTCACGCCGACCCCTGTCTTCTTCCATCACACCAACACTGAACCTTTACTACACTCCCGTATACGTCGTTGGTCAAAAAGTGTGGCTTTCAACCAGGAACATTCCGCTCCGCTCCGTTTCTAATAAACTTGCTCCCAAATTTATTGGCCCATTTACTGTCACCAAGATCATTAGTCCGGTGGCAGTCCGCCTCAACCTTCCTCCAGCGTACAGAAGGATTCATCCCGTTTTCCATGTATCTAAAATTAAACCTGTGTTTCATTCACACATTAATCCGCCTGCCCCGGTCCCCCCCCCCGCCGCGACTCGTAGATGGGGAACCAACGTATTCGGTTAATCGTATACTGGATTCGAGACGGAGGGGACGTGGATTCCAGTATTTGGTGGACTGGGAGGGTTACGGTCCGGAGGAGAGAAGTTGGGTTCCTGCCAGGGACATCCTGGACCACTCCCTTATCGATGATTACAATCGACAGGTAAGGGTGTCTGGGAATGCCAGGAGGCATTCCTAGGAGGGGGGGTACTGTCACGGTTCATGGATTCATTGACTCGCCCTCGCTAGGTGTGTGCGTGTTGTGTGAATGGGCGCGGCTCATCAGCACGGCTCGTTATCTCCGCTGATGAGCTGATCAGCGCCAGCTGTTTTGAATGAGAATGTCCTATATATTGTTTGTCATGTTGTCTGGTCTCTGTCAGATGGTTGTTGAGGTTCACGGATTACTCACCGTCCTTTCTCCTTGCCCAGTGTCTGTTCTCCTGTATTTTGGACCCGTTTCCAGTCTGTTCCTTCCAGAGACTGTTCCTGATCTGTGGTATCTGCCCCTTTTCTGAGAGGATTCTTCTGGTTCCTGCCTTGCCGTCTGCCCACGGAGTCCTGTGTTACCGAGCCTGTGTTCTGTCGCCTGTCTGTCATCCACTGCATTGTTTGCCACTACCTTGTGTTTAATAAACACCTGTATTCACTCGCGATTGTATCCACGACTGTTCTTCGCGCCGTGACAGTCAAACGCTAAATAAAACTTAACTGTTAAAATGACAAAGATATCACTTTCCTCAGCGGACATTGAATCGGATTTTGTGATTATGAATATAAGATTGACCTGAAGATTATCAGGTAGATGCAGATAATGCATTCGCTTAGTCGATCTCTCTCATAATACTCTACTCTACATAATACAATAATCTTCAATGAAGCAACTCAATGTTCCTTTGTTGCCAGTTTTAAAGTGACTTTTTAGAATTAGTAATGGAGCCTTAAGGCCCTTTCACACCGGACGCGTAACGAAAAAGCGAAACGGAAAAGCAAATAGTTTGCGTGCGAATAGTTCACGTCAAAACCATTCACATCAGCCACAACGGGAATTTGCGACGTTCAGAGCTTAAACATTCCAAAACTTTCGCGCTGACAGCTGAGAAAACATGGACACTTCATCATCATCATCATCCAGTGAAGACGAGCTTTTCATTTTCTTTAAAAGACAGCAAAGAAGGTTTTGTGTGCACCGTATCTATTTTTAGTCAAAAATGTTATAAATCATCAGCACGCACTTCATCAACTCACCGGAGACACCAACTATCCCAGCTATTTTATCCCATGCCTCGTTCTTTTGTAACTGGTCCCTATAAGCAAACAACGTCATGTCATAAATGATAGGGTATGCGTGTGCGTTGAGATGCGGAATAGCCAATATAAAAATGCTGTCATTATAAAAGGTTTCTAGTTTCAATGTATTGCTTGTTTTTAGTTTACATTTCATGTTGTGACACTTCTCTTCTCTCGCACATAATGCTGCTACGTCACAGCGGCCAAAGCGTCAACAAGCTTCACCTTTATTTCCTTGTATGTGATTGGCTGAAGCCTTTTCTGTCGCCGCAAAAGTAAAAAAAAAATCGACATCGAAGCGAAAAAAATAAAAGTCATTTTTTCGCCGCAGCACATTCGCGTTCGGTGTGGAAGCATTCATTACACAAACAGCTGATCAAAAAATAAAACCATTGCGCGAATTATTCGTGCGTCAAAATCACGTCCAGTATGAAAGGACCTTTAGGCTCAACTGTTAAACTGTCAACTTGAGATTTAAAATCCGCAATATCACACTCGTAGACGTGCACTGTGGCTTTATATCAGCATAGCTGTGACTGCCTATGGCCGAATCACAGCCGTGTTGATATAGAGCGATATTTCTTATAGCTATTACACAGCATGCAAGAGGGTATCCCTGCTCTGTTTCTCTATCAACCAACTATTTGGGTCGAAAATCTTTAAAACACACACACACATTCACATCACTATACACAAACCCAAAACAATAGCCTGACAACAACATGAAATATTCAAGCTAGGGCACAATTTCCATAGACAGCTCCAAATTACACACCAGGTACACCTGGGAACAGCATGCCAAGCTGTTAGCTCTTCCCAGAAATTGACATTGTGATGAATTGGCTGGCAGAGAAGCATTCAACATCTGGCCCAGGAGAACCTGAGCAGCATTGGCTTGATTGTGGGCACAGTCTCACAGGAACATATGCTTTGGGTTCAGACATACATTCAAACACTTAAACAAAGAAATTTAAATGAAAAAACATTCTCACAACAGCCATGTGTATTCATAAAAAATGTAACAAATCCTAGTTCAGCCAGCGTTCAGATCAAATATGCTGTCACAAGAGAATAAGCATGAGGGTCACAAAGGCTTTACCTGTTGCTACAAATTTTAGTGGACGGCGTTAAATGCATACTTAGTTTGTCAGTTTCGGTTTGGTTTGTACTACATAGTTGGCACAGTTTTATTATTCTATAAAATTGCATATAGAGAAATATAGTGTATATAGTGTCCACACTGACCAGCTCTCTTAGGTTGTACATTAAAACAGCAATGCACTTTTGTTCAGGTTTGTATCTCAAAGAGGTGCTAGAAATATGAGGCCTAAAATATCTAAGGGTTGCACTTTATTTTACAGTACATGTACTTACAGTGTACCTAAGAAAATACTGGGTAATATAAGGTAACTACAGGGGTTAAGGTCAGGTTTAGGGGTATGTTCAGGGTTATTACCTAGTTATTACCCATATTGTAATTACTGTAATAAGTACATTGTATTTACATGGGGTACAAGACTGTAAAATAAAGTGCTCCCTATTTACGTATCCTTTGTACATTGAGCCAATATATTTGTATGTCTCTTATAATAAACAAAAGTGTATATATTATTAAAAAGTTTAGAGTAAGTAAGACAAAAAAAATTATACTTTTATTCAGCAAGGGTGTATTTAATTAATCACACGTGACAGTGTTTATAATGTTTTATAAAAAATATAGAGATTTCTATTTCAAATAAATGTTGCTCTTTTGAACTTTCTATATTCATCACAGAATCCTGGGGAAAAAATGCATCACGGTTTCCACAAAAATATTAAGCAGCACAACATTGTTATCAACATTGATAACAATAAGAAATGTTTCTTGCGTATCACCATATTATAATGATTTCTGAAGGATCATGTGACACTGAAGACTATAGTAAAAATTACATTTTAAATATTGAAATAGAAAATTATTATTTTAAATTGTAATAATACATTTTTACTGTATTTGTGATCAAATAAATGCAGCATTGTTGCACATAATAGTTTTATCTTATCTTATAAAATCTTATCAATCACAATATTTTGTGTTTGTGTGTACGTGTGTGTGTGTGTGTGTGTGTGTGTGTGTGTGTGTGTGTGTGTGTGTGTGTGTGTGTGTGTGTGTGTGTGTGTGTGTGTGTGTGTGTGTGTGTGTGTGTGTGTGTGTGTGTGTGTGTGTGTGTGTGTGTGTGTGTGTGTGTGTGTGTGTGCGTGTGGGAAATTTTACTCTTATGAAATCTGTACAATCACAATTCCCAAATAAACCATCTAGGAGCAGCTTTCTCATTCTAATCTATTAAAGGTTATAATAGCAACTGAAACCATATAAATTCTCAAAGGCCACACATGCAGGCATCAAATGGAGTAGCTTGGCCAGCCTCATCATGATGTATTAGCTCCTTCCAGACACCCTGTGGAAAAAACAGGTTTCCTCTCTACACACACACACACAATGAGCCTATAAGTCACCACAGAGTAAAACATGACACAGCCGCTATACACCACACTATGTGCCCTCCTCCATTTTCTCTATGATTAAAAAGCTAAGTGGATGGATTTTGGATTCAGTTAATTGTCCACATAAAGGATCTGAAGCTTTAATTGAATATACTGTTTACTATTTTCATCCTGCTGTCTCCTAAAGACCTGACTGATTTAACTACAGACCTTCATTGTAAACAAAGCATGTTTTAGAATCCAATCCCTGCTGCCATTTAACTGCGGATTTTTTCTTTAACATCCAACTTGGTCATTTTAGTTTCATAATATTCTCGGGGCCACGGATTATATTTTCTTAGGCTTTAGCTGAATTCTGCATATCTCTGCTTCACTCTGCATTTATAATTTTCTAACAAAGATGATTTAAGCCAAAACGCGAACCTAGGATTCTATTTTCATTTTTAATCTAAATAATTGGTGCCCTAATTCAGAGGCTGTAAAACCATAGTGAATACAGATTTTTTTTGCCTGTTAAAATACTTCCATGCATTCAAATCTAAAGAGATAATCTGACTCTCCAGGGGATCTAAAGCTGCGATAACCACATATCATCTCACAGGCAGCTTTTCAAATCACTGTCACTGTTAATGCCATGCTGAATCAGGTCAAGCTGTGCTCCTACAAAAGAAATCAGTCAATTGATCGGATATGAATGTCATGTACATTCAACTAAAACACTAAGCTCAGTGACACTCAACTAAAAAACACTTTAATCGATAGCAACGAACCATATTATTATTATAGAGTTTGTAATGCTGCTTATTGAGCAAATACAGGCATGATTTATGGTGGTTCATTAAAAACTATAAAAATATATTTAATTAAATCATTAAATATGTGTTTCACAGACTTTGATGACGCATTTTAACGGTCAAACGAATAGTTAACATTGCTGTGAGGGTGTTTCTAATCAGCCTGTTTTCTAATAGAGTTACAGTACATGGGAGTGACGGTGAAGTTGACATCTTTCTCTCTTCTGACTGCCATTATCAAACTCGCTCTATTTATTTTCGGTTTTTGAAAGTTGTGAAAACACTGTTGTTGAATTCAAACATATGTATCATAACATACTCAAAAAATATATTTAATGTATTCTCTCATTCACCGCTATAGAATTTTACCCAACTATGATGACTTTCGCTTCTATACCATATCTACACCATATGCAATCATCACTTACTATTAAGCTATTAAAGTCCTGCATTTATAATATTACCAGTCAAAACTATATATTAAATGAATTACATATTGCCCTAAAGATATGATTGCATAAGAGTTTCAGTGGGCAAATAAAATAGATTAATCTTGCCGTGAAGAATGATCCAATCGTTCTGTCTAGAGTAGACTTATGAAAATGCCACTCAAACAGGGGCAAATTCACAGTTGACAAAATGCTTCTACTTATCTCATCAAAAGTGAATAAAACTCAGCCTTTTATATATTTAATGAACTGTGTTACATAAAACTGAGTGGACTGGGGCCAATGCTGACAAATATCTCATGGCTAATATGCTGTTCCCAAGGTCTCATGCAAAAGACACAACACTTGGTTCGGCACATCTAGAAAAAAATAGGCTGAATAAAACAAGCAATTGCAATGACAAGACAATGTTCAAAGGGTCTTTTTTTCCAACAAACACCTACAGTCCACATAATGGAAACTAGATACTATTATGTCTTGCTAAAGATCATCAAGTATTTTTTGTATAGATGCAAAAAGCTCCAATCTACAGAGAACATGCAGAAAAGAAAGTATGTTACAGTGACTGTATGTATTTAGAAGAGTGATAGTGGCTTTCGAGAGGAAATGTCTGTTTTGTTATTCTTATGCAAATAAGCAGAACAAAAAATGTTGTCATACCCATTTCAGTTTGCTAAAACCTTGCAACCACAACCATGAAAGTTTGCACAACATCAGCAGTTCATGTGCTCTTCCTTCCTAGAGGCTTATCAGGCTGTTTGCAATCGAAACTCATTGACTGAAACATTAATTTTGAAATTTCTCTGTCATCGTTTACTCTTTCAGTAATTCAGCAAAAATGTTTAGTGGTTCAAGACAACAAATTTTAGCATGTTATAAACGAAAAAAGCAGAACATTGACATACTGTCAGCAAGTTCTGTGCGTTTTTCAAATTTTAAACCTGTGCTACAGAAATAACAGGCATGCAAAGTTTCATAACTATTAACTTTGTGGTGATGAAGTAAAAAAAAAAAAAGGATACTAAAAAGAAAAGAGAATAACATCTACAAAAAGCAATAGCTTCGCTAATAAGCCTAAGATGATATTAAGACTGCATCTGTGAATGTTTTCAGAAACGACTGAGCATAATTGCCTCATTAAAGGAGTTATGACATGTTTTTTATCATTATTATTTCAATATGTCTCTTGAGGTTCACTTACAATGTTAATAAAAACATTTTTTATTCAATACATATATTAGCACAAATGATTATTTTCAACCCTCATTATGACAATCTAAAATGATCTGTTTTAAGGGGACGTCACCCTTAAGACTTGTTAGTAAATACAACTATTATGGCAGTGGGAGGGGCCTATGGTCCGATGATGTAAAACTATTCATCAATGTCTTGCACTAGAGCCAGTCATGTGCAAATGTATTTGCCCCTCTTAACCAGTGTTGGGTAAGTTACTCAAAAAAAGTAATCCACTACTAACTACTACTTTAAAATTGTAATTTGATTACACTACTGATTACAGCATGTAAAAAGTAATCATATTACTAATTACTTTACTTTCAAGTTACTTTGAAAACCTATTAAAACTACAAGAATACACTACAAAGTGTAACTCAGTTCTTTCCGTAATTTAATATTGTAGACATCCCAAGTCTCCCGGAAGTTCCGGGAGTCTCCAGAATATTGATAGCGGCTCCCTGATGCCCGCGAATTAGTTAAAATCTCCCGGAATCTAGAGCGAGCGAACAAGAGAGCGCATGCGAGACAGAAGAGACTGTGCTCCAAACCATGTAGCGAGCGCACAGCAGAGAGGGAGAGAACGAGAGGCCTTGCGTGTGTGTGCGTGTGTGCCTCATGAAGTACGTTCTCCGGTAATTCATTAAAGTGCATGCTTATTAACTGACGCAGCCGGCCAAACGTGATTAGAAATGCATTTTACTAAATATTTTTTTCTTAACAATACATTTGTAACAGAAGTAACTTAATTTTATTGACATCAGTAACTGTAATCAAATTACATAAATTTTAAATGTAATGAGTTACATTACTTCAGCTATCACGAAAAGTAATTGGAATACACTAACGCAGTTACTTTGTAACGCGTTATACCCAGCTCTGCTCTTAACAAAAAAAATACCTTAACTCTCTGGGGTCGAGAAACGCGCCGGCGCGTTTTGCTGTTTTTTTTCCACATAGCAGCAACATAGACTTAAAATACTCCGTCATTTTTGGTCATATAAATAAAATCAACACATGATTATAAACTATAGAGGGTCTTCTTTTTTTTGTGTACACTCACATTAACATCAAAACCGTGTGCTTTTGTAAAATGAAGAAAATAAACAGGGTGTGCTTTCTGCCTCTCTGTCTCCGTTAAATTTTTTTCTGGAGCACGTCTCTAAACTTAAACAAAGCTCAGCGAATACTATTCACACAAGCACGAGCAATATATCTTTATTATCATTTAAGTTTGTACTTTTAAAATATCTAATTCAAAACTAAAATAAATATTCTCTGTTTATGTAATCTATTAAAAAAGAGAGAGGTGTCAGCCGATCTCATTATCGTTCTCTTAGCTCATTATTCTGCTAATGTGACACGCCCACGGAGAGCGCGCTATTCAAACGCAAATGATCTGAAGCAACACATGCAAAGTGTCAACGCCCCTCATAAACGCGCCATTTTTGGATCTTGTTTATTTAAATCCTCTTTTTGTACTGATGAAGACATTTTAAGCTATGAAATTTGCAGGATGCATTAATGGTAATGTTTTAATGCAAAATGAGTTTACCCATGTCGTGACCCCTTTAAGGTTACAGCCAGTTTGAAAATGATAAATATCTGCAATTAATCACAAACCTGAAGCTAAAGCAGAGAAGTTTCAAGAGGAATGAGATTAATTAATTAAATTAATTAATAATTTCATCAGACTTTAATTGTTTTAAACTGATGGACGTTACAACAATTTTATGTTACATGCAGCCTTAATATCACTTCCCTATGTTAAATGTGAATATAGAGACACTGGTGGCTCCAAGTCCTGCGAAATTTGAGGGCACTCTTTATATCTTCATGCATATTCAAACAGACACAGAATCAAATGCTATAATTAATGTCACGCTGACCCTCCTCTCACAGACCCATGGCCAGGCACACAATAGCAGTGCATGGCAACGAGGAGGTGCATGAGAGCTCCTGGCAGAGTGCAATGAGACACACCTGCTGCTTTTCGCACCTTATCACCACTGCCTAAACTCCACCTCAATCTCTGCACCAGTTCTGGCCCATTGGTGGACGGTGTCCTGAGTTGACAAGTCTGATCAGCCTGTCGGGCACAAGGAACGCCAATTCACGCCAATTCTGACTGTGCATAAAGAGCTTGTCCTTGAGGTCCAAAATAGCAAAACTTAACTGGGAGGCCACTTAAACAATGACCATGGCCCTACTCTTCTGGATCAACCCATCCCTTCTGTCTTGAACATTGGAGGTCACCTACTTGACTTTTGGCCACCCTCAGAAGACTCTTCCTTTATATTTGTATTTTTGACGAAGAAAAATAATTTCTGAAGCATGAAACTGTGTCTGTCTTTAATCCCTGCCATATTTGGAGAATAGAGAGGTTTATTCAGAATTCTAGATATTTATGGACTGAAATACTGAAATGTATGGTTTTCATTGGCCAAAGTGAACAAAAAATCAGGGAGATTGATGACAACTGCCATATGCCACGGTCTAACAGATGAGCCTACTGTGTAGCTGAGGTTCTGCACCAACATTAATACATGAGAAATCATAGCACACAGTACGAACATCAAGAAAAGACCTAGGATACCTGCTTAGGAAAACAAACTAGCTAAGCCTGTTACAAATACCTCATAAGATAGATGCACAAGCTCACAACACACATTCAGTTGAGTGGGAGAGCAATTCCCCACAATCAAAAATACAGACTTTCTTGCAAGTCAAGCATTGAATGTGTTATTCTTGAATTAAATTTATCAGGCAACCCGGCCTTTATCCTGTGTCACTGAGGGTGCACCTTTCAACCAAGGTATGACTGATTGTCCATGAGATGATCACAGCAAACATGCTTGTCTGAACAGGGTAAGTAATTATGAGGAAAGCCTCAGAATAGGAGAAAAGCCAAGTAGCATTAGAAGGCCAAACAAATTCACATATGATCTTTCTCATAAACACTCTCCTTCTCCGGAGTTTTGTGAGATATTTAATGCATCAATGGTTTTTAATATGTGGTATATTCGGACATAAAATAAAACAATAGCCACTATTTTTTTTAAACTTAGAGCAATGTGTATAATAAGAGCCATCAAAAATGGTTTAGAAAAACTGTCATGTAATTTGATTGATATTTTTGTATGTGTAAGCATCACCTAAATCGATCTTACATTTTTCTGTTAATCTAGAAACAATTATTTGCTATAGAAATGCCTGATATGTTCCAAGAAAATATATGCATCATATTAATAAGGAGCCTCTGGACTCATGTGAACAGTGATAATAATTTAATTGAAAAGTTATTATTTTATCAAGATTGACAACAGAAGGAACTTAAGCTGGTGAAATAATCTACTCTGAGAACTAAATTGGACCTAAAACAGCTCCCTATGGAACACCATATAGAGATGCTATGATAATAGTTCATCAGACTTGTTTGATAATTCTGATACAATTCTGTTTGGGAGATTACCGTAAGTAATACTGCTAAACCGAAGGGCTCTTTTTTACATATGAGCAGAAAATATGCAAATATCTTACATGTCAGCAATACAGATCTTCGTACTCGCTGTGTTGAAAAGAAATGTGGAGTTATATTGACAATAATGCATGGTGCAGATAATGTGTGACATAGGCCTACATGTGACAGGACTGAATGGGGAAAGGAGAAGTATTCAAGACACAAAAAGTCTACTGGGGTCCTAATAAGAAACCACACACTAATTTACTACAGGAAAACATGTAAATATAATGTGGTTGTATGGAAATATGTCCTTTTACTTTACTTGCATAGCCTATAGTTCATAATAAAGTAGGCTATGCTATAATCACTCTGAAAAACATAGGCTATAAAAAACAGTTTTTAGGCTATACAGTATAATGGTTTGCCACATGAGCAATATTGCTTTTGTACTAATTAGGCTATTACTTACTACTTTTTTTTTCAGATGGTTCAGAGAACATTCAAAAGCAACGTTCCCACTCCCTACTTGCAAAATGATGAAATACAGAAAATATTCCCTTAATGTTTTCTCTAACGTTCACATAGGTCTAACCAAGAAAAAACGTTTTTGAAATATTAAAAATAAATAGATTTTTGAACATTCAGAAAATTACGTTTGGGAACTTTAGCAACCCGTTCTTGTAGCCTAACATTTCTTTTTAGCTGTGGAGTTCTTTTTCTTTTTTTATTCCCCGCCTTATCGCTGGCTGCCTTTCCATTCTATGAATTAACTCTTTTGATTCCGAACTAACACTTGGTTACAAAAGACTACAATGTGCTGCTGTACAACCGGAGACAGAATTTATAACAACATTAGGCTACTCAAAAAGTAGGCTACCTATATCATCTATGGAAACCTATTTTTAGTCGTTGTCAATAAAAATCCGCTGTTATGAGCGTTTGTATCAAATCTAGCAGAGCAACTTAATCAGAGGTCACTGAATAATCCTGATGAACAGCCCTCAGCATCCCAACTGAGAATCCGGAGATGAAAACACACACTCCGTTTCCAAAATATAACCTAACACTCTAATATCAAAAATAAAGGCAACAGTGTAATGAACAGAACAAAAGCAGGATCATCTGAAAATAACATTCTCACCTCAAATACGGATCCACTTTATTGCACGTGGGAGACAAAAGAGGCACAAAAGGATCCCGTTTTAAACTCGTGATCTATTACACGAGTGATGTGCCGTTGTGTTTATGTGTGTATAGCCCATGGGTTGGACCCGAACCGTCAATGAAGAAGAACCAGCATCTTCTGTCCCGGTATCGAAACCCGCTCCTCTTCTGTCCTTCAACACTGTCAGTATCAGACCGTCTGAACTGGTAGCTACACGGGGTCCGTACAGAAACGAGCACTCCAACTACAATAATAATAACAATAATAATAAAAAGATGCTGGTAATGTATTCGGTTTTTTTCTCGCTTTGACAAGATGCAGGCGGTTTTCACGCGCACCAGGCTTGCGCTTTCGTTCTGGGGCTGAGCGTTCACTGTGCCTGTCAAAAGCAGAGGAGGATCTCCAATACGAGAGCGCTTATATACACTGAGACGTGGGATGCGTGTGATTAAGTCACTCGATGGGGGGATGAATCTATTGCATTTATTTTATGTTCGTCTCCAGGCATTGGTTCAAATAGAACATTTGTCCATTCCTGCATGAGTCATTTACCACAGCCATTGTTGAAACTGGGGATAGTGTCACTTTTTACTACAGTTAATTTTTTTTTTTTAGGATGGGCTGTTTTTGAAAGTCAGTTTTATCACAGGTGCATGCACACAGCAACAACAAAGACAACAACAACAACAAAAACTCTTTCCTGCCTTGGGTGATAGCTTGTCTCAAGTGAGGATTTGTCATCACATTGGGAAGAGAATAATACAGATAAATGATTAGTTTTAACAGAATTATGAAAAACAAAATGTATTAAACAGCAAAAAATGTTGTCTAACAAAAACATTATTAGTGAATTATATGGTAACACTTTATTTTACAGTGGTTGTTACATGTAGGCTACTCACCATAGTAATAACAGTAAATCATGCATAATTACATGCAACTAACCCTCTCAACCTAATCCTACCCTAACCCTAGTAAGTATTTGTAGTTGCTTAATATTACTCAGTATATAATTACACTGTTACATGTAGCCTATGGTCTGTCTTCCTTGTTTCATTGTTTCTTTTCTTTCTTTTTTTTAGTCCTGTGACCCAGTTTTCACCTGCCTGTCTAATTAGTCATCTCCTTCACCTGTGTCCTGTTAATTATCTAATTTAGTTCCTTTTGTTTGCTCTGTGTATTTATACCCTGTGTTCTCTGTTCTCGTTAATGTTTAGTGTGGTTTTCTCCTGGTTAAAGTGTAACCAATTATATTTATGAAGGACAAAATTTATTAAACATTCGTTCCAACATTATATTATGTTATATTATATTATGGCGTAGATTCACACAAAAAAGTTTAGATTAAGCCATGGTCAGGCCTTTGTTCAATTAGAACATTAACAGCTTTTATAAACATACCTTAGAAAAAAATTGAGACAAAACAAGTGAAACTGATATATTTGTCTGTGAAACGGGGCATAAGCATAAATGTGACAACTTAAAATGCGTGTCTTGAGAGTATTGTTCAGCTTTTTGGTTAAAAATCCACCTTCATTATACAGATGACCCCTGCATGTATGCCAGGGAGTGTATGTTCACTTGTTACTGAGCAGCTAGAAGAAAAAGAAAAGATATTGATGATTTTTTTTTAAAAACTGACTGATTTAAAACCAGTGGGGTTTAAAAAAAACAACGTAGTTGCTGTAACAGACATTGTGACTCATTTCCCCATTTGACAACTATCCCTGGCTCATGCTATAAAATCAGGTGCTGAACAGTGCTGACACAGTTTTTCCAAAGGCTTGTGTAAATCAGCTATGTTGAACATGCTCTCACACACACAGTGGGCAAAAAGAGAATAATGCACCACGTGATATGAAGAGGCTGTGTCAGTTATACAGCACACACACGGTGAGCAAAGATTTGATGATTCCAGCTGCACTGGACATCATAAAATACTACAATGTCTAGTCAAAAGATACTTGTCATTTTGAAAGGCACAAACTAGGGATCCTCATTGCCACACTCCTCAAGTGTCTTTACATTTTTACAAAGACAAAATTGATTATACTAATCTTCACTGTTACTTGTTTAAATTCCATTCCATGATGATGTCTAATAAGAATGTCTATGTCTATGTAAATGCATGTCTAATAAGAACATTCATCTATGCACACCATGCCATGTCAGATTATTAGATGGATTTCTAAAATATGTACTGTAGCTGAAGACAGATGAAAAAAAATCAATGCTATTCAATGCTGTTGATGAAATGAATAAACAGCTGAATGATCCATCTGATTATGAGTCTAGTTATACAATTATGCATGGTTATGCATTACAATTTCATTCTTTAATGTTTAATTTACCCGACAAAACACTTAGGAATCTTCCAGATGTTAAAAGCACTCAGTCATTGCAAGGTAGTTAAAACATATGTATGAACCTTAATGATTTTTTTCACTGATTCTTTTCATAATTGGCTTTGGAGTTACTCTCCTTGATAATGAAGCATTGATTAGATTCTCAGACTACGAATGGCCGAAAAGCCCTAATAATGGCTGAAGAAGATGAGGATAGTGTGCCCACTAAGGGAATTGGGACAAGACCAGTGTATGTGCCAGCAAAAGCGGGTGTTTGAGGTGGCCAGGCAAAGACTAAAGCTAAAGGCCAATTGTATTGTTCCAGTGAGGATTTAGTGCTTAAGCACCATGACCATGATTAAGAAACAAGACCATCTGCTATCCTGTGTCAGAATGACAGGAGCTTTTTCGCTTTTTCGCTTTTTCACATTCTCTCTCTCTCTCTCTCTCTCTCTCTCTCTCTCTCTCTCTCTCTCTCTCTCTCTCTCTCTCTCTCTCTCTCTCTCTCTCTCTCTCTCTCTCTCTCTCTCTCTCTCTCTCTCTTTCTGTCACATGTTAATTCAAAACTCATGACAAAACCCTTACACAGATGTTTATTGTCAAGTCTTCACCATTTACGGACAACATTTTACTGAACCATCTATTTTAGAGGCAATGAGAAAAATGCTTTATATTTTGTTGGAGGCACAGTGGCTTAGTTGGTATATAGCACTGACACCTCACAGCAAGAAGGTCCCCGGTTCGAGGGCTGGCAGATCAAGGAGTCCTTTTTGTGTGGAGTTTGCATGTTCTCACTGTGTCATGATGGGTTTCCTCCGGGTGCTCCAGTTTCCCACACTCAGTCCGAATACATGCAGGTTAGGTGGATTGGACATGCCAAATTGGCCATAAGTGTAAATGCGTGTCTGTCTATGTGAGTCCCAAGCCATGTAATGTGAAAGGGTTGGAGAAAGACCTGGCAACCTACCCCCGAAAATCCCATTGCAAAGACTTCATGGACAGTATCTCGCGTAAGGCAAGAGTTGGCCATAGAATCACCAAGATTTTGATACGGCTGAAATAAAATGATAATGTAAATGAGAGCGAGAGAGTGTTGTGTTTGTGTAATGTCCATCTAAACATCTTGTCTACTTTAAATATTTTTGCATTAGAAGATATATTCCGAAATCTTCTCACCCTGTGGCACTTAGACTGTAGACAGAAAGAGCTTGACAAATAAGACAGCATTCGATTTCTCACAGACACCACTTTAACTCTAGACACAGCAGGAGGATATCGAGGTCCCTGAGGACACAATTACACACACTGTAACACCAGCACTGTCTTCTCATTAGTAACCACCCAGCAATTAGCCTAGCGATTAATGACCCCCACTGAGGCCTTGTTTAATGTTTAGATTAGAAATCAAGATATGTTTTTACGTGTTTACAGATTTCACTGTAATAGCAGTATAACAAAGGTCACAGGAAAATACTATTCTATTTCTTAAAATTTTCTGAAAAGTAAAAGAGGAAGGACAATACTTTTTCAGAAAACAAAATTTCTATCTAAAAGTGACGTAAAGTGTCCTGAAACACTGGCACATTGGTTAAATGAGGAGATTTAGACTTCTCGTTTTTGTATAGGCTATAGCTAGTTCCACAATATACCTAAGTACCTCAAATACCTAATCCACATAACCCTAGCCCACCATTTTTTAAAAAAAACTTGTTTTTACTTTATTTTTAAAACTTTTTTACAATTGAATATGTCCCCAAACAAAGTTTTGTCCAACCCAGTCTCACTGGAAAAATGTGTCGGCGGCGACTTTTCTGAAAAAAACTATTACGTTGCTTCTTGCATTTTCATAAAACGAAGTGTCCAGTGAGTGGAGCTAAGGAGCATTTTGTTTTATTCAAAACCAATGAAGGGGAATGTGACAACATTTTATTACACCGGTTGTTTTAAGTATTGCAGAAGTTTGAAAAATAGAATGTCCAGTGAGTGGACATTTTATTATGAATGATGTATCCATGGGCAACTTAATTTTTTAAAATTAATTTGCCCTTGTAACCTTTAATCAAAACAACTCTCCCTCCTGCAGCGACATCTCATTGGATGACCTGATTATTGAGGCAAAGGTGGGACAACCCTTCATTCAAATAAGATCGCAGCAATAGCAAACCACAACAATCAAATCAATTCCTGATGGACAAAATCAAGTCTTGCCCTACATTTCTTCTTGTTTGAGAAGCTGTTTCATTCGGATATTATGCTGCCTTCGTGTGCTATTGAAAATGTCCTGCTTTGCTGCTTGTCGCATTCAAGTGCTTTATTGTCGAAAAGAATAGGAATCATGGAGGACAACAGGTTTATTCCTGCCTATTTATTGGGAAAATCGTATTAAAAAATTCTCCCCTCCGCCATTTTATGTTTATGCCCCGCTCAACTTGGGAGTTTTGGGTATCAAAATTATCCCAGAGTTTTCCAGTGGTAAATATGACATGAGAGAGCGTTCATGACCAATTTTTAACTAGGAAACTCATATTTACGATAATTCAGATAGCACGTGAAGACAGCAATAGAGAACTCACAATAGAGAAGAAAAGGCTATCACGATTTCCGTTTCAAGCCAACTTTAAAGGTAATAGTCTATTCTGTTGAAAATATCGTACTACCTAACGTCCTGGTTGCGTATGCAACCCACCGTTCCCTGAAGGAGGGAACGGAGGACGTAGTCGACGGTCGACTGAATTGGGAGATCGCTAGAGAGCCCGTCTTCTTCGAGTACTATTGAACGAGCCAATGTAATTGGCGTGCGTGATTCGCATCACACACTCCGCCCCCGCGGCGCGGGTATAAATACGGAAGTGGATGCACGCACTAGTTGCTTTTCGCTGAGGAGCCGAGAGTAACCCGGGGTCAGCGGTGGTCCAGCGGTAGTGGCAAGGGGACTACGTCCTCCGTTCCCTCCTTCAGGGAACGGTGGGTTGCATACGCAACCAGGACGTTCCCTTTCAGTCGAGAACGTCAGACGTAGTCGACGGTCGACTGAATTGGGATCACCCATTGAACACGCCACTAACGCTGCCACCTTCCAGTGCCTAAACCAAAGCCTCCTGATGCCCCCGCAAACTTAAGGCGGGGAAGGACAGGGCTTAGGCCAGGGAAGTCACTGCTGTTCCTACAGGACCACTGGGAAAGCGTTCCCCGTACGTTGGAAGGAAGGGACGCTGCGGAAGCCACATCCAACCCAGAGGGAGGTAATGTGGAGAATACACATATGAACTGGGCGGAAACCGGGCAGTCTAACATATGGAATGTCACTGGGGTGGCTCCAGCCTAAGACGGGGGGAGACACACCGGACAGTGACGGCAGAGAGACTCTGCCGAGGGAAGACACGGGCTCACCGCAGGGAGCCGTATCGTGGAAGAATACACATATGGGGTCACCGAAGGGACCGCAACATATGGACCCAGCCTAACACAGGTTCCACACTGCTTACGAGTGGTAGGCCTAACACCAGACGTTCCGCACGTCCGACGTCAGAGGGGTGTGGAGGAACTCAACAGGGTTCAGTTTTAAGGGAACTCAACTGGAGTAGAAAGGCGCACGTATCCAGTCCATAGGAGGGGAATGGCGCAGCAAGCCGACACTTGAACCGGGCTCACGGTGAAACTGGCTTCATGAGAAGGGAGCCCACGGGAAGCAGCGGTTCAACTAGGTGTCGTCCAGCCCCCAACTCTAGAATCTGTTAGCAAAGTATATCGTCAACGCCCAGGCGGAGCACTTTACACTCATCATAGAGGAGCTCAACACCTAAGTGGACATGTTGCATCTCGGATCTTTGCCGAAATGAAGGCAAGCACTAAGTGCAACTTTGCATGGAAACAGCCTTCCCTCTCTGCTGAATTCCAACAGATATTTGAAGAGCTGGTCTGAGGTCTATGACTTGCATTCTGTACACGTCCAAGCGAACGGACAGAGAAGCCAGGGCTGGATCTGCCTCCTCCAGGGCAGCGCTTGCAGGCTCACCACCTGCTCCTATTACGGGAGAGGTAGGAACCTTGGGCACAATCCGAGTCGGGGTCTCAGCTTGTGAGAGTTAGCCGGCCCAGACTCCAGGCACAGTACGTTGACCGAAAGCGAGCAAGTCCCTACCCTCTAGTAGAGACCACGCGAGCAGGAGAACTGATATAACAGAATTTTTTAACTCACTACCTGCAGTGGCTCAGGGGCGGTCTCTGCAGTGCAGTCGCACCAGGGACAAGGCCCAAGAGGATAAAGAGGGATACAAGGATTTACAAGACCTTGCTCCTCAGGAACCTGACGATCAGAACGTGCTTCTGCATACTTCTGCAACACGATGAGCGTCGTTTAAACACCGAGGTAACATCATTTTGAGGGTGATTTAGGAAAACAGCCTACTGCAACCCATTTTGCAGGAAAGAGAGCACTGAAGTGATCGAAAGCTTTCAGGATCTCCTCTGGAGAGAAGACGCACTCAACGACTAGGTTCCACTTCTAAAGGCGTAAGCACGCTACCCCATTCTAGGGGGTGCTCGCAGAAGTGATGGTAACTATCACATATTCTTGTGATAGCCACCTGAACCTCCGCGTTCAGATGTAAGACCGCCCGGAATCCCCGGGGGAAGTACGCGTGTGCCATCGTGCCCCGCCCCCGAAGAGTTTTCCGGGGAAGTCAGGAAGGCTGTTGATGGGAGCCAGGTCTAGTTGGGCCAATAAGGGGCAACTATGAAGACCTGTTCCTCTCCTGACTTGGCACGTAGGTGCAAGTGACGGGCGCAAAAGACAGGAGCATTGCTCAACACAACATGTGAAGATCACTGGGCTTCAGGAGCATTTTCTGCTCAGCACTTGGGTGTGACAAGTTCACTGAGCTTCAGGAGCATTCCTGCTCAACACCTGAGTGTGATAAACTCACCGAGCTTCAGGAGCATTTCTGCTCAACACTTGAGTACGAAGAACCTCACTGAGCGACAGGAGCATTTCTGCTCAGCACTTGAGTGTGACAAGTTCACTGAACTTCATGACCATTCCTGCTCAACACCTGAGTGTGATAAACTCACTGAGCTTCAGGAGCATTTCTGCTCAACACTTGAGTGCGAAGAATTTCACTGAACGACAGGAGCATTTCTGCTCAGCACTTGAGTGTGACAAGTTCACTGAGCTTCAGGAGCATTACTGCTCAACACCTGAGTGTGATAAACTCACTGAGCTTCAGGAGCATTTCTGCTCAACACTTGAGTGCGAGGAACTTCACTGAGCACCAGGAGCATTTCCGCTCAGCACTGCGTGTGATGAATTCACTGAGCTACCTGTGATGGACTCACTGAGCTACAGGAGCATTGCTGCTCAACACCTGAGTGCGATGAACTTCACTGAGTTTCAGGAGCAACTCTGCTCAACATGAAGTGTGATGATCTCACTGACTTGAGCAGGCGCAAGGCGACCCTGAGTCGCAGTCACTTCTTAGAAGGCTCACTGGGGTTAAACGTATTCTGCGGGCCCCCGGGGCAGCTGAGACCCAGTGTTTGTCCAAGGGTAGTCCGCTCGGTTTACCCAAACACTGGCGGAAAAATAAAACCGGGGGGGCAATTGAGCGGCCCCGGAATGGTCAAGACCCAGCGGACCCAGGGGATGGAGTCTCCACTTGCCCTGGCTATAACTGTCGTGAGGCTCGATGGCGGCACGATTGAGTAAGCGGGAGGAGTGGAACAAGGCGCCCTCAGAAGCGTCTGACTCCAAGGAGGAGGTGACGGGAGAGTTTGTGACACCCGCAATGTCTAACAACTCGAGGCACGAATGCCCGTGTAGTCGGGGGTCGCCCAGGCCCCCGTTAAAACACGCCCTTTGTACATGGCCCCTCTGCTGAGGAGGGTTTGGCAGCAGACCGGGATGAACTATAGTCACACAGGGTGAGCTGCTCTGCCACGGTCACCTCGGGACTCGATCGTAAAGCTAGCGCTGAAGCGGTCACATACGAAGGAAGCCAAAGGCTGCGGCTCTCGTATACCCCAGGAGCCTCTGAATCTTTTCAGTGGGACCCTTTCTCACTTCAACACCAGCTGGACACATTCTCACTGGAGAGACGTGTTGGACCGAGTACCTCTCCAAAACTGAAAAAAAAGACACTCAGCCCGTGGGCGAGATTACTCTCTTCCAGTTGACCTGAAGACCCAACGGGCTCTGGAGCACTCGAGGGGAAGGACACTACGTGTCTTTCAGGTCAAAGCTGCAGACCAATCTTGGGCCAAGATGGTCACGACCCACCACCTAGTAGCACGAAGAACGAGTTTACAACTGGCCTTCGTACCGGCTGGAGGAGCGGCTATATCAAATCCTTCGCCAGCCGGATAAGATAAGCACGCACAAGTCAGGAGCACTGCTCAACACTCGGTGTGATGAATATCACTGAATTTTCAGGAGCACGTCTGCTCAACACCTAATGTGATGACTATCACTGACCTGAGCGGGGTAGCCGAGCCTGAGGTGGGGCAGCAAAGTAGAGAGAGTGGTGTTAGTGTGCTGTGCAACACTTACCTGTCTCCACAAGCGGCAGGGGGCGCGTGAGAAGGCGGATGACCGGGTCCTCGAACGCACCAAGCTGCCTGCTGGCGACCAAGGGGGAGCTGAGGGGTGTAAGGCTATACAGGGTCACACCCGCCAGACTGGCCCTCTTGGGACCCAGGAACAGATGAAATTGCTCTCTCTTTGAAGTGTGGGTACCGCTTGCTCCGCTTTTTTTTTTTTTTTTTTTAGGGAGCCAGCGGCGGAACAGACACACACACAAACAAAGGCTCCACCCGGCCCTCACCCGGGGGGAGGGAGTGATCGTGCCACTCCAAGAGCATCTCATCCATTCCTGGGCGGCCCGCTCCGGAATGCTTTCGCTGTCGCTTGCCACCTGGCTTGGCAGCGCCTGGAGCGGGCTGGGCGTCTCTACTGCGGCCGGCTCCATGCTGAGGCCTGGGTGGAGGCTGCTGCGGAGGGCCAGCAGGAGCGGCGGCCGGAGAACGCCCACGGCGACGAGCAGGCGGAGGAGCTGCCACCGGCGGCGGGTGGAGGCAGCAGCTGGCCACCGGGGCAGGATGTGCCGGATGACCTCCGTCTGCGCTTGAGCGGCAGAGAACTGTTTGATGCAGTTCTCCACCGCGTCGCCGACCAGCCCAACCTGGGAAATTGGGGAGACCAGGAACCGAACCTTGTCCGCATCCGCCATACCAACCAGGCTGAGCCAACGAAGGCGCTACTGGACCACCAAGGTGGACATCGCCAGACAGATCACGCACGCTACGACCCCCGTACCCCGGAGGGTGAGGTCGAATGCAGTGCGGTGCTCACCTATGAGCGCACGGTCTGGATTACCCTCGTGCATGCCATGGGTGCCCTAGCCTGCAGCAACGCCATGGCACGCATGAGGAAGGGGCTTGCCCACAGGCTTTGTAAGCTCTGCCCGTCGGAACAGACGAAACTCACAGGCCTTAGGGGGGAGACGAGGATCCCCCCCAAAAGGCAGCGGCCGCCGGACACAGGTGCACCTGTGTCGACAGACCGCTCCAATGGAGGGACACCTCGCAACCCTTCACCGTTCCTCCATCAAGGGTAATGAGGGGGAAAAGCTATTCAGGCAGTTTCTGGCAGAGAAAGATGCTGTTCACCACCTGATAAGCTCTCCATGCATTTCGGGAAAGAAAGGCACTGGGGCGGCGAGCTGAGAACCAGCGCGGTCCCCCCCAAGGTACCAAACTCCAGATTCCAACCGAGACTGAACGGGACACGGTGGAGGTTCCACTCGAGCCCGGCAGCCTCGGCGGCCCGTTTCAGCATAGCTGATAATTCTGGATCCGGCTCGGGCAACATTGAATTCCCGGAGGGAGACAATGCAGCCGAGTCATCATCTCTAGAAGTCAGCTCACCCTCCGATGCTGCAATCGGCGTCCTGTCCTCCAGGGGAGCCCCGAGTGAAACCGCTGGCCCACCCATTACAGATGGACCAGCAGACAACACAGGAGGCTCCAGTGGTTGCAGTGGAAGGGAGGAGTGAGGAGCCCACAGGGAATGGTTACCGGGCGGGACATCCAACACTATCCTCCGGTCACCCATCCCACACAGCACCCGAGGGTGGGGCATGGTAATGGGGACTCGCTCTCCGCGAACGAAGGCGAGTCTCGCCCTCAACACTGCGACAGTCATGTTCCCACAGTGAAAACATGAGCTGTCCACAAAAGCTGTCTCAGCGTGCTGTAAGCCAAACACGTGACACAACAGTTGTGACCATCAGAGAGAGACAGGGAACGACCGCACCCAGAAACGCACGGGCGGAATGACATCTTGAAAAAGACGCAAACGCACCCGTGTTGCTCTTTCAGAAAATAGGACCGTCACCAGTGCCGGAGCACACAGGGGAATGACCGCGGCAACACTGAACAGAGAACTGAAACAGTGAAGCACTCACTTTTCCGCCCTCTAACCAGCCATCAACACACACAAACATTTAGAAATTTGTTGCTGTTAAAACAGCAGTTGAGAGCTCAAAGCTCGCGATCACCGCTGCACTCGCGCTGTAGAACACCAGCACTGGGAGAGTCTTCCTGAAGAACACCGACACACTCGCTCGTTGTAGACAACAGCACTCTCAGAGACATCAAACGATCGGCTCCGAAGCGAAAGGCAACTAGTGCGTGCATCTACTTCCGTATTTATACCCGCGCCGCGGGGGCGGAGTGTGTGATGCGAATCACGCACGCCAATTACATTGGCTCGTTCAATAGTACTCGAAGAAGACGGGCTCTCTAGCGATCTCCCAATTCAGTCGACCGGCGACTACGTCTGACGTTCTCGACTGAAAGGGAACTCACAAAAATGACCTATATGTGTTGTGTCAGATTTAGCTCACTTCTGGGTATAAATTTGTCCCCAAAGTATGGTAAGATGGGGACTTTGCATTTATTGTTCTGTTGCTTTTTTTATCCAACAGAAAACTTTCTTCTTTTTTTTAGATTTTCATTAAGACAGTATTTTGTGTTTTCAGTAGAGAGATATTTAATTGACAAATTAATATCATTGTTTACTCACGACATGTTGTCCCAAACTTGTAAGTGGAACAACTTTAAAAAAAAAAATTATGTCTTTTGTGTTTGTTTTATCCATTTGTCAGCAGGGTCTATTGATGTCCTTGACCCCATTGACTTCGGACCTCATTGTACTGACAAAAGCATTCAAAATATAGTATTTTGTGTTCCACAGAAGAAAGTCATTTTAGTTTGGAATAACATTAATGTAAGTAAATTATGACACAATTTTCATTTTTGTTTGAACTTCCCCTTTAAGTTGTTTTCTTGTGGTAATCATTGGCATTTGTTCCCCAAAACAAATTACCAACACACACTGCCTTATGTCGTTAGGTGACCTTCAGTGTCTTTTTATTACACTTTCTCATGTTTTGGATTTTAACTCTGAGGACTACAAGTATGTTTACTTCAGTACAGCTACGTGACATTCGCTAAAAAAATCCTACTGAGCATCAGTACTATTCACCCAGTGGGGTGTGTTACTCATCTAATGGAAGAGGCGTGAGCAGCCACAGTGCAGCCTCCCACCCAAATCAGAGGCCGTCACCGCAACAACTGCTCACTCAACCCTGAGGCATGACTCAACACTCTTACATCACTGTTCAACAGTCTCCGTTTAGTCCTACTATCATTTACATATTCAAATGTGCACCAGGCAGTGCTTAAGGAGCATTCATTTTGAACTGCTGAATTACAGTATAAAAGGCAAACAGGGCATAATAGTAAAAGCAATACTTGCTTATTTTTGCACCTGAATGAATAATTCCACTCTCTTTAAATCTAAATATGCGGTTTGAAAAAAAAGTCCAATATGCGGTTTGAAAAAAAAGCCCAAAAGCAATAAAGAATCTCTCATGTTGAGCTGCCAAGTATTTTAAAGTGAATCCGATAGATAACAGGGAGTCAAAGCAACTGCTGTAGGATGGGAGTGATGTGAGCTGATTTTTTGTTCAATATAAGGGCACGAACAGCTGCATTTTGAACTAGTTTAAGGCGATTAATGGTTTTAGTTGGTAGGCCGTGGAACAAAGAGTTACAATAGTCCAGACGTGAGGTTATAAAAGCATGGACAACAGTTTCAGCATCTTTTTGATTTAATGAAGGTGGTATAAAGGCAATATTACGGAGATGGAAAAAACAGGACTTCACAAGCTGATGGATGTGAGGTTTAAGACATAATTTGGAAACAAATAGTACCCCAAGATTGTGTTGAGTAGGTGAAGGATAAACTATGACTCTATCAATACGAATGGAGAATTCATGTTGGTAAGAGAAAAGGGATTTAGGGCCAACTAACAGAATTTCAGTTCCCTTTCGAGGGAACTCGGGATGCGTCGATGATGCTTTGGGAACACCCCTGCATGATTGCGTCTGAAACACGTATGTCAACTAGTCCAATGGAAAGAATGAACGTCACAGGTGGGTGACGTCATGACCAGGAAAGGATAAAAGCACATCTGGTGCAACCGGTGCTAACTTTTTTGTGCCTCATCAAAGCACTCTGTGTCAAACTGTTTTTAGTATTTATTGTTTGTCTGTCACATCCTTATCTAAAGTATGGTGAAACAATTATTTAAGTCGTGTGCTTCTCCCTGCCCTCTTTCGTTACGGGTGGGGATACACATGGACATTGTGTAATGTGTTTGGGACTGGAGCATGCTCCGTGCGAGGCAGCATGGAGAAAGCATTCCTGGGGTTCGCAAATGGATCTCTCGGCAGGGTTTGAGATGGGCCCTGCCTTATCTCCTCCCTTACCCGGGGAATCCAGTGCTCTCTTGCTGGTGTCAGAAGCCCACCCAGCGGCTTCTTCCGTCCGGGAGAGAGCCCAATGCTTCGGTGTTCTAGCTCTGAGGAGGTACAGTAGATGTACTGAGCATTGGAGAAAGTGACAAAAACATTAGGGAAGAGAATTCGCCATCTCTTTCCCCATCATATGAGCTTGTGGAGGTGATAACTTGTGCTGTAGACAAATTAAAGATTGAATGGCCAGCCGAGAGAAAAAGTCCTCGTCCCAAAAGCAATTTAGACGAGCGCTTTTTTGACTTCTAATTTATCATCTCAATCACGGGCCCTTCCATTTTTTCCAGATCTACATAGTGAGATATATAGATCGTGGAATAGACCATACTCTTCCCGTCTCTTCAGTCCCCAGGTGCATACATATTCAGATATAAGGGTACTGAAGGAACATGGTTATGTGTCGATGCCCCCAGCTGTACAGACTTTCGAGAATTTCGTTAGGCCACAGATCTATCTCTCAGGGCTACGAAGGAGACCGCTCGTGCTATTGGGCGGTCTATGGAAGCCCTTGTAGCTACTGAGAGGCACCTCTGGTTAAACCTAGCAGAAATAAAAGAGAAAGATCTGGCGTTTTTGTTAGATGCTCCAATTTCTTCTACTGGTCTTTTTGGCGACTCTGTGAATACAGTCGTTGAAAGATTTCAAGAAGCTAAAAAGCATTCAGAGGCTTTCAAGAAATTTGTCCCTCGCCGGGTCCAGCCCCCTGGGGTCCTGAGCCACCAATTTGAGCATCCCCAGCCAAGCTCCTCATATCGTGCATAACAGAAAGAGAGTGTCGCATCTCGTGCCCCTCCTAATAAGTCATGGAGAAAGAGCCGACACTCTCAGCCGAAGTCAAATAAACCAAAGCCGAATCTAAGAACCGTTCTTATGTTTAAGAAGGCTTCGGCTCATAAGCCGTCCTAACGCCACATGCGTCAGACCATTGAGGACAGCCCCAAACGGGGTGGAGCGGTGTTAACCTCATTATACGGTGCCCGTTCCACTTCGGCGTCCTTAGGGGACCGTTCTGCCAACCCCGCCACTCTTGGTGCCTCGGGGCGCAGCGGTCTCCTGCGAGTTCCTTGCTCAGCATCAACGTGACGTTAAGTCAGACTCGCGCCCTATAAGGGGGGTTCAAAAACGGTCAGTTCTGTTGTTTCCTGCCAGGATGCTTCAGGTCACCGAAGTGGCTGTTACAGTAACACCAGAAGCCAGTCTCTAGAGACTGGTAACCTTAGTAGATTTTCTGACAGAGTGGAATAATCTGTCAAATATATCTCCATGGGTCCTGCAGATAATAGAGAAGGGTTACAGAATCCAGTTTGGTTCTCCTCCACCTCGTTACAACAGGATGTTACTCACGTTAGTACATCCCGAGCAGGCTCTGGTAATGGAGCAAGTAGAGTCCCTTTAACGAAGAGAGTTATAGAGCAGGTGTACTCACCCGACAGAGAATCAGGGTTTTACAGCCGCTACTTTAAATGTTCCAAAAAAGGATGGGGGGTTGCACCCCATTTTAGATCTTCGTCTGTGGAATCGTGCAGTCATGAAACTCAAGTTCAGGATGCTCACACTTAAACAGATCGTGACTCAAATCAGATCCGAGGACTGGTTTGTCATGATAGATCTAAAAGACGCTTACTTCCATGTCTCCATCCTCCCTCAACACAGGAAATTTGTGATGTTTTCTTTTGGGGGCAAATACCAATATCGGGTGCTTCCATACGGTCTACGTTTACAAAGTGCATAGATGCAGCTCTGGCCCCGCTCAGGCTGAAGGGCATACGCATTCTGAACTAAATCGATGACTGGGTGATTCTGGCGGAATCAGAGCAGTTAGCGGATCGGCATTGTTACGTGCTCAGATGATATGGTGTGTTGTTATCCTTACTTTCACTTTCTCCGCTAACACTTCTTAGGGCGGCACAGTTGGCTGTCAATCATCATTGCGACGTAATGGCCGTCGTTACGATAAAAGTCTGACGCAGACCGGAAGCGGGAGAGAGAGAAGGAGGGAATTGATTCTTTTGTTTTGTCAAGTTGGTTTGTTGTTTTCGTATTTAAGTTGAGACTTGAGACTTTATGTTGTTTTCTTTTGCAAATTGTTTTACAACCGACCAGGGAGTATGGACCAGGGAAGTAAGTCAGGTGACTTCCATTTTGCAACATCTAGGGAAGCACGCTGTTAATACATTAGGTAAGACCGAGCGGGTGCCACTATTGTATGTTTTGAGTTTTCTGGATAGATTATTAACTGTTTACTGTAGCCTAAACTATAGACTACTGCCACATTGAATAAGCTTTTGTTCGCCAATTTCTGCTCAAATGTTAAATATATTAGGCTATGTTTGTTTTGTCAAAAATAAAGTCATCAACTAGGATGCTATTATAGTGTTTGTTCCAATGTAGGCTTTATTCAAACTAATGAATCCTTAACTTTGAAATATGTATGATAAAATGTATACTTTAGTTTTTACAAAGAAATATTACACTTGAAATATTGTTATTTTAATTGTTGCTGTAATTGTAACCTTTTTAATAAAATAGCAAATAATATATTTACAAGGTAGATGTAAACAAAATCTTAAAAGGTCAATATAAGCCTTCTCTTCAAATTATTTGTATTGTGTTTTATTAGTGACAAATTTGGGGAGAGGATACATATCCAAAACTTTCTGAAAATACAGTATGAGAATTAACTACACAATTACTAGAAATGTTCACCTTGGATATTATACAATTTGCAAGCAAAAATACAAGTGGAAAAATACTATTTTTTTATAGATGTTTCCAACTGTGAACCAATTTTGTAGTATATATACACATTTCTTTTCTTGTGTCCTTGTATTCTTTCTTGTGGCTCAGTGACACACCTGTGAAAAGCTCATTATGCAGGCTCATTAAGCAGGTATTTTGTCTTCACAGGTGTGAATCAGACCATTATACATGAGTCTCGCCCATTTCACATATTGCCTTTCCAAACAAAAGTGTTTTACTAAATTTAAATCAATGTATTGTTTTATGTGAATGATTTGAAAGGATGATTTTCAGATCATTTTGAAGCAAAAATTCTAGGCAACAACACTCATTAGTCAAAAGTCTTGTGGACACATATTTAGTATGTGTTTTGTGGCCTTATTTCAGAGACTTTAAGTTTTAGTTTTTTCAATAACCATGCATAAACAATATTCTCTCAAAAATACAAACATGTACATACATCTTGCTAACATATTATGGTAGCCCTGTTTGTGCTATATAGAGTGAATTTACACCTTTGCAATTAACATGTTTATAAATAACTGAAAAAAGCACAAATGTTAGAGCATGTCAGAACACCTCCAGGACCCCAAAAACACATAGGACCCCAGAGGGTTAAGTAGTATAGTTTAGGTAGGGCGTGTTGAACGCCAAAGACTTTATTTTCGTTTGTTGTATTTTCTTTTCTTGTTGTGTTAGTAGGTTACTGGGATGGGGATGTAGGTAGACTGTGGGTTTTTGTTTTATTTATATATTTGATTTAGACCCGCTCAGGTTTCTACTCCCTGTGTTTGGTATTTTGTTTTCTTTAGTCTCTCTCTTTTGAGCACTTTTTGTGAATAAATATATTCTTTCTTTCTCAAATTATATCTCCCTTGTTCTCGTGTCCTTTTGCACCAGCACCTGCACGTTACCAGGGTTAAACAATCCGGGAATTTGTTTATTTATTGTATGTTGTGTTCCCTCATGCCCTTAGCCATTTTAGGGACGTAACATAAATGTGGGGGCTCGTCTGGGATCTCTCTTAAAGTAAGAAGAGGTTCCTTATTCCTTAAAGCCCTGGAGACGTTACTGGGGTGCTGGTTCAACCTGTTGAGTTTTCTTGTGGATGTGTTGGGTAGTCAATGGTTTGTTTGTAAATTTCATTATGACGTCGTACCCGCAAAATTTCATTGAGAATCCCTCGTTTGAGGCGTTTGAGAGATGTCGTAAGGATGAATTGATGACTATAGTTGACCACTTCCAAATTTCTGTTAGGCAACAATTATTAAAAAGGGAAATCAAAGATTTTTTGCTACATCAGTTAGTGGAAATGGATGTTTTGGTTTTATCAGAGACGGAGAGAGAAGCAGATCAAATTGTCGATGATGCGCAAAGTTATGAAAGTACAAAGGCGGAGGGGGAAGGTGTGAAACTTGCTGGGACGGAGACCGAGGTCGAAGCCCGAGCAATCTTGCCACCCTTTGAGCCATTTTCTCCGGTTATGCCGGATCGGCAGGGGAGTCGAAACTGAAAGTTCGTCTCGCCCGACTCCGTATGGAAGTGGAGGAGAGAGTGCAAGTATGTCAGGGCGAATTGGATCTGTGGCTCAAAATCCGTAGGTTGGAAATAAACGCTGAGAAAGAGGTGAACTTGCGCCGGTTAGAGATGGAGGAGAGGAAGCTCGCCTCTGTCACTGCTGGCCCAGTCACTTCTAGTTCGGTGAGTAAAGACACGGCATTTCGAGGTACTACAGCCTCGGCTGCATTTGATGTGAGTAAAAATCTTCCCTTGGTGCCTTTGTTCAGAGAGTCGGAGGTGGATAGCTATTTTGTAGGTTTCGAACGGATAGCGGTCTCTTTGAGATGTCGTCCTCTCTCACATGAAAAAATTGGGGTTGAGACTCAATGCCAAGAAGAGTGTGCTTTCTCCACTACAGAGATCCACTTTCCTTGGTGTGGTATGGGATTCAGTCACGATGCGAGCCACACTTTCGCCCGTTCGTATAGCTACTATCCCTACAGCCATAAAAGATTTGAAGCTAGGCCAGTCAATCACTGTGAAACAGTTCGAGAAACTGTTGGGCCTCATGGCAGCAGCGTCCAATGTGATACCCTTTGGCCTACTGTACATGAGACCCTTGCAGTGGTGGCTCAGGACCAGAGGGTTCTCCCCGAGGAGTAACCCACTTCGTATGATCAAGATCACACGGCGGTGTCTCCGCGCCTTGGTTATATGGAGGTAACATTGATTCCTATCCCAGGGTCCGGTGTAAGGAGCTCTTTGCCATCGAGTTGCTATCTCGACAGATGCTTCTCTCACCGGCTAAGGAGCGGTAATGGAAGGCCGCTCAGCTCAGGGTCTGTGGAGGAGTCATCATCTTTCTTGGCACATAAACTGCCTGGAGATGATGGCAGTCCTCAATGCGTTGAGACATTTCCTCCCAGACCTGAGGGGCCATCATGTGCTTATCCGTACAGACAACACATCTGTGGTCTCTCACATAAATCGTCAAGGGGGTCTCCGTTCGCGTCCACTCTGCAAACTGGCGCACCAGATCCTCCTGTGGTCCCTAGGGAAGATACTCTCTCTGAGGGCAGTGTATATCCCAGGGGGCCAAAATAGAGGAGCAGACACCCTGTCGAGGCAGGGGCTGAGGCCAGGGGATTGGAGACTCCACCCCGAGGCATTGGAGCAAATATGGGAATTTTATGGCCAAGCAGAAATGGATCTGTTCGCATCTCAGTACAATCAGACCAATCAGAGCATACATGGATGACATGACAACCATGACTACAACAGTAGCCTGCACTAATCGATTATTTGGTAAGTTAACCGATAACATTGAATGGGCACGAATGCAATTTAAGCCCTCTAAATCAAGGAGCATCTCGATAATTAAAGGCAAGGTAGTAGATAAAACATTCTTCATTAATGGTGAGGCAATACCAACAGTTTCTGAGAAGCCAGTAAAGAGTCTCGGGAGATGGTACAATGGGGATCTAAAGGACACAGTTCGAGTGGAAGAAGTTAGACGACAAGCAGTGGAAGGGTTGAAGAGCATAAACAGCTACGCTCTACCAGGCAAACTAAAACTCTGGTGCTTTCAGTTTGGTCTACTGCCGAGGTTGCTGTGGCCACTGACTATGTACGAGGTTTCTTTGACAACAGTGGATAAGCAGGAAGCGTTAATAAGTTCATTTATCAGGAAATGGTTGGGAGTTCCACGCTGCCTCAGCAGAGTGGGACTTTATAGTAAAGGAATATTGCAGCTGCCCGTCTTCTGCTTTAACCGAGGAGTTTATGTGCGCCAAGGTCAGACTGGAAATTACCTTAGTAGAGTCATGCGACAAATGTGTAAGGGAGGCAGGACCTGTGTTAAAAACTTGTAGAAAGTGGTCAACAAAGAAATCTGTGGAAAAGGCAAAGGCTGCCCTTCAAATTGGTGATATCGTGGGGCAGGTACAGCATGGAAGAGGCGGTTTTGGGCTCAATTTAGCTCCTCCTAAATGGCACAAGGCAGCCCCAGCTCAAAGGAGGAAGCTGGTAGTCAACGAGGTGCGAAAGCAGGAGGAGAGGCTGAGGTGTATAAAGGCCATTTCCCAGGCCAACCAGGGAGAGTGGATGAGATGGGAGAGTGTGGAACAACGCAAGATGGGCTGGCAAGACCTTTGGTCAATGGAAGAGAGTAGGATCAGTTTCCTTATAATGTCAACATATGATCCCTTCACCACAGAACCTAAACCTCTGGGTAGGAGAGGATCCCTCTTGTCCTTTTTGTTCATCACCTGCCACATTAAGGCACATTTTGACAGGATGTAAGGTGGCTCTTAGCCAGGGTCGGTTTACTTGGCGCCATGACCAAATACTGCGATGTTTGGCTGCAGCATTGGAAGATAAGCGTAACATGACCAATAAGTTGCCAACTGTTCTAGCAAAACATTACACACAGAAGACAATATTCCTCCGCCCAGGCGAGCAACCACCAAGAAAAGATGTTAAAACCTAATTCTCGTCCAGGACAACTGGAAGCTGCTAGGGACTGGAAAATGCTGGCTGATCTTGATCAACGGCTTATTTTTCCACCTGAGATTGCCACCACTAACCTCCGACCAGATATTGTTTCGTGGTCTGGATCAGCACGCATTGTTCAACTGATAGAGTTAACAGTGCCATAGGAGGATGCTGTAGATGAGGCATATGAGAGGAAGAAACTGCAGTATGCTCAGCTGGCCACTCAAGCACAACAGCAAGGATGGAGAGTCTGAGTTTATCCAGTGGAAGTGGGTTGTCAAGGATTTGTGGCACACTCTACAACCCGGTTCCTCAGAGACATCTGATTCAGTGGCCAAGAGTTGCGTCGCACAGTAAAGAACTTAGCTGAAGCAGCAGAGAGGAGCAGCAACTGGCTGTGGTTGAGATGGAAAGATTCTGGCTGGCTGTGTACAGGCCGCCACGCTACGGTTTAGAAAAATTCTTGAAAACTCGAAGAGTCTGTTGGTTTATTTGTATAGTTTGCATAGTAATATTATGTTCCTGTGTATTTTGCGTGAATGAGGATTGGTGTTTGGACAGAAATTGTGTTTTGCGGTAGTATGCCATACGGAACCGTTGCCACTGAACCTGCTTTAATGACGGCAGTGGGGCTCAACAGCCTTAGTCAAATGGGTTTGCGCGTATGGTCAGGTTGCGGAGAGATTGTGAGAGATTGTGATTAGGTCCTATGTGAACTATGAGGAAGGAGCAACCTCAGCAGCAGGAGGGAGGTAAAGGTCAGTAAGCTGGGCTGAGTTGAGTGGGGGACGGAGGGGGGGACTCTGGGAGGCCAGAGTCACTGTCGAGCCCTCTTGAGGTGTTGTGGGCTAGTCGACGAAACACTGAGGATGGAAGGTGCCCACTTGAAGACACTAGAGATGTTCCCTACTCAGCTCAATCCAGAGGGTTGTTATGGGGGGACCACACTGTGGTTGCAGCCGTTGTGTGTGCTGACGCGCAAAATACACTACAGCTATTAACACCAGACAGAAGGAGATTCACATCACCATATGGAAAGAAGCGTAAATGGATGGAGAAGAATAGGTTACTGTAAAGCTATGTCTTAGTTGGTGCTTATCTTGGCGAAAGCCAAGTACAAATCAGCATGAAGTTTTAACATCTACTCTCGTGTAATGGAAATCACAACGGACTGTCCACTATGGTAGCACCACGCTGGCCGAGTCAAATTAGGTTGGGTACCTATTTCATCTCCTCGACGGCCCTCCCTTGGAGATCCCGATCAGGAGAGACCCTCTGTCTCAGGCAGGGGGCACAATACTTCACCCCCGGCCAGATATTGGAAACTATGGGTTTGGCCTCTGAGGGGGCCCAACTCATAAAGAGTGGTCTCTCAACTGCTCCAGAGCTCCAGCTACTAGGAAATTATATGGACTTAAGTGGAGAGTTTTTACTTCTTGGTGTCTCCAGCATCAGTGGGATCCAGTTAACTGTTCAGTTTGTACAGTACTTGAATTTCTGCAAGATTGCTTTGCATCAGGTTTGTGCCCATCCACCTTAAAGGTCTACGTGGCGTCCATTGCGGCTTTCCACGGCTCGGTGGGTAGTACATCATTGGGTCAAGACCCCCTGATCATACGTTTCCTTCGTGGCACCTTGAGGCTGAGGCCTGCAACTAGCACTAGGGTGCCGGCTTGGGACCTGGTAATAGTTTTGGAAGGCCTGTCAGGGGTTCCATTCGAGCCCCTAGAGTCGGTTTCAGAGAAATTTCTGACATTCAAGGCTATCTTTCTTATAACTATTTCGTCCCTCAAAAGAGTCAGAGACCTTCAGGCCATTTCGGTTTCTCCCATCTGCCTTGAATTTGCACCCGGGATGGTCAAGGCATTCTTATACCCCAAACAGGGGTACATCCCTAAGGTGCCGACCAATATTCCAAGGCTTATTGTACTGCAGGCTTTATGTCCTCCTCCATTTGCTTCTTTGGACCAGGAAAAACTGAATCTCTTGTGTCCAGTGCGAGCACTGGATACTTATGTCCACAGGGGTGCTCCATGGAGGAAATCAGATCAGTTGTTTGACTGCTTTGGATCACCTAAGAAGGGTCTTCCAGCCTCTAAGCAGACAATCAGCAAGTAGATAGTCGAGGCTATCTCTCTTGCTTATGAGTCCTCTGGCCAGCCGTGCCTTTTGGTGGTCAGAGCTCATTCTACTAGGGGTATGGCGGCCTCTAAAGCCTTATCATCAGGGGTTTCCCCTCAAGAGGTTTGTGATGCGGCAGGTTGGTCCTCGCCGCTCACATGTGTGAGGTTTTATAGGCTGGACCTGGACGCTGCCCCAGGGTCTCAGGTGCTTTATACTTAAATTGCCGACAGTTTTCATACAGGCTATTGTAAGTATGGCATATTGGGTTTTCTCGTTCCCAAAGCATCACCCGCAGCACAAGTTCCATCGATTGGGAATGTCTCAGGTTATGTCTGTAACCCTAGTTTCCTGAGAAGGGAACGAGACGCTGCGTCGCCCTGCATCCCTGTGATCGACTTTGCTTTGGCTCTCGAAGCTAGCGCCGGTTGCACCGGATGTGCTTTTATCCTTTCCTGGTCATGACGTCACCCACCCGTGACGTTCATTCTTTCCATTGGACTAGTTGACATACGTGCTTTAGACGTAATCACGCAGGGTGTTCCCAAAGGGTCATCAACGCAGCGTCTCGTTCCCTTCTCAGGGAACAAGGGTTACAGACGTTTTTTCAGTATTCAGTTTTAAGAAGTTTTGAGTCATCCATGCTTTGGGATCAAATAGGCAGGATGTAATGGAGGGTGGAGGAAAAACACAAAGCAGAAAGATATATTTGTGTATCATCAGCATAACTGTGGAAATTAGGACCATGACGCCGGATGATCTGACCCAGAGGAAGCACGTAGTGTTACATGTATGCTCTGTGTCGTGATTCCCTGTGACCTAGTTTTCCCCCAATCTCAGTGCTCGAAGTGGGGCGGTACTCACCGGTACGCAGTACCGGCACTTCTACATATTACTCTTAAGCGTACCGGCACTTTTTCTTGCGTACCGCTACTTCTCGCATGTAGCCGGTACTCGACCACTGACAGAAAAAGCGCCAGTGTCACGCCCGTTTATATACTTCGTTTGCAGTGCGTATGCAGTGCTTATTTTTTCCGCACCCATGTTAACAGGGTTGAGTTTTCACACAGCACGCGCATGCGGTCCGTCAATGCACTCCTGGTGCTGTGCGTATACAGCAGTGCAGAGATCGTTCCGAGTGTATTTTTGCTGTGCTGCACGCGGTGAATTAAAGTGACAGCTCATGGTTCGTGGTCAAAACACAGATTGACATGAAAATATAATAATCTCACCATAAATGCATTTAATTTAATAAAATGTAATAATCTAAATGTATTTTTGGACTTGCAGACTTGGAGGAGTTCCGTTTTCGCACGCACGTGCACACACGCACGACTTGTTTTAATAGGCTACATTTATGTTGTTAATAAATAACAACAAGTTTTGTTATAAATTTTGTTTTTCACTGTAGAAATCTCAAATGTCATGATTTGCCAATGCAAGAGAGTACCGGCACCCTTCTTTTCCCACTTCAAGCACTGCCCAATCTGTTTGATTCGTCATTTCTTTCACCTGTGTCCTGTTCATTATCTAATTAAGTTCCTTTGTTTGCTCTGTGTATTTAGACCCTGTGTTCTCCCTCATTCTTTGTCTGTTCTCATTAATGTTTAGTGTGGTTTTCTCCTGGAGTTTTGTCATTAAAGACCATTATTAATATCCTCCTTTGTCTTCGTGCTATTTCCTCTACCAAGTTGGGTAACACGTAGATCAAAAACAACAGCGGACCAAGAACAGATCCTTGTGGTACTCCACGGGAAACAGCAGCAGCAGAATGAGATTGGAGTTTATTAATACTGATGAATTGTTGCCTGTCTCAGAGATATGAGATTAGCCACTTTATGAGCTTTATGTTACTTTTAGATTTAGATTATATTACTTTTAGATTAAGCTGGTGCCAGGGTTACCAAGTTACTTGACCATGTTATCAATACATTTATCAAAAATCATGACCCCCTCTTGCACTGTCCCTCCCTATAGCCTCTACATGTATGTTAAAATATTATTAATAATAAAATGTAAGGGTTATATTAATCAATAAATAAAAAGCCAAGAAAAGTCACTAGTAAGGGTCAGATGAAGTTAAAGGGATAGTTCACCCAAAAATTAAAATTAGCACAAGATTTACTCACACTCAAGCCATCCTACACTAAAAAAAATAACTTTTGCCTCTTGTTAAATTGAATTAATTAAAATAAGCAAGGGTAACACAATTGTTTAATATTTTGTCACAACTTAATTTAATTGTGTTCAATCAACCTAATATATTTAAAAATGAAGTTTACTTAATTAATTTGTGAGAAAACTACATGAATCATTTTTGTTGACAACTAACTGGGCAGCGGATCTCTAGTTCCCAGCATGCTTTGCAAGGGACTGCATTAGGGGGGTAAATTTGGGGATTAAAGTGTTATTTTATGTATTTTTTGTAAATGGAAAGATGTTGTTAGTTAATGTTAATGTTTAATATTCAGTAATGTTAGAAACTTAGAAGACTTTCTGTAATGTTTTTGAATTTTGTGGTGACTGTGTTTAGTTTAGGGCTGTAGGGCACTCAAAATACTCTATACATGCATTAAACCTCATTTGCAGACCTGCAAAAGTAATATTCAATATGAATCTGTAAAAAAGTGGGTTTAATTAAACTGAACACTAGTAGCTCCTATCATTGGAAATAACTGTAGAGTCAAATTAGCCAAAATTATAATGTTGGCGATTTTAGGCAGGGCAAAAATTAAATATAGTCAACCTGACAAAACTTTATCTAGCAGGAATGACTAAATTCATTTAAGTTCATATAAAAAGATTACAACAAATAATTTCAAACAAATAGATTTTGTTGGAAAAATCTAATTCATTTTCGTGGAAAAGCTTTCCTTAATTTAATTAAGTTCGTTCAACAGACGAATACAATCGGAGTTATATTAAAACATGTCCTGGCTCTTCCCAAGCTTTGTAATGGCAGTGAATGGTTGTTTTTGTTTTGAAGTCCATAAAAGTTCATCTATCCATCATAAAAGTGCTCCACGCGGCCCTGGGGGGTTAATAAAGGCCTTCTGAAGCGAAGCGATGTGTTTGTGTAAGAAAAAAAAATCCATATTTAAAACTTTATAAAGTAAAATAACTAGCTTCCGGCCAAAGGAACAAACAGATTCGACTTAAGTCTAAGCACAACTTATGCGAGTAATGTGATGTACTGCTGATATTTTGCTATGCCATTACGCATTACACTACTTCCGACGTCACAATGTCATGATTCTGCATTAGTATCCTTGATTTTCCTAGTCGTGAGGCAGGATCATGACAGAATCATGTTTTGTGTACAAGCGCATGGCCAATTGTTTGGGCCATGTGCTTGTGTTGTCTCGTTACGTTACCCCGCCCCCTTGTTATCCCGTCTCATCATTATTGTCTAGTCAGTTTCACCTGACCTTGTCATTAGTGTTCCCTTTATAATCCACTTGTGTTTGCTGTCCTGTGTCGGTTCATTGTTTGACTCTGTCATGTTTGAATTTGTCATACGTTGTGAGAGTCATTGCTAACTTACCTGTGAGTACCTTTGGAGAGTTTTGTCTACTGTATAACGTATCCTGTTTCTGTTATTAGTTTATAGTCTAGTTTGTCAAGTGTTAGTCTAGTTTAGTCTTCCCTCGTCAGAGTTGTCCTTGTTTTACCCCCTCGTGGGTTTTGTTTTCCATCTACAATAAACGTTCTGTGATTGCATACTGTCTGCGCCTGGGTTCATCAGCCATCCACATAACAGAATGAACCGACCACAACAGAACCCAGCAGACAGTATGCCTGATGATCATCTTGTACATTGGTGGCAGGAGGCGATTTCCGACTCCAGGAATGGAAAGCTTCCGTTTCCTTCCCAGGGTGAGCGGACCTTGAGACAGTACGCCCGGGTCGCGGAGCAGAGGCAGTTCTTCTTGCCTGAGATTCTAGTAAATCGCTACCTCATCGCGGGCCTAAACGTTCTGCCTTCTCTGGCTGAACGGGAGAGTCTTGTTCGCCGCCCGTTCCCGGATATGGTGGCCTGCTTGTCAAGGAAGGATTCGCAGGCTCCCACCATGAGGTCTTCACCTTCTGTCCCCCTGCCTATCATTCACGAGGGTCGAATGATAGGCGTCGCGACGCTTGGGGACCAGGCTGGTTCCCCCACGACTCCAGAGGCGTCTTCCACACCCGCTGACCTCCGTGGTAAAAGAGGGAGACGCGTTTCTTGGGATTCCCCCTCGGAGTCATCGTCATCCGAGCTCACCCTACCAGAAGTGGTCTTCCCAGTTCCTGTTTTGTCTTCCGCTGAGCCCGTCCAGCCGATCACGAGTCCTGCTGTAACCGTTGCTTCCCGACCTAGGAGAAAGAGGAGGAGGGGAGCCTACCATCCTTCGTCAAGCGCTGTCCCAGAGCCCGCTGCCGCGAGCGCTGTCCCAGAGCCCGCTGCCACGAGCGCTGTCCCAGAGCCCGCTGCCACGAGCGCTGTCCCAGAGCCCGCTGCCGGGAGCGCTGTCCCAGAGCCCGCTGCCGGGAGCGCTGTCCCAGAGCCCGCTGCCGCGAGCGCTGTCCCAGAGCCCGCTGCCGCGAGCGCTGTCCCAGAGCCCGCTGCCGCGAGCGCTGTCCCAGAGCCCGCTGCCGCGAGCGCTGTCCCAGAGCCCGCTGCCGCGAGCGCTGTCCCAGAGCCCGCTGCCGCGAGCGCTGTCCCAGAGCCCGCTGCCGCGAGCGCTGTCCCAGAGCCCTCTGCCGCGAGCGCTGTCCCAGAGCCCTCTGCCGCGAGCGCTGTCCCAGAGCCCTCTGCCGCGAGCGCTGTCCCAGAGCCCTCTGCCGCGAGCGCTGTCCCAGAGCCCTCTGCCGCGAGCGCTGTCCCAGAGCCCTCTGCCGCGAGCGCTGTCCCAGAGCCCTCTGCCGCGAGCGCTGTCCCAGAGCCCTCTGCCGCGAGCGCTGTCCCAGAGCCCTCTGCCGCGAGCGCTGTCCCAGAGCCCTCTGCCGCGAGCGCTGTCCCAGAGCCCTCTGCCGCGAGCGCTGTCCCAGAGCCCTCTGCCGCGAGCGCTGTCCCAGAGCCCTCTGCCGCGAGCGCTGTCCCAGAGCCCTCTGCCGCGAGCGCTGTCCCAGAGCCCTCTGCCGCGAGCGCTGTCCCAGAGCCCTCTGCCGCGAGCGCTGTCCCAGAGCCCTCTGCCGCGAGCGCTGTCCCAGAGCCCTCTGCCGCGAGCGCTGTCCCAGAGCCCTCTGCCGCGAGCGCTGTCCCAGAGCCCTCTGCCGCGAGCGCTGTCCCAGAGCCCTCTGCCGCGAGCGCTGTCCCTGAGGATGCAGCCGCGACCGCTGTTCCTGAGGCGGCATCTGTGACCGCTTGTCCTGAATCTGCTACTGCAAGCGCTGTTCCTGAATCTGCCTCTGTGAGAGCTGCGGCCGATCGAGCTGCAGAAGTAGTCCTGCAAGCGGTGTCTGCTCGTCAGAGGTTGCCTATCATTGTTGCTGCCGAGACTCTAGCAGACTACCTTGCCAAGCTTGTCAAGATCCTCGATGTGCCCGTCATGTCTTGTCCCGAGCCCACTGTGTCTGTGAGCTCTATTCCCAAGCCTACCACTGTGAGCACCGCACCCGATCCTGTCCCTGTGAGCGCCGCACCCGATCCTATCCCTGTGAGCGCCGCACCCGATCCTGTCCCTGTGAGCGTTGAACCCAAGTCTGCCACTGAGAGCGCTGCACCCAGTCTTGCCCCTTCGCCTGCCAGGTTCCCCGTCAGGAGTCCCGTTTCCTCATCCTCTGTGTCCTCTGTGTCTGAGTCTGTTGCTGCTGCCGCCGATACAGTATCCCAGTCTGTCTTCCCGGTCGCCCCTGTCTCCACTAATTTCCGGACTGTTTTCCCACTTTGTCCCTGCCTCCACTAGTCCCTGGACTGTTTTCCCTGTCTCTACTAAGCCCCGGACTGTTTCCCCCAAGACCTCTCCTCGTGTGTCTCCGTCTAAACCTGCCCAGAGTCCTTGTCCTCAGCCCTCATCCCATGGACCCAAGACCCCCAGTCCTCCCATCCACCCTGGACCTCCCCCCATGAACTCTGTGTTTCCTCCACCTCCTTTGCCTTGTATGTTGTATTTGATGTTTCACCCCAGCCCTGTTATTGTTTTTTCATGTTTGCCTTTATTAATGTTTTCCATGTTTTGTTGGTTCGTGTCTTTGTCACAGTCTGTCATGTCCCGTGTTTAATGTCCCCTTGAGGAGCGTCTGGTAGCCGCTCCTTAAGGTGGGGGTTCTGTCATGATTCTGCCTTAGTATCCTTGATTTTCCTAGTCGTGAGGCAGGATCATGACAGAATCATGTTTTGTGTACAAGCGCATGGCCAATTGTTTGGGCCATGTGCTTGTGTTGTCTCGTTACGTTACCCCGCCCCCTTGTTATCCCGTCTCGTCATTATTGTCTAGTCAGTTTCACCTGTCCTTGTCATTAGTGTTTCCTTTATAATCCCCTTGTGTTTGCTGTCCTGTGTCGGTTCATTGTTTGACTCTGTTTGAATTTGTCATACGTTGTGAGAGTCATTGCTAACTTACCTGTGAGTACCTTTGGAGAGTTTTGTCTAGTGTATTACTTATCCTGTTTCTGTTATTAGTTTATAGTCTAGTTTGTCAAGTGTTAGTCTAGTTTAGTCTTCCCTCGTCAGAGTTGTCCTTGTTTTACCCCCTCGTGGGTTTTGTTTTCCCCTGTTTTCTGTCTACAATAAACGTTCTGTGATTGCATACTGTCTGCGCCTGGGTTCATCAGCCATCCACATAACACACAAGTTGCGTAAGTTATGCTTTGGGCGTAAGTATAGACTGCGTATTGCCATTTGGCTGGAAGCTAGAATTTTACTTTGTAACATGGTAAATATGAATATTTTTCTTACACAATTCGCACATTACAAATTCGCTTTGCTTCAGAAGGCCTTTATTAACCCCCTGGAGTCGTGTGGAGCACTTTTATGATGGATAGATCCACTTTTATGGACTTCAAAACAGAAACAACCATTCACTGCCAATATAAAGCTGGAAAGAGCCAGGATATTTTTTAATATAACTCCGATTGTATTCATCTGAACGAAGAATGTCATAAACCTTGGATGACTTGAGGGTGAGTAAATTATGGGCTAATTTTCCTTTTTGGGTGAACTTTAAAATAGCTCATTACATTTATTCATTTAGCTGACGCTTTTATCCAAAGCGACTTACAGCTGCTATATATTATGTCAGAGGTTGCACGCCTCTGGAGCAACTAGGGGTTAAGTGTCTTGCTCAGGGACACATTGGTGTCTCACAGTGGATTCAAACCCGGGTCTCTCACACCAAAGGCATGTGTCTTATCCATTGCGCCATCACCATCCCATATATAGCTTATTAACTGCACAATTACATTTCTACATTTTCTGAAATATTCAACAGTTTAAACAAGTATAATGACTTTACTAAAAATTAATGAACTAAAATTCTGATTCAGATAAAGGCAGATTCCCCTCCGTTACATATTTTATGACATTCTGTCATTTCTAAGGATATTTTAGGCTAGGAAATCTCCAGCCTCGCTCAGCCTGTCAAAAGATAAAAAGCCCTTCCTATATGGTGTTTCCCTGTCAGAAGAGAGCACTTATGTAATATATCCTGACATGCCACTGCGAGTAATAATGAATAATCATCCTATGAGCATACATGAAGAAAAAGTGAGAGAGGATAATATTTATTAAGAAAATTGCTATTTCCCACTTCCAGTTTCAAATCCTGTGTAGCTGGAGGTGTCTCAGCTTGCTGATTAAGGTAATTAATAGAACTGAGAGAGAAGCGGATCACACATCAGGACAAGGGTAATTAACATCGTTTGGTAAACAGAATGTTTTATTAGCGTGGGATGCACCTCGGCAAAAAGTGATTGCCCAGTAACCCAATCCACCCCCTACCCCCACCCCCCACCAGCTCTTATCAGCTGCCAGCCATGTGTGTGTCTTTGACATGTCGGAATTATATTTAGGAAATTAGAGGGAAATCCAATTGTTTACCATCCCTATCATGGCTCAAAGTAAAGTGTGTAAAAGCACACAAATTAAGAATTCATTAGTACAACATCCAAATAAGTTGGAGCAAGGGCGTCATGTATCTGTTTTCTATGAAGAAAAACAGTATGACACACACACACACACACACACACACACACACACACACACACACACACACACACACACACACACACACACACACACACAAGTCCAAACATTCTTCCTGAATCTATTTACGCATCTCTCTCTAATTCCTTTCTTTCTAAATGATAATATCAGATTCTGATTCCATTCACATCCGTCTATCCGTTCCCACTCTTGTCTTTCCAATATCACTCTCCTCCTCACATCCACATACTTAAATGTCTCAACCGTATCTTCTGCTTCTCTGCTTCCTTTATACCACTTATCTTCCTTCGTTCACTCTGTCTCTGTCTCCTCCTCATTTGAAATTCTCCTCTTGTCCTCCTTAAATCCTCACACGTTCCTGTCCTCTACTTGCTAAGCTTTTTTTCCCCTCCACACACACCCTGAAATCATCTATTCTTCTTTTGTTAATAAGCCATTTTGCTGTTCTTGTCGTTCTCTTCATTTCCTTTCCACCTTCTCAGCTCACCCTCCTTTTATTTCGTCTATTATTTATTCTTGCACTTGAGCTAACCACTGTGCGGTGCGGTCATCGTTAATGAGTCATTTGGCTGCCCAAACACGGTCATTCAATAATATCGCACAGATATTATTCTCCTCAGTGGCTGAATTTAATGAATATGAATAGAAGTCCGAGTGTTACAGACTCAATTCAATTAAATTCTAGAGGCAAATTCAGAAAGTAGACTCTGTCTAATACTAGAAATCTACACTCAGGTATTTAGACCAAAGGGTTTCAAACTGTTTGATGCTAAGACACAGAATATAATGATCACTTTCAAAGGAACCCCCATTTCTAAAAATATGAAGTCAGCTATATACACAGTAGTTTATAGAAACTAATATGATAAAAAATAGTAAGCATAATATTATAAGGACAACATGTTTGTTCCAAAATTAAATGATTGGCTTTTATACAGCCCGATCTCATGAAAGTGCGTATCTATAAAACGTCTCGGTTACATATGGTAACCCTCGTTCCCTGAGGGAGGGAACGGAGACGTAGGTCATGACTGACCAATAGGAATCTCGCTAGAGAGGCCAATCTACTTCGAGTGAAACTAAAACAAGCCAATACACATTGGCGTGCAATCATTTGCAACAGCTGTGCAGCCTCGCAGCGCGGGTATTTAACAAGCAGCTGGTGCGATTGCACACTAGTTTTTTGCTGAGGAGCCAAGCCTGAAAAAGCTGGCCGCCCCGGCGGGCGGCAGCAGATGTGGCGACGGGACCTACGTCTCCGTTCCCTCCCTCAGGGAACGAGGGTTACCATATGTAACCGAGACGTTCCCTATCGGTCAGTCACTACAACGTAGGTCATGACTGACCAATAGGAATCCCTACCAAAGCGCCACAGCTGCTGCACCCCATCCAGCGCCCCATTGCAAGACTCTACACCTTCTTGCCTGGAAGGACGATAGGCGGAGGCTTACACAGAGTGAGTCTGACACTGTTGTTCCGTGATAACCCATACAGTGAGATATTGGATAACACTGGGAAAGCGTGCCCTTTCTGTTTAGGAAGGAACGCTGCGGAAGCCACTTCTTCAAAGAGTTATGTGGAAATGCATATGGACTAGCCCGAAGGCTGTACTGCATATGAAATAATGGGTGACTTAGCCCAAGGGAAAGACACGGGCTTCCGATAGGAGCAGCCGTGGAATATACACATATGGGATCCCCGTAGGGTCACACATATGGAACCCATCCAGATCCGGTTCTCAAGGATTCAGCGGATAAGGGCCTGGCGCCGGACGCTCCGCCAAGTCCGGGCCGAGGGGTTATGGAGGACTCGACAGGTTTTACTCTGGAGCAATAAGGGTGCACAGTAGGGTGCAGCAAGCCGACAGAGCCAGACCTCTCAGTGCTTCTACCCGTCTAGGGTGAGAACACGGGAGGAGACCGGCTCTACACGTAGGCTATAGTATCTAGCGAACGTGTTAGGTGTCGCCCAGCCCGCAGCTCTACAGATATCTGTTAGCGAGGAGCCACGTGCCAGTGCCCAGGAGGATGCAACGCCTCTCGTGGAGTGTGCATGCAACCTGAGCGGGCAGGGCACGCGTTGTGCTTGGTAAGCCAAGGCTATGGCATCCACTATCCAGTGGGCCATCCTCTGCTTGGAGACAGCCTTTCCCTTCTGCTGGCCTCTGTAACAGACAAAGAGCTGGTCTGAGGTCCTGACGCTTTGAGTTGTAAGGAACTCAGCTTTTTGGAAATATTAATAATCAATAATATCTTGTTATTATTAATTATAAATATTTGGGTCAGTTAATTCGATTAACTTGATGTGGCTGAATTAATATTACAATCAATTAATCAGTTCTTCCAACGAACTATTTTGATTATTAATTTATTCTAATAAAGGGTATCTTCCATGGCCACCGAAGAATAATTATTTCTTCGCCTGTACAGTACTTTGAGCCAGTAGCAAAAACCGTGATCGTAAAGTGACTTGTATTGCAAACAAAACAGAACCAAATACATATTATGTACAAGTTTTATTAACTAAATATAGATATTTATATGAATATAAATAAACTAAACAACATACACACATGAATACATAAATAGGTTAGTGATAGGATGAAATTGGAAACCGGAAGAGGGTCTATGAGAAGAACCATCAGAATTTCATTTTCACATTTCATTGAATTGAATACTTGCATTTGTAATGGGAACAATTCTTGAAGTTGTTGAAAATTTAAGTCGTTGATGGTTCCGGCAGCGTCAAGTGGAAGTTGGTTGAGCGTTCTCTTTCTCCAGGAACGCATGATTGGAAGTGAGGAAGTCAAAAGGATGGGTGATTGGAGTCGTTGTTGGTTGGAGTCTTTGTTCCAAAACTCCTGAGATTGTCCTTGGTTCTTTGTGAGAGAGTCTTCTCTCTCCTGCCTGAGCCCACCTCTGGTTGGAATCGAGGCCTGCTGGGCCCTTGGGGCCCCCGTGGAGGGGGAGGGGGCTCCCCAGTCTCACCAGAACAGTGTTGCGGTTGGATGAAAAAACTAAGAGAGGGCGGTCACTGTTGCCTGCCTCTGATATACCCTGAGAAAAGAACCAACCCCTAAGGTTTGAATGGACCTATGAGTAAGGTGACATGTCCGAGAGGGGAAGCGGCTCTTAGTTGATTTATGGTCTTTGTCCCCAGCATGCTTAGACTGTTCATTCAAGCTCAAATAGACATAACAAATTCACATTGCATTCTAAGAGAAGGTGATGTACATCAAAGTGTGTGTCATTAAATGAGGATTAATTTGCTAGGAAGCATGATACAGGTGAGGTTATATTGACCGTTGGGTGGTTGTTCAACCACATACACCCCAATCAAACATACCATGTTGTTATACCTAATAGTACACGAGACAGTAAATCATCACAGTTTCTGTGAGGCATGTTCCTTCATAGATCAGAGTAACACCGCAAAGTTTATTTAATTAAAGATGGTCTCTCTCTCTTAAGCATGTGGCGCATGTGGCCACATTCCTTTGAGGTCGTAAAGTCTGTTATCAGTCTTAAAGTGTTCTGTAACCGGACACCCGGCTGACAAAGTAACTTCATTTGTGAGGTTAGTTTTGGGGGAGAGTTTCATAGACCTTTATATTCATTAAATATAGTGAATATGAATAATTAGTGTGTGTCTGATTGGTCCATACCCTACAGAGTTCTGTCCACGTACATACGCAGAGCGCGAACGGGACAGAGCAAAGCCAGGGCTGGGTCTGCCTCCTCCAAAGGCAGAGCTTGCAGGTTCACTACCTGGTTGAAGGGAGTGGTAGGAACCTTGGGCACATAGCCAGGCCGGGGTCTTAGTACCACGTGGCTGTCACCCGGCCCGAACTCTAGGCACGATTTGTCGACCGAAAATGCGTGCAGGTCTTCTACCCTCTTGACAGAGGCCAGTGCAAACAGCAGCAAAGTCTTCATGGAAAGAAGCTTTAAGTCTACTGACTGCAGAGGCTCAAAGGGAACATCCTGAAGTGCTCGAAGCACCAGGGAAAGATCCCAAGAGGGTATGGAGGGGTGTCGAGGAGGATTTAATCATCTCGCCCCCCTAAGAAACCTGACGACCAATTCGTGCTTTCCAACTGCTTTGCCATCTATGTGGTCGTGATAAGCTGAAATAGCGGCAGCATGTACTTTGAGGGTGGAGGGAGACAGTCTACGCTCCAACCCCTGCTGCAAGAAGGAAAGCACAGACCCTATCGGACATCTTCGGGGGTCTTCTCGGCGAGAAGAACACCACTCGACGAACAGGTTCCACTTCAGGGCGTAAACACGTCTCGTGGACGGCGCCCGTGCTGAAGTGATGGTGTTAAGTACCTCAGGGGGTAAGTCACCTAAAACCTCCGCGTCCCGTCCAGGGACCAGACATGGAGTTTCCAGAGGTCTGGACGCGGGTGCCATAGGGTGCCCCGTCTCTGAGTCAGAAGGTCCTTCCTCAGAGGAATGGGCCAGGGAGGGACTGTCACAAGGAGCATGAGTTCTGGGAACCAAGTCCGGGTGGGCCAATAGGGAGCCACCAGAAGGACCTGCTCCTCGTCCTCCCTGACTTTGCACAGTGTCTGCGCAAGTAGGCTCACTGGGGGAAACGCATATTTGCGAAGGCCCCGGGGCCAGCTGTGTGCCAGTGTGTCCGTGCCGAGTGTTCCCTCGGTCAGGAAGTAAAACAGCTGGCAGTGGGAGGTCTCTGAGGAGGCAAACAGGTCTACCTGAGCCTCCCCGAACTCTCTCCAGATCAGCTGAACTGCCTGGGGGTGGAGTCGCCATTCTCCCGGGAGCACAGCTCATGATAGCTCGTCGGCCACACGGTTGAGCAAGCCGGGGACATACATGGCTCGAAGCGACCTCAGATGCTTCTGACTCCAGAGGAGGAGATGGCGGGCGAGTTGCGACATGCGACGGGAGCGTAGACCACCATGACGGTTGATGTGTGCAACGGTCGCACTGTTGTCCGTACGGACCAGCACGTCCCTGCCCTGTAGCCGTCTTTTCAAGCGGGTCAGGGCGAGATGTACTTCTAGCAACTCGAGGCAGTTGATGTGCCAATGCAGTTGAGGGTCCGTCCACACCCCTGACACTGCATGCCTGTTGTACGTGGCACCCCAGCCGGTGGCAGAGGCATCTGTGAATACCACAGCATGCCTGGACACCTGTTCCAAGGGGACTCCTGCCCGCAGGAACGAGGGGTCTGACCATGGGCTGAAGGTCTGGCGGCACTCCGGTGTGATTGCCACCCGGTGAGTGCCATGATGCCACGCCCATCTCGGGACTCGGCCGTGAAGCCAGTGCTGAAGCGGTCTCATATGTAGCAGGCCGAGCGGGGTTACCGATGATGCTGCTGCCATATGCCCCAGGAGCCTCTGAAAGAGTTTCAGTGGAACCGCTGTCCTGCCCTTGAACGTGTTCAAGCAGTTCAGCACCGACTGAGCACGCTGCTCTGTGAGGCGCGCTGTCTGGGCGACCGAATCCAACTCCATACCGAGAAAAGAGATCCTCTGCACAGGGGAGAGTTTGCTCTTTTCCCAGTTGACCTGAAGACCCAACTGGCTGAGGTGCCTGAGCACTAGGTCCCTGTGTTCGCATATCTGATCTCGAGAGTGTGCTAGTATGAGCCAGTCGTCGAGATAGTTGAGGATGCGAACGCCCTGTTCTCTCATGGGAACAAGGGCCCCCTCCGTGACTTTCGTGAAGACACGGGGGGACAGGGACAGCCCGAAGGGTAGGACTTTGTACTGATATGCTCGACCCTCGAACGCAAAGCGCAGAAATGGCCTGTGTCGAGGAAGAATCGAGACATGAAAGTACGCGTCCTTCAGGTCGACCGCTGCAAACCAATTTTGGGGACGGATGCATTCGAAAATGCTTCTCTGCGTGAGCATTTTGAACGGTAGCTTGTGGAGGCTCCGATTCAAAACTCGCAGATCCAAGATCGGTCATAACCCACCACCTTTCTTGGGTACAATGAAGTAGGGACTGTAGTGCCCTGACCTCATATCGGCTGGAGGGACTGGCTCTATCGCATCCTTCGCCAGTAGGACTGCGATCTCCGCACGCAAGACATGGGCATCGGCTGCTCTCACTGTAGTGGAGTGGATGGCCCAAAACTTGGGGGGACGCCGGGCGAACTGAATCGCATAGCCGAGCCTGATGGTTCGAATGAGCCAGCGAGACGGGCTCGGGAGCGTTAACCAGGCTCGCAGAGACCGTACAAGTGGGACCAAAGGAACCGTAGGCGTACCCAGAGTGGGGCAGCGAGGTGGAACACAGGGACGCGGCTCGGGAGGCTCTCTCTGGGAGGCGGCCCGTAGCGGGGTCTGAGTGTGCTGTGCAGCACTTACCTGGTTCCACGGGGCAGGAGGTGCGGGAGGCGGCTCGGTGGCGTTCTCGGACCGTACTCAGCTGCTGGCTGGCGATAGAAGAGGCGGATGAGAGTGGTAAGGATTCCGACCCCCCACTGCTCTCCGGGCCCTCTTCGGACCCAGAGCTGATAGAAACTGCTCTTTTATTGAAAATTTGGGTACCGCTGGTTTTAAGGCCAGCGGCGGAACACAAACAAAACGAAACAAAGGATTTTCCACCCGGCCCTCTTCCGGGGGAGGGAGCGATGCAGTCATCGTCTCCTGGAGAGCAGTCCCTTCCACCTCTGGGTCGCCAGTCCTAGGGCCGCTTACCTTTGGCTTTGCCGCCCCTCTTGGCGGGGGCCTGGACGGGCGGGGCGCCCTGCCTGCGACTGGCTCCACGGTGCCGCTTGGATGGAGGCTGCTGCTGCGGCGCGGGAGCAGGGGCAGACGCAGGCGGACGCCCACGGCGACGAGCAGACCGAGGAGCCGCGGGCGGTGGGGTGGAGGCAGCAGCTGACCGCCGCGGCAGGATGTGTTTAATGGCCTCAGTCTGCTTCTGTACAGCCGAGAACTGCTGGGCGAAGTTCTCGACCGCGTCGCCGAAGAGGCTGGTCTGGGACACGGGGGAGTTAAGGAACCTGATCTTGTCGGTCTCCCGCATGTCAGCCAGACACAGCCAGAGGTGGCATTCCTGGACCACTAGTGTGGACATCGCACGACCCACTGACCGCGCAGTGACCTTCGTCGCACGAAGCGGGAGGTCAGTTGCGGTACGAAGTTCTTGGAGAACTTGTGGATCATGACCACCCTCGTGCAGGTCCTTCAGTGCCTTGGCCTGATGAACCTGCAAATACGCCATAGCGTGCATGGCAGAGGCAGCTTCCCCACAGGTCTTGTAAGCCTTGCCGGTCAGGTCCGACGAGTACTTACAGGCCCGGGAAGGAAGACACGGTTCTCCAAGCCAAGTGGAGTTAGGGCACAGTTGCATAGCAACGGCCCGTTCCACTGGCGGGATACGCGCGTATCCCTTAGCTGCCCCGCCATCAAGGGTGGTGAGGGAGGAGGAGCCACCGAGACGGTTTCTGGCAGTAAAAGGTGCCGTCCACGTCACTGTGAGCTCCTCATGCACTTCCGGGAAGAAAGGCACTGGGGTGGGTTGCTGAGAACCAGCGCGCGCCACCCCGAGATACCAATCGTCCAACCTCGAGGGCTCGGGACACGGTGGAGGGTTCCACACGAGCCCGATCCTGTTGGCGGCCCGGGAAAGCATGGCCATCATCTCCGGGTCCGACTCGGGCATCGCTGACACACCTGAAGGAGGCGGAGAGGTCTGACCCACCCTCCGATGCAGCGATCGACATCTGGTCGTCGCAGGGAGCGCCGAACGAAACGACTGGTACACATCTCGAGGATGGTCCAGAACGTTCCGTTGGTAGCTCAACTGGTTGCGGAGCATGAGAGGAGTGAGGGTTCCTAGGGGGTTGGTTCCCCGAAGGAGGCGCGCTCACTGTAATCCTCAGGTCACCCGTGTCACTGCCCGTAGCAACTCGCGAAGGGGGGTTTGAACGAGGTGCAGGCACGGGGACTCCGCCCCTTTGCAGGAACGTGAGTCGCGACCTCAGCTCCGAGATGGTCATCTTCCCACAATGGGTACATGACTCATCCACGAACGCTGCGTGTTCGAGGCCCAGACACACAAGGCAGCGATCGTGACCATCCCGCGACCCCAGGTAACGACCGCATCCAGAAACACACAGATAGAATGCCATCTTGAAAAAGACGCAAACTATCTGTGTAAGCTCTTTTAGAGACTGCTCTCCTTGGTGCTGAAGCACGCAGGGGAACGGTCATGGCGAACACAGACAGGAATGTGCACCTGTCTGTGCGCGATTCTCTCTCGCTGGTCTTACCAGCCGTGAAAACGGCCGTTGAGCGCTTTAATCGCGCACCTTACCAGCCGTAAAAACGGCCGTTGAGCGCTTTAACCGCGCACCTTACCAGCCGTGAAAACAGCTTTTTTGTTTGCTCAGTTTTAAAACAACAAACAAAGAAGAGAGAGAGAGAGGAGAAAAAGACCGCTCGCGCTGCTGTGCCGTCACGCCCGCACCAAAGTGGAGAGATCCAGAAGAGGCTGGCTTTCAAATTCACTCTGTTCAGCATACAAAGTGCTTGGCTCCGAAGCAAAAAGCTAGTGTGCAATCGCACCAGCTGCTTGTTAAATACCCGCGCTGCGAGGCTGCACAGCTGTTGCAAATGATTGCACGCCAATGTGTATTGGCTTGTTTTAGTTTCACTCGAAGTAGATTGGCCTCTCTAGCGAGATTCCTATTGGTCAGTCATGACCTACGTTGTAGTGACTGACCGATAGGGAACGAATGTTATTTCTCGTGCCATTTATACACCAAAAATTGTTTTGAAAAACAAAGTTTTTTGTGCATATGATACGCAGTTTTCGCCTGCATATGATACGCACTTTATGGTGTGTAATACGCACGCACTCCCCACCCCTTATTCTAACCAAGGGGTTTTCAGTGTGTAGCATGTGCACTCAACAAAAAAAAATCGTATAAATGGCACGAGAAATAACATTCGTGGTATAGATACGCACTTTCATGAGATTGTGTTGCTTTTATGCTGTGATAAACTAAACCCAAATGAAGTGATTCAAATAAAATCTGGGAAATATTTACTTCAGCTGAAAGTGTATCTTTTTTGCTCTGCCCCTAATGTGTGTGCACTTACTTGGATGGGTTAAATGTGGAGGACAAAATTAGAGTATGGGTTACCATATTTGGCCTTCACGAAAAGAAAATAATAATAATAATAATAATAATAATAATAATAAATTGTATATGACACAGGAAGTTTGAGGATTGACATAACTAATATAACTTTATAGTCTATAAATATAAAGACAAAAATAAAATAGAAGTTTGAATAGTTAAGCATGTCTGAATGACAAATATCAAAATATGGGATGGTACCTCTGCAGTGGAAACAGCATCTCCTACGCTCTTGGAGGACATTGCCACATGATGGTAGATCATATGAATTAGACTGCAACACCTTTGAAGTAGGCTATCTCAGAGGAAGAATAACCTACATGAAGGGGACAAACCAGCTTCATGTATTATTCAGTGAACATGATTGACTTTTTTCATGCTCTTTTAAAATATTATAAAATGTGCCAAGATTAATACAAAACCACGCATATCAAGCTATTAATACACACACACACACACACACACACACACACACACACACACACACACACACACACACATAGAGCCAGGATAACTGAAGGGGTTATGGGAACACAATGGTATACAAACCATTCTCAAAAACCCATTTCTTCAAAAACTGTAGTATGGTCAAGTCAAGTTAGCCTGGGAAAACCCAGACGAACTTCCGGCAAATTTAGATACATTTAGAAGTTCCCATTCAAGCTCATTTCCAATCTCTCCAAATCGAGGGACCAATCACAAACGTTGAGACGGGCTTTACAAGATGACGATCGATCTGATTGGTTTTAGGTCTATCCAATTGCGCCCAGAGGCATTTGAGCGACGTCCGTTTCCAAATCGAGGCACGAATCACAAACGTTAAGGCGAGCTTTACAAGATTACGATCGATCTGATTGGTTTTAGATCTATCCAATTGCGCCCAGAGGCATTTGAGCGACGTCCGTCGGCGACGCCCCTTTGGAAGTGAGCTGTGAATGAACCTTCCCCAGACCCTAACTCAGTTACGACTGAGAAGGGTCTGGTTTTAACCAGGCTAAAGTCAAGTGCCTTGTGCATCACTATAGGCATCACTATATCAACTAACTGGAAATTGCCTCAGATCAAGATACATTTAATTCTTTGCATGCATTTATAACAGGAAAATGATTTGTATAGACAATTTACTTCAATAGATATTTTAGAGCTCCTAACGCCTGCCTGACCCTAATCCTGACCACTTCTCAACAATATAAAACTCGTAACAGACAGACAAAAGTAGTCATAGACTGCAAAAATGGAAATATACTGTATATACATGCATACATACAAACATAGATACATATATATTCATGTATGTATGTGTAAGCCTATATGTATGTATATATATACAGTATATTTCAGTTTTTGCAGTCTGTGACTGCTTTTATCTGTATGTTACGAGTTTTATATTGTTGTATATATATATATATATATATATATATATATAATGCAAACTTTAGCATGATGCAATAGGTTCCGAGACAGACTAGAGCCAATTGTTGGCGGCTATTTCCCATATGTCTGTGATTTGAGCATTATGGTTGATGGAGACAGCGATAGCTTTTGGGTTTTTTCCTCAAACAAAGCAACTGTTTAGCCTTGGAAGACTTAGACGATTTGTTATTTTGCATCTACTTGTTGTGTTTTATATTGTTTTATATATTAAAAAATTGTTAGGGTTAGGTGTATGGGTAGGGTTAGATGCTTAAACAAATCTAATTATTGTAATGTATATAAAATTATTGTTACTGTTTAAATTGAAAATTATACCCCAACATATGTCATTTAAAAAAAAATTTAAACCCATTATACAATTTAATGACGATAAAATTACCAAGCCCTCATTGAAAGCAATGGAGTTCCTATAGTTCATCAATAGTGATGCTAAAGGTTTTTGATGCCTTGGGACTGAAAACCGATTGCAGTATTATGGGAAACGTTCATGAATTTTTGCTTTTCTATACTATTTATTTTTATTTTAACTTGAATGTGAACTATGAGTGACTTTCTTCATGTCCTTCAATTACTGTAAGCTGAGAACTAACATGTTTCTATACATCAAGTTATGTGTTTCCAAGCCCCCAGGAAAATAACCTTGACTGATCGGTCAACCTTCTAATAAATTCTGTGCTTTTTTCCCCTTCTATTTCTGTTCCGCTACATTCAAATCAGCAATCCCATCTGTTCCCTGAGCATTTCACTGTACAGAAGAAAGCAGCTCTCATACAGGCACACACATTCTCTTTCCTTTCACACTTTCCCATTTATAGTAAACTTTCCGATATCTATTTGGATACTATTCCAGTGTTTATACTTCAGAAGACAATGATTTCTTCTGCCTGGCTATGACCTTAAAATCACCACTTTGCATCAGAGGCTCTCAAAGTGAGGGCGGCTCCTGTGCAGTCTAAGTGAGGTCCATCAGATGGAACCTAATGGAATATCTCATATGAATTGCCAATTCCAGCAGGAGTCCAATTTTTGGACTGTTCACTGGATGAAAGAGCCACTTAGCAGCACTCACTGGTACCTGTACAAGCACAGCATAATCTGATTCCATTTCAACCCATTTAGTCCTCTACCCTGCACAGATTTTCTACTGAGCTGTTTAGTGTCTCATATTTGATCTGGCTTTGTGAAAGATTTAGAGTAAATGCCCATAAAGGTTGAGCTGAAGATTATTCCCAAGTCACAGAGGAACATTTACCTCTAGCTGTAATGAGAAAAGGTGACCACAGGGTTATATACAGTATGAAGGAAACTTTTTGTTTCTGTTTGAAACCACTTTATACATCCAGCACCAATAAATCAAATATAATCAGTCTTCCAAATCTTAGGGAGAACTGAAATAGATATGACATAAATCTCTAAGATTATTACAGCTTTTTTTGGTTGTACATTGCCTTAAGGAACACAATCATCTTATGTAATAAAATCTTCCCAATAGTTTGATTGGGATGTAACAAGCATGTATTGCTTCCAAATCTTCAGACATAAGGTTATGTTTAGGGGCCAAGCACCATATCTGTTGTTTTTCTTTTTATTCTATGTGTTCTGACTGTGGCAGCTGTGAAAATGCTTATGCAAACTAAGGTGGATTGCAATATCCACCCTATATCAGTGCCCATATCCACCCAGTTTCACAAACCCCTCTAGCGTCAACAATAGTTCAAAACTCTTTAGACAAAATACGGTTTATCTAATAGCTTCTGAACAAAATGCAATATTTTCCCTTAGATGACATGAGGACACCACACAAGTGCAGCATTTGCTTCACATATTAAGATTAAACTTGCTGTGTTTTGGTTACAGACTGGTCAATGTGTCGTAATTAAAACACTGCAAGTGTCAAACACTTTCATATACTGATGTACCTGTCAGAAGTTATGAATACCTGTCAGCAGAAACACTTTATCACACATTAATGTCAACAACATGAATTGCCAAAAGTTAATTTATCAGCCAATTAATTAATGTTGGTTCTTTTTATCAATTCAAATTATTTTTTATACTCAGTGAAGACTGGATAAACTTATGGTAACAAAATAATAATAATACAATTATATATATTTATAAGTAACACCAAATACTTTTATATTGTTACAAAGAAATTCTAAAATTATATTTTAAATTAATTATTTTCTTTTTACCTTTTTATTGTTCAGAGAATCCTGAAAAATGTAAATGGTTTCAAAAAAAATTAATCAAAAGCACCAAATCAAAATGATTTCTGAAGGATCCTGTGACAATTAAGACTGGCTCAAAATTCAGCTTTGCCATCACCGGAATAAATAACATTTTAAAATACATCAAAACAGAAAACAGTTATTTTAAATTGTAATAATATTGCACAAAACTACTGTTTTTCCTGTAGCCTATTTTTGATCAAATAAATGCAGCCTTGTCGAGCAAGAGACTTCTTTCAAAGGATCGAATTTTATGTTGAGCTGCTGAGGGATTCTTTAAAGCAGATGTGTCTGTTAGTTTAGCAGGATAAGCAGGATATAAGAATGAGTGAGTGCATGACCAATTGACCGGTCTCTAATGAGATCGTTAAAGCTGTCCTAAGTAAGATTACGGAGCAGTGTCGAAGTATCAGAGATGAGGAGTGCACTCAGACCTGTTGATTAAACCATTATTGGATTGCGTCTGTTTTCCGTCTCAAATATATGATTGGGAAATGGGCACTTTTAATTTTGGGAAGCTAAAGACATTACAATTAATATGATTAATTGTAGGATAAAAGCCATGTGAAACATATGTAAGCAGCTCCTTGTGCATCATCCATGGAGTTACAGGAGGTCCATAGGCTGACATGCAACATTTAGAAATTTCTTTTTAAAAATTTAATTGGTTTTGAAATAGATAATGTGATCTATACTGTTTATATGTTTTCATCTTATATAAGTTATTGTTCTGTCTTAGGTGGGGGTCCATTGGTCAGAAAAAGTTGCTGCTCTAATGCAGTTATAAACTAAAGAAGGTTTGTTAGTTTTTAATTATCTGTGCTTATGGTTCACACACACACACACACACACACACACACACACACACACACACACACACACACACACACACACACACACACACACACAGTATAATACAATACAAGAAGGACTGACAGGTGTGTGATGGCAAACAGTGTAACAGTGCCATCTGTTGGCCACCTAGAAGCAGTGAAATTTCTCTCTGTTCATAGGAGAACCAATGCAGCCAAATCAACATGGATACCAAGTGATATGAATCAATATGGATATACCAAGTGCTATAAATCAATATGGATATACCAAGTACGGCTTACAGCTGTGTAGTGTGGTTTGTCCTGCATCCTGCAGATACAAGCCTACGAAAGTTTTCATCAGCATCAGCTTTTGGGAGGTACTCTCTCCATCATTACCAATTGTTCTTTAATTGATTTTAAAAAGAGAATTTTACTTAACTTAGAATTATAATTTTATTCTATTTAATTGTATTTGTTCAACTAGTGTCTGTAACTGTATCTATAAAACCACATTTTTCCATCTTAAAAATATATCTAAATTACATCATATGGTTTCAATGACAAATGCAGAACAATAATAGTTAATGCGTTCATGACATCAAGGCTAGATTATTGTAATGCTATTATAGGTGGTTGCCCTGCACGCTTAATAAACAAACTACAGCTGGTCCAAAACGCAGCAGCTAGAGTTCTTACTAGAACCAGGAAGTATGACCATATTAGCCCCGTTCTGTCAAAACTGCATTGGCTCCCTATTAAACATCGTAAACATTTTAAAATATTGCTGATTACTTACAAATCACTAAGCTTAGCTCCCCAGCGAGCTCCTAACGAATTATAGTCCTTCATGTCTATTGCGATCAAAAAATTCCGGCCAGTTGATAACAGTGTTGGGAGTAACGCGTTACAAAAGTAATGCATTACAGTAACATATTACGTTTTGCTGTAACGCAGTAGTGTAAGGTATTACTAATCAATTTTCAGTAATATTTTACTCGGTACATGTTCGGTAAGGCTTGCGTTACAACAGACTTTTAGTTTTAATTTTAAAAACAAAAAAACAAAAAACAGCAAGACCGCCCGAACGAATGAAAGATGCAAGTAGGCTAAATTGCCTGTTCGTGGTCAGTCAATAGCCGCGTGTGGTGTCCAAGTCTGTAATTAAAGACTAAATGGCAGCGTCTGATATATTTGTATAGCGATTTATTTTTTACAGGAGTGCCGTGAGGCATGATTTCGGCCTCTGTGCTCGCGCTGGCCAGAGGAAAAGCGGTTAATGGTGAAGATGGCATGAAGAAGACTACATTCGCGAGATGGACGTATGCGCATTAGTCTATTCGTTCTGTGTTTTCTTTCTAAACAGTTAGGCTATGTTTATGTGGTATTTTTCATGTTTTCATCACACAATCATGTTTTTGATGCCGTGGTGACGCGTTCATGTAAGGGCGGCGGCGCTGCCGATAAAGCACCTAAAAGCTGACACAAATAACCGGCAAAAGCAATGATTATGAATATGTCAAATATAGCAAGGAGACATGTTGATTGTTTATTAATAAAGTCAAGATGAAGTTGACGATGCTGACTCGCGATCTTCGCAGTAGGCTAGTGAATGCACCAGAGAGAAATGCACATTTCATTTCATAAGCAGAGAACAGTCTGTTTTCTTTCGTTTTGAATTGTTCTGTTTACAAGTAGACATTTCAATATAGATATATTTTTCAGGTCCGTACAATTAATACAAAACGAAATTCACTGTAAAGAAAGGCTTCGTGTCTTCTGTGTAAGGTGTCTGTGAAAGTTTTAAAGCAGTCTTTTAGTGCCGCTTCAGAGCGGTCGCGTCCGTAACGGAGAACTGTCACGTCTGTAACATTGTTTTTTCCTCATAAATGCGAACACTAAAAATAAAATAAAATGAATATTTTATGTTCTGTGGAGAGCCAACCCTTCTTCATTAGATTTGCGCAGTGTAATTCACAGAATTACAACAAAAAAATCGTTGCCTCCTAAAAGTTAAAGATTTTTTTTTGTCACACATGACTGTGGATTTCCCTAATATTAAATATAAAACGCATGTGTAGACTGATATTTTTCTAATGCCTGGACTCCTTTCTGGGAGGAGCCTATGGATAAACAGACGTTTCAATATTTTGGTATTAATGCATTTTTTGAGAATTTATATAATTATATAAGTTTTGACTGCAAGTCTGCAAATGTCATGTCCATAACGCTGGAATTCCCAAATTTTAAATAATTTATCCTCAACTAGTTTTGTGGTGTAGGTCTACATATTTTATAATGTTAAGTTAACTTCAAATAATACTAATAGTAATTTAATAGGGTGACCAGACGTCCTGTTTTTCCCGGGACAGCCCCGTATTTCCACTCTAATTTTAGTGTCCCGACTTATTCTGAAAAAATCATGTTTTGTCCCTTATTTCATCGTTAATATATATATTTTTTTATATATAATAGGTTTCGTTTCCGAAAGGCTAAGTGAATATATATGTTACGTTCAAACCGTGTAGCGCGCGCATGACAGAGAGGGAGAGACCTTGTGTGTGTGTGCTAGTGTGCCTAATGAAGCGCATGTAAGACGCATTAATAGAGGGAATGCATTAACGTCACTTTCCCGCCGGAACACGCCCCCTCAGCCGGACTGAGTGGCAGAAGAGCAGCTGCGTGACTGGATTTAATAGGGGAAACTGCGAAACGCAAGTAAAACAAACGATTATCAGTTTAAACTAAAGATTGGACTCAATATAGTGTTCCTTACAACTTACTAAAGATCCAGTGATCCATGGATATTAACATGCAGCCAGGAATCGTGTTTCCTGACATTTATATGTGCCTGATTTCGACACCAGGGAAATACATACAGCAAATTTGCCTTTGAATGCTTTATATAAATACAAAATAGGCAGGTCTAAATCCAGGTGATCACTTATCAATGTTATATATATCATCATATCGTCTAGAGACTTAAAACTTGTATAGTTTTTTGTCAGTGTTTATTTAAAAATGTCAAATTATACAGAATATACAGTGGTAAATATTTGATTGATGAGTTGTCACTGCAATATATAACAATACAATATATAGAGAATGATTTTACCACTAAATTCAGCATATTGACACAAAAAGGATAACTGCAAATCCACCTTTCGCTGCCTGGAGTCCAGTTGTTTCTATGAATTGTAGCGATCTATTTGCTTCTCTGTTCTGTAGCTTTAGGTAGTCTGTAAAAATATTCCTCATATTTCTTGTCAAATCTAGTTGTACAGTCAGTCTCAAAGCTCTTTCCCGTTTTAGACGCGTTTTGTGTGTTTTTCCGCAGCATTCACACTGAAAACCAATGCTGCCGCTCAGTCTTTTTGCCACTTGTGGGCGTAACTGCAGTCACTCCGGCCAACGGTGACGTCACGTGCATTCCCTCTATACGCATGCGTTCTGTATCTGTCCCGTATTCCACTCCGAGAAATCTGGTCACCCTATAATTTAAAGATGTGGTAGCATTGGATCTGGACGGGAAGGATAACGCTGGGAGTTGGAAGGGGTGTGTTGCGATTCTGAAGGTTCGTGGATCTGAGTGTCGCGATTTCATTTTCATATGATATGGCATATCGTTACAGCCCTAGTCATTTTAGAATGTTAAGTTCTACTTCTGTATAGTTATTTTGGTGAAAGTAACTCAAAAGTAATACAGCAGTAATGTAACGCATTACAATTCTGAGACAGTAATATTGTAAGGTAATGAATTACTTTTAAATAACAGTAACAAGTAATATATAATGTATTACAGTTTGGAAGTAACTTGCACAACACTGGTTGATAATACCTAGAGTATCAAAATCGACTGCTGGCGGTAGATCCTTTTCCTATTTAGCACCTAAACTTTGGAACAGTCTTCCTAACATTGTACGGGAAGCAGACACACTCTGTCAGTTTAAAGGGGAATTCGGCAACTATTTCAACATAATAAAACCGTTTAGAAATCATTTGGATGGTTTAATAACCTGTTCTGGTGAGAATGGTGACTTTCCACGCTCCCCCCAACGTTCCTAGGCGGAAAACCAACCTTGCAACATGGGGACTAATGTCCCGGTAGCACATTTTTTCCCCCAGGATGGTAGGGGAAGGTACCGCCTTTTCGCCTCTGATTGGCTAGAAGGGCTCTCCTCTGATTGGTTATTTGAAAAACTAAGGGTAGGTTTTAGTGCAGATGTGAAGAGGGAACCAATCGGAGGAGAGCCGTTCTAGCCAATCAGAGGCGAAAAAGGCGGTACTTTCACCTACCATCCTGGGAAAAAAAATGTTGCGTCCCGGTAAGTTGGAAATAGGAAGTCTCGTGAGAAGCGAGAACGAGAGAGAAACACAAATTGCTTTACGGCAATTCGACATAAACACACACACCTCCCTCAATGTGTATGATGTATTACTCACCTTGGTAGACATAGCTCCACGTGATAAAGTTGGCCGGCTCTGATAATAACAAATGCACATGAGCAGTGGCAGGGCCGCATTAAGAGCTCACTGGGCCCCGGGGCTATGAGTTACTCCAAATCCTTTTTTGAGCCCCACTCAAACCTGTTTTTTTTTAAGATGACATTTTTAGCTATGCTATTGAAGACGAAGATAATGTGTGACAATTTTAAGAATAGTCTAGAATGAAGTGAAGAGTGGAGGCGATTGATTGGTTGATGCGTATATTGTAATAAGGGACAGGCAGCCATCATCTGATAGGCCTACGTGCAGCAGCAGGGCGGTCGTTCACAGGTTAAATATAGAATAAATGTATTTGACTGGTATATCAAAATTAAAACGTGACGTTTCAATTCACCATGCCCTGCTGCCCACGGGGGTTTGATTGACAGGCGACCTGACCAATCATAACGCCGAATGCACAATTTTGTCCAAAAACAAAGCTGTCAGTAGATTAACGTCGGTGGACTTGAACTTGAAAAGCGGTATTGTTTAAATTACTTAAATGACAATATTTGAGAGTTGAGACTTTGTTTCATATCAACAGTAAGCTGCTCTGAGCTCTCTCTTGTATGTAGGCGCTGAGTCACTCAGTTTAACGTTAGTCTATGCCCCGCAATGTATTTTTCACTGCGTGAGTGAGAACATGATGTGCGTGACTCGTGAGAGTCGCCTGGCTTGTCACGCAGTAACTAAAAAAGGCGGGTCTTTGCGAACGGTCACTATAACATTAATGATGATGATTCCATGATAATACATGGAATATACGGCAAAGCGCCACTAAATAACAGGGCTAATTTGTGGGGGGCGTGGTAAGGCTTTGGCAATCAGATGGCTAGTAGTAGTCAATCTGCTCCACAGCCAATCACGGGCCCCCTCCTTGCTCGGGCCCCGGGGCTTTAGCCCCGCCTAGCCCTATTGTTAATGCGGCCATCAGCAGCGGTAGAAAGGGGGAAGAGGGTGCCACAAGTGAGTTTTTTTTTACAACATTGTTGTGAAATATACGCCCCACAGCTGTTGGGGAGCTCGTTGAGAAAACATGCGACAACAAAAGTGAAAATCATTGAAGAAATAGCTAGAGTTGCCGAGTTCCCCTTTAAATCTAGATTAGATTTCTAGAAATCTAGATTTCAACCTGGTTGATTTCAATCTGGCTAGATTTCAACAGTCTTTCTGTTTATTACGAAGTTAACTGTAATCAGCCAGACTCGGACCGTATCCAGATCAGATGGTGGACTTGTGCCTAGACACGACCACAACGCATTCCTGAAGTGTCAGCAGAGATTGTCAACTATACTCTCCCCTGTGAAGTCTTCATCAACAGCCATCGGCACTGATCCTCAACAAACTCGTCTCCACACGCGCGTGATGACTCCGGTCTTCAAACAGATGAACTGCATAATATTATGTTCCGATCTAATCTGACTTCTGACCTGTAATGCTGCCTGAATCATAACTTTACACTGTTCATTCGTTGACCAGGGGAGAACTGTTTGGAACGACACCTCTCGACCTGTGGTTAGAAGTATAGTTTCTTGTTTGCATGACATGTGGACTCCAAATAAGAAAGCTGGCATGCAATCTTTATCTTTTATTTAGAATACATACAAATGTCTCTTAGTTTGTCAAGAGATTAAAAGAGTTGTTTTTGAAGAGTGTGCATGTGCGAACATGCTCTATGTAAGAACGAGCCTATGATTGATTCTGGAAATAAACCAAAACAACTGAGAAAAATTAGAAATAGTCCTCAGATGCCATGTCCATATTTATAGCAAAACATTTAGCATTAATTAGATCTCAAACAGATTCATTAAATTAAGTCATTACTCCACCACGTGCATGACATCATTAAAGGTGCTCTAAGCGATGTCGGGTGACATCACTTCTTGTTGACGTTTAAAGTACTGTCAAACAAAACAAGGCTAGCTAGACCCTCCCTCCTCCTCATCTGCGCACTAACCCCCCAAGCCCCACCCCCAAATCCTTCTTGTCGGTTAGTGGCTGGAACAGTTTGTTATGTTTCGTGGTGCGGGTTAGCCCAGTTTGTTTTTGTTGCCGTTTGTGGAGCCTGGGTGTGCAGAGACCTCGTTTGTTTACAGTGTGTTCAGGGGACAGGCAGCCAGCGGATAGTGAGGAGATGTTTGCTGTATGTGACAAAAAATGTTTTGCCTAAAAAACGTGTAACATCGCTGAGAGCACCTTTAACCAACGTGGTTGAACAACCAATTTGCGACAATACGGTTTCGGGAAACAGTCGTGACTAGGATCCCAGAGCAAATTCAGCAAAGCATAAGAGACGGTGTTAAGTTACCTCATGTCAAGAACATATTTCACAAGTTTGCCTGCCCATTCAGCCTTAAAGGTTAATGATAAACTAACTTGACTTGCTGTCTGTTGTATTTTCAATATAAATAAGACTACTATATGAATTGAGTTAAAGAGGACACTTTAATTTGCAGCAATTACAGCAACAGACATAAATGACTGCATCAGAAATCGCCCCCCTCCCCATACCCTCAAATAGGGCGTTATTTAAGGGGACAGCCATTTGTAGTGGTGTCCGAAACCATAGTGGACATTATTGAGTGCACTTATACAATCCCACATTGCACTGCAATTAAGTGTACAACCGCCTGTCTGTATTTGCTCACTCGGTTTCATTCACTCCTTTAAGTGAACACTGAACAGTATGGGAATAGTGAATGAGGGTTTAGGGGTCGATTTCAGATTCAACATGCCTCCCACATGGGACATCTTCTTCAACTAACTTCCAAGGTAAGAACACAACATTTGTAATAGACAAACAACACCTAGAGGTTACTCCAGGATACTATAGGCCTACTGTCCTTGGAGGAGGATCGAACCCAAGGCTCGGCTCGAGCCCAGAGTTAACCCCCCTCCCCCAAAAGTATTGCAAAGACATGAAGCTGGGCAATTAAACATTACAATAGTAATGAACGTAAACAACTTACAGAGCTCTATACTTGTACCACCAGACTGCTGCAGATTAATTTGTTAACGCATAGAAACGCATAGAGGACGAGTCGTGAACGAGGATGTGAACAGCTCCGGGTAGAACGTCACGGGTGCACAGACGTATTGAGATCCATATGATACACTGACAGGCAGGTAGGACATTGTGTCATTGCATTTGGCATGAAAATTTGTTGGCCCTGAGACTTCAACAGACCATACGTATGTACCTTTTTTTAATATGAATGAGGTTTATATAGCGCATTTCCTATGTACTGCACATTCAAAGAATGGGGATTATTAGCCATTGTGGGACACCGGGGTTACACTCCTACTCTTTCACAAGAAGTGGCATGGGATTTTTAATGACCACAGAGAGTCAGGACCTCGTCTTAACGTCTCATCCGAAGGACGGTGCTTGTTACAGTATAGTGTCCGTGTCACTATACTGGGTCTTAGGACCCACACAGTGAGCGCACCCCCTGCTGGCCTCACTAACACTTCTTCCAACAGCAACCTAGTTTTCCCAGGTCTCCCATCCAGATACTGACCAGGCTCAACCCTGTTTAGTTTCAGTAGAAAACCAGTCTTGGGCTAAAGGGTGGTATGGCTATATGGCTATGGCATTTAGACCACTTCTGTAATTGTTTGCTATCAGGTTGTGAAGAGAGAATCAACCAGAATAACAAGAAATGTTTATTTAAAAAAAATTGCCTGCCCTGCTTTTTAGTAAATTAATTTACTGAGGTGCAGAGATGCATTCCCATTCACTGTTTTCCGTTTTTTTCACGAAAAACAACATTCCGTAACAACAGGCAGAAATTTTTGCTACATTTATGCACGTTAAGCAGAAACTCGCATAGTAGAAATGTAGTGATCCCCTTTATTTGGATTTTTCATTTTATTTTCTTAAATGAAATTTATGTCTTGAAATCAATCATTTTATCTAATGGTTTTCTCAAGGCAAACACATGGATGTATGTTATGTTATGTAAACAGATGGATGGATAAAAGCTTTATTTCTTAAAATATGTAGAAATGTTGTAACTAATTAAATAGAAGTTAACAAATAACATTGCCCATAACTGCAATAAATAGTTTATTCTGACCAGAAAAATAGACAAGAAATACATGTGTACTGTACACACATTCTTACTGATTGACATATATTTAACCAGTTGTATTCACTGAGTTATGTTCAACCCTCATTTCATCAAAATTGACCGTACACTGAAAATAGATGACATTTTGTAGACTCAAAATATTTGAGTTTCCAAAGAACACAGACCTCACTGACCAAATATACATCCATATTGAATGAATAAGCCCAATGTGAAAGCAGACATGAGAAGCTATTTCTTCACAAAGCTGATATTTAGATGGACGCATCTTAAAAAGTCTCTTCACTTATAAGCTGGACTCAATGAAGCACAAACAGCCACTAAAGCGTGACTGCAACTGTGACCACCACACTGAGAGAGTAAATAAATTCCTTCCTTCTTCAGTCTCTTCATGCTATAGCACTTCATTCCAGTTAGTGTGGTTTTTCATAAGATTTTACTTCAGCCTTCAAACACTTATGAAATGTGCCATGTGATGAAGGTGGAAAGCAGCGAGTTCCTGCAATGACAGGCTGATCATCAACCCATCAGAGACATCCAGAGTTCAAACTGTGCTTGGATGCCCTTATCAGCAGAGCTTGGGAAATCTGGCTGTAAACCTTCAAATGTATATTATATTATAGGGTCTAACCGATCATAAATGAGTCAACTGAAACACTAGTGTAGGTAGGAGGTGAAACGTGACAATGTTTTGGTTGTTTTACTCAAGATAGGACATGGAATGGAGGGTAGATATTGTTGGATACAGGTTGAGGGTAGAAAGTAGGGCTGCACGATTAATGGAAATAAAACCAAAATACCAATATGGCTTAGTGCTATTATCATATCTCAAAGGCTGCAATGTATTTAAATAAATATATGCGCTGCATGTTTCGGAGTAAAGCGCCACACTGTGTTCTTTTACGCACACGCAGCTCATGATCTGGTGTTTTCAGTGTCTTTCAGTAAATGCTGCTCCATGCAAACTCATCTCTGCATTTGCTCTGTATCTGGTTAATTATGCGTTGCGTAAAAAACATGCGTAAAAGCATCTTCCCAAAGTTGTAACGAGAAGCTGGCTTTTGTCAACAAAAGAGAAACTTTAAGGGTTCTGTGCAGTTTTCCCAGTAGTTGATGGTTTAATTAGTGAAAATGAAGAAAATAAAGACAGCCATTCAAATTAGTAATGTAATTTTACTGTTATACTGTAACATAAAAATATTATTATATTTTTTCTAAAATGTTTTTATTTTACAGTGAAATATTACAATAGTAATATTTTTATTTTGCTTAGTATTTTTCTTTTAGTAATAATAATAATAATAATCTAAATAAATAAAAAATAATAATAATATGTATAATTTTATAGTAATGCTATATTTTTATTTTCATACTGTATAATCACAAAATTCATAAATATATATTTATTTTTTCCCTCAAATTGTTCAGCCTGGAGCTTAAAAAAAAATTTTTAAACAGAAGTCAGAAAAAAATTGAGATTAGATTTATTTTTAAAAAAAATCCTGCAGCCCTGTTGGTAAACCACTGAGGCATTTTATGGACTTCCATCTAGTGAGGAATAAAATTATCCCACATTACCACCAAGTGGTGCTGTTCTCATTATTTCAGGGTGGATTAATGCATTCGGTTCGAAACTGAGGCAGATAAAGTGGAATGCTATGAGATACATTATTGGAATCGACGGCTCGAATCGAATTTTTGCCTTCTAGAAGAGGCCTGGCGTCCACCCTCATAACTATCTCATTCTTATCATGTCCATCCTGTGCTTCTTCAATATCCTCTTCTCCTTCCTGCTTCTCCTCCTCATTCATCTCGAGGTAATAGAGGTCTTTGGCTACACCAGTGCTTTCCGATGCTTCATAATCTTGATCCGATGTTTCCGAGAACTCTTCCACGGAGTTGTAGGAGCTGGAATGTCGAGGATTGGTGCTGTCCAAGCACACGTCCCAGAGTCCTCCAGGGAGGGAGCCTGAAATGTCAGAGTTGTTGGCAGAGAAGTTGCCTTCGTCGCTGGAGCTGCTCAGACTCTCCTGCTGCTTTCGAAGGAGAGCGGGCTGATCGGAGAGGAGAATGGTCGAGTATGTCACTGAGGACTGGCCTGATGTTTCTGGGGTAGCAGCGGCAGTGGAAGCCTCCAGTGATAAAGGTTCAGAGGAGTCTCCCAGATGGGCAGAGTCTGTGGTTTCCTGTTCTCCAGAGTTATAAATGAGTTCTTTATTTTCTTTTTCATGTTCAAGCATGAGAGGAGGACATTTCTCGATTTCCACCTCACAGATGCTCTCAGAGACCAGCAGCAGTGGACAGGCAGTGAGACCTTCAGAGTGAGGGAACAGGTTCTCCATGGTGTCAATCTGCAAGGAGCAAGAAACAGAAGTGTTGTGAAAAATGTGACAAATGATGTATTTTGAATGTGTTAAAACCAGCTTTACCTGCAGCATAATTTTTACACAAAAACCATTAATACGGATCTGTATTTTCTATTCAATTCGGTTCAATCCACATTTATTTGTATAGTGCTTTTTTTCATTACATATCATTCAAAACAGCTTTACAGAAAACGCATGTTTCAAATATTACAATCAGGAAAGCTAGAAGTGAGAGGGGAGAGAATTAAATAAAACTGAATTGAATTGAATGGGGGTGTTGTGTTTACATTACATTACATGCCTGAAATATGTATGTAACATTCCAGTGTCAATTTAATAAAATAAAAAAAGCGCTTGTGTTTTCATTTATCAATTAAACAATGGTCCAATAAAAACAATGGTTCTCTATGTGATGGAAAACAACAACTGTGTACTCTGTTTAATTAAGCCATTCAGATCCATCTCTCATTTGTACATTTAAAATATAATAATATCTTTAGCCCTTAATAGAAAGGAAATGGTCTAATGTTCTGTTTTGTTTATGTGACAGTTGGTCACACTGACCTGCCTGAAGTCCATTCCTTTGGCCCAGGAGCAGTTGTTGGGATTTGGAACATCCTTCCACATGAGTTTTCTCATCCTGTAAGATGATGGGTTATAGGATTATTATATTACTGAATTTTTGATCAAACAAATGTAGCCTTCCTCCGAAAACATTTAAAAATGTTACAGGCCGATAATGCTTTTAAACTGTAATGTAAATGTATGTGTGTATATATGCTCAAAATATATTTTGTACTCAAACATAAGAAAATAAAAACTTATATCAATAAAAATGTATTTGTACTTCTACCACTCCTTAAACGGGCTTAATAGGCATGTCCCTTTTTGTGGTACACATAGTCACGATATTATCCTTTAGGGTACAAGTCTAAACAGATAAGCAGCAATGTGATTGTATCATTTGGTACTTTGGTAATTATTTGTGAAATATTTACCCTCAAGCAAACCACACCATTGCTAAGAATGACTACCACAGCAAGTTATGTACATTACATTCCTTATTCACTCTAAACCCAGTTATGTATTGTAAATCTGACATTCAATACAACCAAACAAGATCCCATACAAATCAGCTTACAATGCCTACAATAATTCAAACTTGTCTGACAAATTCAATATACACTGTATCTTCCAACAAACACATTCAATCTTTTTAATGTGTTCTTCTGCTAGAATAAAGTTAACCTAGGTATATAAACAGATGGTCTGTGATTTTATAATCTTATTTGACAGATTTTTCTTTCAGGACAGTTTTTTAGCCTTATTTCTCCATTATCCATTGGTGAATAGAGCAGCAGAGCACAAACTGAATGTTGCATTAAAGCTCCCAGCCTATAATAACATATTCATGCATTTAAAGTACCGGTACATATACTTTGTCATGATAGTTGCATTCCAAAGCAATTAAATACTTATTATTGAGTCATATAATTATTGCACATTATAATTTAACCTTAAATTCATTTTAATGTGAACAAAACATTTTTCTAATCTTTAAGCTTTTTATCTTAACTTAGCTTTGGTATAAAGATAATATATTTTGATTTAATTAATATTTTTTTAATTAATTAATTGGCACATCATGTAATTAATTAGATAAAAAAGTAATGCAGATAAATGTAATTATGCAAATTAATCGAACATCAAATTTTGCTGAGAAATTACCTCCAAAAGGTCATTTAAAAACCATTGTTGTGTTAAATGAGAAAAGTATCAAATATACATTACAAAATTAGTGAGATTTTAGAAAGAATTTTTTTATTTGATTCAACAGAATTTATAACACATAAACCTTACGGCTACAACGGCCATGACTGCATCTGAATTGGTGTTTAGATATATTTACAGACCAAAACAGTTTGGTTACCAACATTCTTGAAAATATATTTTTTTATGTTCCGCAAAGGAAAGACATACAAGTTCATACAGGTTTGAAACGACATGAGGGTGAGTAAATGTAAATAAACAGAATTTTCATTTTTGGGCAAACTATTCCCAAAATATGATTTTTTAATTTTTTTAAAGAAATTTAAACTGCCAGTAGGTGGCGGTAAATGTCTAAATGAGTAAGTCGTTGAGTTATTAATTAATTTGATTCGTTCAATTGGCTGATTCATTCAGGAATTAAAGGAATAGTTCACTAAAGGCCCGTTCACACCAAGCACGATAACTATAAAGATAACGATAAAGATAACTATATGCGTCCACACCAACGACCGATAACGGTCTTTTTATTCTAAGCACGCACGCGCCCGCGCTGCGGTTTCAAAGTAGCGAAAATGGATGACCTGCTGCTGCTTTACGTTACAAAAAAATATCAAAAGATAAACAGGCGCTTTTGGGTACACGATATCCTTAAAAGACGAACGGAGTTGGGAGAATCCGAATTTTATTATAATTGTTGTTTACAACATGTCATTGAATATGTTTTTGCTGTTCTTATTGCCTTCACACGTCTTTGCCAGCAGATGTCCTCAGCCAGCATGCTATGTTCCGAGCGGATCTAAACAGTGAATCTAGCAAGTCTAGTGTAATCGATCTAATCTAACAGTGAATTTAGCTGACGAAGTCAATAATGGGATAAAAACATCGACTAGTCAACACCTTTTTTCACTGCAACTTCAGCAATGTTGTTAAAACTAGCGCTGGATAGCCTACCTCAGGTAATTTTGTTACACTATGCTAAACTGCATAATATCTCATTGTTAATACTTCTCACCATTTATTCCCAGGATACGACCGATTGCTTTCCATATATCCATCTTTTTTAACGTATCCTTGAAAAGGGGGTTTGACTTGTCAAACAGTGGAGGATTTTTTTGTACCTCGACGATTAAATTCTCTGCAAATTTCGTCTTCCATTTTAAATGCACGAGACCTTTAAATTAGAATGCATTCTGATTGGCTGTCAGTGTTTTATCGTTCGACAGCTGGAAAAAAAATCGTTCTGAAAGTGATCCCAACGATATCGTTCCTCATATCTTTATCGTTATAGTTGTGGTGTGAACTCTGTTATTCTTTAATATGGAGAACGATTTTTAGAATTATATCTTTATCGTTATCTTTATAGTTATCGTGCTTGGTGTGAACGGGCCTTAACAAATGAAAATTCTGTCATCATTTACTCACCCTCAAGTTGTTTCAAAACTATGAATTTCTTTCTTCTGCTGAAGAATGTCGGTAACCAGACAGTTGATGTAACCCATTGACTTCCATAGTATTTTTTTTCTACTATGGAAGTCAATAGGGTGTATCAACTGTCTGGTTACTGACATTCTTCAAAATATCTTCTTTTGTGTTCAGCAGAAGAAATAATTCATACAGGTTTGAAACAATTGATGGTGAGTAAATGATGACAGAATTTTCCTTTTTAACTATTTCTTTAAGTAAATGTCTCTCTATATAAATGGGCCATTGAGTCATTGGTTCACCAGATTGATTAGCTCAAAACGCAGATTCATTCAGAAAGGAAACACCGCTGTGTTGCTCGGAGACGCACAACAGTTCTGCTCTGGCTTTACAGGTAATATTTTCATTGGCAAAATTGAGCAAAAACAGACAATATTGTGTCTAAAATATAACACAACATTAACTTCTTATTTATTGGACTGTTGTATAAAAAATTTTCTATAACGAATTAAATTAACGTTAAATCGACAGCCCTAAATTATTCATAATCGTTTCACAAAATCAGTATATCAGATATTTGGCAGACCCTTGCGGTATCTCACTGGTCGCAGACAAAACCTATGATACTGTAGCTATCTTTATCTTGACCATGAGAAGATAGTTGTATGTCTTACTGGTTTTGTGACATCATGAGTGTGACAAACAGCACCACTGACAGGAACGCAATGATCAATAGCAGTATGTACGCTGCAGGGTCACCCCTAGTAGCTGGAAAACAAAACAAAAAACAACTTGCATTCAAATCAATATGATTTTCATATATTTTCTTTAGATTAACTTTTTTTTTTTTCAGACAGCTATTTGTATAATGTGAAACCAGTTGTCGATCAACAAATTAATATTTTAGATAATACTACAATGTATGTCAACCAGGGACCACTAGCCAAACAACAAATGTGTGTAAAAAAAATGGCTTCAGAAGGTCAATTGATCAAATGATGACGTCAATGCATTGGTTGTCACTGCTATAAAACCCACCTGTGTATCGAACCGGCTCCCCCTCACCATCCACAAACACTGGATACAATGTGAACTTCTCTGAGCCATAAAAACGACCTGTACAAAAACAAATTATTCTGTCAAAGATAATTTATACTGCTAAGAATAAACTCTTTTTTTATTTGTGTCATGTATTGATATTGATATGAAAATCTGTAGAAATAATGAGAAAGTTATGTTATAATACAGGGTTTACTCTTTCATGAATACCAGATTCGAGGACTTTCAAGAATTTTTATACAGCGCCTTTTATTTTATATAAAGCACAATAAAGACAATAAAGGTGGATTTGTTACTTCCAATCTGGTCAGTATCAAAAACCTACTGCACCTGTGTTTATCATTACTGCAGTAATGTTAAGGCATATACTGACAACTAAAATCAAATTTAAAGGTTATGACCTTTTTAAAAAAATCAATGAGGAGAGAGGGCTGGTAGAGTGTACGAGAGAGAGCGAGTTCGAACGAGAGATGCAGCTTGCAGCTTTCTTATTCCTGCTACAACATTTATTTCACACTGGTTTGTTTTCTTTTTTTATGAATCATTATTGAAAACATTTCAACTTCTTGCTTCTGTTGAACACAAAAGAAGATATTTTAAAGAATTTTGGTAACCAGACAGTTGATGGTAGCCATTCGATTCCATTGTATGTTTTTTCATACTATGGAAGTCAATGACACTGTCAACTGTTTGATTACCAACATTCTTCAAAATATCTTCTTTTGTGTTCAACAGAAGAAAGAAAATGTTTGGAACAACTTGAGGGTGAGTAAATGATCACAAATTTTTTATCTTTGGGTGAACTATCCCTAGCTCCAGGCTTCTCACTGGTTAATCATGCAGGGCTGCCTTCATGTTTGTCCCACTGTTTCGTTCCGGCATTGCCAATTTTTGTAAAGGCAACATGCTACTCTAAATATTTTAGTAATGTTTAAAAGCACTTATAAGGACCTATGTTTGTTTTCATATACCGTCCAGCACTTGACATTCATGCGTCTAAAATTCGTTCTTTCAAGAAGCATGAGAACCCTGAAAATATCAACAAAAATAACATACGGCAAAGAGAGAGATCCCTCGATGCAGACTGAACTCTGACCCACTGTAGCCTCTCAGTTAGAGATCCGTCCTGTTTAGGGTCTTTGTTCAGGTCTAACCATTCAATGACAAATGACTGAGGCACCGGCTGATCAGGTAACAGGCTCCAGGAGAGATGCACACAGCTCGCATTTGCAACTGCGTTGAACGAATGTACACATCGTCCTAAAAAAGGAAAGAAGGACATTATTAATTCAAATAATAGGGAAAAGTGTATTATTTCAATGTGCGGGAACAGATAATAACAAGCAGAAACAAAATATCAGAGAACCCTATTATCTTTCATTATATATATGTAATAACTAATCCAAATCTTCTTCCCCAACAACACTTTCACCAACAAAACAACATTAAGCTTCAATCAAAACAGTAACTTCGAAGATTTAGGGCCGGATGAATTCAAACACCATCATTAGACACATATATAGATACATATTTAGTTTGAAGGCAAACAAAACTCCTTGCGCATCAAACATTGGAAATGCATTAGACTGAATATGAAAGAATTTTGTTTGATGTTATAGGAAGGGTATGAAGCATGTCAGCTCACGTTTGGGTTGATGTAACAGCGTCATGTTGCTATTCCGTCTAGAGATGCCCAAAGCGTTGCGAGACATTACAGTGACTGTGTGCGCTTCCTTCCTCCACTGGAACGAGTGAAACTGAGCCAAGGTTGTTTCTTTTGACCACACGGCTCCACCTGAGGCCTGGTGTTCAATCACGAGATCCTCCACACAACTATATGGATCTCCTGCTAGGACAGGCTGCTAAAATTGACAAAAAAACAAAAACAAAACAAAAACATTCAAGCTCAAACACAGTAGACTGTTTTTATATCACAATCATTTGGCTGCTAAAGATAGTCAATCACGTCAATCTTTACCAACCTTAAAGATCAGTGTGACATTTGTCACGCTCCTAACAGGATCCTCTTGTAGAACGCGCCAGAAGTCTGGTCCCATTACTGGTGCTGAAATGACAAGGCTATACAGTCATGATTATTTCCAGGACACTACTATACAGTGATGTGAATAAGTTAGGACACCCATGCTAAAGTTGCCTAAAAAGAGGAATAAAAAAATCATCTTTTGGAAATTGATCTTAATGCCTTAATTGGAAAAATGAGGAAAAATACAACCTTTAAGTACACCAATTTCCTTTGTGTATGAGTAATGTATCATAAATAAATAAATGTTCTTCCTTAAAATATAGGGTGCATAAGTCAGGACACCCCTATGTTAAATTCCCATAGAGTCAGGCAGATTTTTATTTTTAAAGGCCAGTTATTTCATGGATCCAGGATACTATGCATCCTGATAAAGTTCCCTTAGCCTTTGGAATTAAAATAGACCCACATCTTCACACACCCTTCAACATACCTAGAGATTGGCATGGGGTACTTTCCATAAGAGCATCTTTCAATGCAAATCAAACCAGCTATTAGGCTAACTGAAATAAAACCATGCCAATCTCTAGGTATGGTGAAGGGTGTGTGATGATGTTGGTCTATTTTAATTCCAAAGGCTAAGGGAACTTTATCAGGATGCATATTATCCTGGATCCATGAAATAACTGGCCTTTAAAAATAAAAATCTGCCTGACTCTATGGGAATTTAACATAGGGGTGTCTTGACTTATGCACCCTGTATTTTAAGGAAGAACATTTATTTATTTATGATACATTATTCATTCACAAAGAAAACTGGTGTCCTTAAAGGTTGGATTTTTCCTCATTTTTTAAATTAAGGCATTAAGATCAATTTCCAAAAGATGATTTTTTTATTCCTGTTTTTAGGCAACTTTAGCATGGGTGTCCTAACTTATTCACATCACTGTATATGTTATGTTCAAAAAGGTATATAAAAGCTGAAATAGAGTGTGGCCTTTTTAATAGACCATGTCTCAATTTTATTTTTGGTCTTTTGCTCTTTTTATTACTGAGAAAAGAAAAGAGGGGATGGGGAAACTATGGGTGAATTAGAGGGGAATGGTATATGTTGGGATTTTTTTTTAAAGAAGTCTCTTATGCTCACCAAATATGAGATAGATAGATAGATAGATAGATAAGATAGATAAGATAGATAAGATAGATAGATAGATAGATAGATAGATAGATAGAAAACCATTCATTTAAAATAGAAATCTGTAACATGAAAAAAAAAACTATAAAAACATTTTTACAAAATCTTACTGATCCCAAAGATTTGTACTTTAGTGTACATAGGCATAGCTCAAAAATGTAATTTTTAATTATAAACCAGTGGGCAAAAATGGAAATGAGAAATGGTCACAAATTTTTTTTATAAAAAAACCCCTTCAAAAATCCCAATTCAAACCTAAATAGAAGTTGTTGGTTCCCTCGTGTAGTTGGATTGTTCTTAAATAAATGTTATACATTATAAAATAAATATTAATATAAGCATAATAAACTTAAATTAACTTTCATTAAAACAATTAAACAACTTATGGAAAAAAATATGTAATGTCATAATTACACACACAGTGAGCATTTTTCATTCAGTAAGCAAGTTATTTTTCTGGACTTTTTACCTTTATTTGGAAGGGACAAGCCCAGAAAGGCAAGAAACAATTGGATAGGAGAGAGGTGAATGGGATCGGGAAAGGACAATGAACCACGAATCGTTCTCACCATACTGTATGTCGGAGCGCGGTCATCAAGGCTATGACTGCCACATTTTTTGTAATTTTACTAGAAAGCTTATCATATGAAATATTTCTCAATATCATAAATGATTTACAATATCATCTGTCACTAGTATACCTTCTGACTACAAACCTCCAGTTAAGTATTCTAGTAACTAAGAAAGAAGGTATGGCAAATTCCTACAACCCCTTACTTACTGTACCAGACAAGAATGACTGTGATTATACCCTGAAATGCTGACGACACTCTGCTACCAATAGTTTCTTCTGAAAAATGTCTCAGCATGAGTTCTGGCACTAGGACACACCTCTGCACCAACGTAAAGATTTTAGAAAGGTTCTGTGAAGAGCTGACAAATGGTGTTGTAAGAACATATTGATCTTCACCTTAGCAGTTGCATTGCCATTTAGGTGGGTAATGTGTGGTGCAATTTCCATGAACCCTAATGGATTTTCCATCGTAACTCTGTTCAGTTCAAAACATGATCAAAACATGATCAATATGAAGACAAAGCCAATTAATATATGCAGAGCCATTTAAATTATTACAATCACACTAACAAATTAAACCAATGAGTAACTTATATTCAGGATTATGACAACAAAAATAAAACAATAAAATACAATTCTAAATTGTCATCAGCCCTCTGAACACATCCTTGTAAACATCACTTACAGTTCATTCATATGAAGTTCTCACAAATTACAAAAGTACTCATGACTCATGTACATATGGGGGGTTACACATACATGGTATTGTAAAGCAGGTGTGTATTCAGAATAAGTGAAGAATCACATGGGCTGCCAAGGCCAAAATGAAAGAATGTTTCTTCTGATTTATCTTTTTAATTGTCTTCATCTTTTTAAATCTTGTCTTAGAGCTAGCAGGCTTCAGCTGCACATTCTTTTCACCAGTTCCAGTTTGGTATTCTTTTATGCTGTTGTTAAACATATTCGTAAAGTAATGTGGGTTTCATCACAAATGATTTAAAAAAAAAAAATCAAATTTCCATTACATAAATTTTTTATTATACAATAGTGGCCAAAAGTGATGTCTGAGGGGATATTTGTTTTTAATTAGCCTACAAGTTCGATTAAACCATCGAAATATAAGGAAAATGTTTCATATTTGTTAAATATATTAAATATGAGGGAAGAACAAAACACTGAATTTGGTAATGGTATTTATCTGACAAAATTATTTGGCAAAAAAGGCAAACTACAACTAAAGGTATTATTTTCCTATACAAAAAAAAGCATAGAAAAACAAAAAGCTCACAGGAAAAAAACATACATTAACTACAACAGACAACAAAAGTTTTTCCAAGATGTTGACAATTTTCTTGCGATCTCCACATAAAAAAAGTTGTTTTCTGTATAACATAAATAATAGTAGCAGAACTATATTGAAAACTTTACCTTTCCTGTTGTAAACAATTGAAGTGTGACTCCCGCTCCAGTCACTCCAGTATCCAGAGCCATTCAGTCTTTTACAGCGAACTTCTACTTTAAACTGAACACAGGAATCTTCAAGCGGAATCTCAGCCTGTGGTTCCAATAGAGAACTGATGACCTGTAAATGCCACAGTAAATTGAAAACATTATCCTTGAGTACAGAATATAACCATCTTCCTTTGGAAATCTAAAAAGGATAAATTGAAAATGAAGTCCTAAGAAGTTTGGTATGCATAAGAAGAGGAACGTTTAACTTTGATTTATTAATTTTGGATCACTTTAGCTTATCATTTCAATCCGAAACATCTCAATTACAGATAAACAGATCAGACAACAGTACTTCATTGCCTTTCCCCTGTGATGGAGCATTATGCATGAAGCATTGGCTTAAATATATTTTCTTCATTGTCCACCTGAGACCCCATCTTCCAAGACTTCTTCCTACCTCCCATTGCACATTTGCCATCCCACGCAAAGCTACGAAGCGCAGCTCATACTGCATGTCGTATACAGGTAAATGGGGACGTCTCCACTTTACGCTCAAGGTTTTATTTGGCAAAGTGATCGCTTCAAGGACTGAGGGAGGAGATGGTTTCACTTTGAAAAACACAGAGGGAAATTGTTATTCATCTCAGTTTGCAACGTGAATACAGTGGCAAGAATAGGATGCCTTAAACTAATTAAAAGTGACAGCAAAGACACAAAAAATGTATATATATATATATATATATATACACATACACACACATATAGTATATTTTTTAAATAAATGCTGTTCTTCCTATTCATCAAAGAATCCTGAAAAAAAAATATGATGGTTTCCACAAAAGCATTAAGCAACCATTTTCAACTGTGTAATAAGAAATGTTACAGAATCACCAAATCAGCATATTAGAATGATTTCTGTGACACTGAATACTGGAATAATGATGCTTAAAATTCTGCTTTGCCATAACAGGAATAAATTGCACTGTAAATGATTAAAACAGAAAACAGTTATTTTAAACTGCAATAATAGTTTACAATATTAATGTTTTACTGTATTTTTGTTCAAATAAATTCAGCCTGGGTGACCATTAGAGACTTACTGACTCCAAACTTTTGAACGGTTGTGTGTGTATATATATATATATATATATATATATATATATATATATATATATATATATATATATATATATATATATTAATTATATTTACATTTCAAAATACATTTATATTTAATTAAAACTAATATATAGTATTATATTGATATATTTAATTTTAAGATTCCAGTTTCATGTGTCAGACAGCAATTCAGTCTGTAATTGAAAGCCAACAGAATACTTATAACTTTGGAGATTGGATCAGAATGCTGCAGGAAATCTTCGGAACTCACCATAGTCAATGGGTAAAACATAGACAGGAAGTGATTTCACTTTGCCACGCCCTCCTTCCACTTCCAACCAGATTTTGTAGCAAACGAACAGGCTAAGGTTGCTTAACGTGCATTTTCTGTGGTCTCCTGCTCCAGATGGGCACTCCTTTACCAAAGACATGTTTTCTTCAGCTTCTTCACTGCCCTGCGCCTTTGGTATCGTTTCACATATTGATGTATATTGTCTATAACAAAAATGTAACATCTTTAGCATCTGTGCAGCAAACGATCTGATGGGAAAAGAAAACGGATGAGCTATGATTGTGTTCATACCTGTAAAGGAGTCTGACCTGTGCCCAAACACTTTTATTCCACGTACAGCTCATGGTGTCCACCTCTGAATTCTTGCTCTGGCAGGTAATATCTGCATTAAACCTCCCTGAAGAAAAGAGACCATTTTAAATATTAAAATAAATTATCTAGCTTTTCAAACAACCAAAATTGGATTAACTGTTAAAGATGTCCTCCATAATTCATAGCCCACCTTCTGTGTATATTTTGGCATAGGCGATGATGCATTTGAACCTCTCTCCCCACGGTTGGCAGCACATCAGAGTGTCAAACCCAGGTTCATCTACCTTCATAGTGACTGCGCTAACCTGATCGTTGATCACCCTGTACTGGCTTTCCGGAATCTTCTTCTGCCCGTTTAGCATCCACACAGCTTTACTCGCACTCCAGCTGCGGTTGTGGAAGACAGCATAAACCGTTACCTCTGAACCGGGCGTCGTGAAGACTTCAGCAGGGATGTAACTGACTTTGAGGAGCAGAAAAAGATAGCGAGTGTTTTGAGCATTACACATACAAATAAATAAACCAAACTTTAGAAAACATGTGGCATATAAGTAAAATAAACATTTTAAATTTTCACTCTTATGATACATTATAAATGAGGCTTCATCTGGTCTTGTAATGCATTGTACTCTATAGGTAAGTACTATAATGTATTGTAGCTGTTGTTCAACTGTCATATTATAAGGTTGTTTGTATGGCATTATGCATGTATTATAATGCATAAGAACTCCCTAATAATGCATTATAAATACAGGCTTCATTGAAAGCGTTGCCAAATGTTTATTTTGATTTTAAGGTGGAGAAATAACCTGGACATGTTCCTGACAGGTGTTAAGAGATTCACCCTTGTATTGATTCTTATTTTCCCCCCTTTCCATCTTGGTCCCTTGAAGAAATGAGAAAGCTGTTTTATTGTAATGCTAGTCAACAACCTGAAGCTTAGTTGCCATGGTGACTTGCACTGCATGGATTCTGAAAATATACAACCCAACTGACATACCAGAAAAAAAATATATCCAAGGAGGAAAACAGAGACAGAATCCAGTCTTTCATGGCTGTATCGTGAGGTTAAATCAAGCTGAAATGGTTGAAACATTATCTAATATGCAGACAGCATTAGTTGGCAGCAGTATCTCAGACTGGATACAGCACTCAATTGTTATAACTAATCTAATATTATTTATGGGCACCGATGTGGTGTGGGTATTTTAATAGCTAAATAAAACGCACACCTGATTGCTGTCAGAATTTGGCTAAGCAGATAAATGAAACACTACTCTACCATGGGGGAGTGTTTATATCCTATAAAAGATCCTTCTTTTTGCATACAAGACTGTACATAGTTCGGCCCCAGATTATATTTGTGATCTTATTAGCCCATACATAGGTCACTAAGATCTTGTGATCAGTCACTTTAATCTGTCCCTCGCTCTCGGTGTAAATTAAAAGGTGATCAAGCTTTCTCTGTAGTCGCCCCAAAGCTCCTGAACTATTTACCTTTATTGACCTCTCCATCTCTGGTTGCTTTTAAATCCAACTTAAAAACCTATTTTTACTCTCTTGCATTCGAGTAATGTTGTGTATGTATTTTAAATTAGTCAGTACGTTAAATTAGTTCTACGTTATGTATGTATGTATGAGTGTTTTTGATACTTGATTTTTATCTCCTTTTTTCTACTACTTTTCTCTTTATTTTCTTTTATATTATTGTACTGTAAAGCACTTTGGATCAACTACGGTTGTGTTAAACTTGTGTTCTATAAATAAAACTTGACTTGACTATATCTTAACAGTTCATCTCAAGTTGCTTCATTCAGGTTACAAAAAAATGCGTATTTCACAATACTCTGTCATTCTAAGCCTAAGGTAAGGTGTGCTTGTGTGTACAGGTGTGTGTGCACACATTTAAGCCATGTTCTGACCTTTAACAAAAACTCACAGGAGTTGAGATGCATTTTATGCTCCTTAAAACTTGATTATGAATCAGTATGTATCCTTTTAGCCATTTGACCGCTGTACGGTCTCTAAAGACGCATTCAGTAATCACATTCAACTTCAATGAATTTAAGGATATTTTCTGGCCTGAGACTGAACATGATCCCAAGCATAAGACTTTTAATATGCAAACTGGTGTTTCGTTTGAATTATGAAGGCTTTTAGCAACAAACGATTTACTAGGAGGAATTAAAAAATTACTATAATAAACCTAATGATGACAAAGTGAAAGCACTCAAGGTCAGTACATACTCTGGCCTCGTAAACATTTACAATACATGACTTTATTCTCATCTAGAGCTGCATGAAGAACCGTGAAAAGATTGTGATCTCAATTAAAACACCTACACAAAGATTCGCCTGTCTATAAAATCTTTGACAAAATCACACCGGAACATTCAGAGCTACGTTGGTGCTGCCGCTGAGCCAGAGAAAGCAGTTGTCATGTAAAAGAGTCTGTCATGTACATGAAACAGCTTCACAAACAGTCTTTTCAACCACAGTATCATTATTTCTGTGTTACAAATATTCATATTATCACAGAAGAACTGGGATAAAAGTTCACTAAAACACTTAGTTCGGATATAAACACTGATGTCTATGGAAGAAAATCACCTTTTAAAGTAACATGGTGCTTCAGATAACGATTACATTGCTACGCAACCAGTTGGCAACAAGTGAATGAATAAAAGTCTATTGTAACTATTTTAAAATGGGGACTTTGGACATGCACACATCCAACCTTGTTAACACCATTTTGACATTAAATTCAGTTTATATATCTGGTTCAGTCATGAAACTCTAGAGGCACAGGTTGATAGATCCTTTACATACGATCTACAATCACTTCATTGCCGCATGACTCAAGCTGATTGGCCTCTGCGGATCCTGCTGCAGCCGATGACATTGCTTAACATTTAAATAGTCTGGTTCAGTGTTTGCTGCAGGCTAGTCCTATAACAGTCCCACTGAAACCTTCCGCCTCCCATAGCTCCACCTGCCTAGACCTGTGGTTTATGTATGTCTATTCATGCAGCAGCATATCTTCCATGCTCATAGCTGTGTGTGTATCTATTAGCAGTAGCAAGTCCATACATGTAGCAGATCTAGTCCTTATGAGAGTTTTCATAATTAAAATATGTACATTTCAATAGTGCACAAACCCTAGAGTACATCGGCTTTAATAGTAATAATTATGCAAATACCCTATACCTTGGCAAATGCAATGACCTCAGTTTGCTAAGAAAATGGCATATTAATGCTTTTATAAAACACTGAACATTGTTTACCATGGTAATTAATTCTGAAAATGGACAGTGAATTAGATGCATCTTTTAGAGAACAAATCAAAGAGATTGTGTGCGCATAGCAACGAGCCAAAGTACTATACAGATTCAGAGTAGCTAAGAGTAGATATGAATTTAATTATTAAACATTAAACTCTTAACATGGAGGCTTAGAGAAGACAATGGATCTCTCTGAAAGATACATATAACTGGAACAGCAAAAGCACTCATTTACATGAAGTCTATTGGCACTAAAAGCCGTTAATGTAAGGTTAAATGTCTCAACCTGTGCACTTTGTTGTTAAGAATATCAGGCTGCAACATTTTAAGTACTCTTTCACAAATGTCAGTATTTGCATACATTTACGCATTGCCTATACCTGACGAGTCATTAAAAGGGAGGGGTTATTTGATTACAGACCTAAATTAATTTATTTCTTGGTCCCACTTTATATTAAGTGGCTTTAAGTTCTATGCACTTACATCGAAAAATAAGTACAATGTACTTATTGTGTTCATATTGTATTGTGAAACACTTTTGCTGCTATTGAGGTGTGATACGGCTAAGTTTAGGGACAGGTGTGGTGGTATGGGTCGGTTTAAGGGTAGGTTAAGGTGTAAGGGAAGGGTCATCTGTGTAATTAGAAATGTAATTACATACATTAATTGCAGCTGTAATTACATGCAGGTATTTTCAAAATATTAGTATACAATGTACAAACATGTATGTACACAATAAGTCCATTGTATCAAATAATTAATTTCAATGTAAGTTGTGACGATCGGCAGCTGTAGTGCCCTCGAGAGCCACTGGAGGGCACTCTCTCATTGTGTTATGTTTTTCCCCATGGACTCATTATGTTATTATGTTCAGCTGTGTTTCATTATTGGTTATTGAGTTCCTGATTTAAACCTGTGTTTCTCCTCTGTCCTTTGCGAAGTCTTGTTACACTGTAAGCGTGCATTTCTGAGCGTTATTCCCTGTTCTGTTTCTCCGTGTTTCCCTGGACTCTCGACCTTTGCCTGTATCCTGGACTGTTTGCGAACCTGTGCTGCCTACCTAGACCTATGCCTGTTAACACCACGATTTATTGGATTGCCCTTGATTATTTGTGTGCCTGGTTCATTTCTGCTTATGTTCCAGTTCTAATAAAGTTCTGCACATGGATCCGACCGCCTCTGTCCGTACGTTACATAAGTACATAGTACTTAAAGCTACTTAATATAAAGTGGGACCTATTTGTCAAATGTATAAACATACAGCATGAAGGGAAGTAGTATGTAAAGTTCTTCTGTACTACAGATCCTTACCATCTAGTGTGAAATAGAAAGGTTGGCTCCATTCACTCCAGTAGTTTAAGTAGTTTTGGCAGCGCACTTGGACTATGTATCTGATCCCAGAACTGAGCTCATTCAGAGGCACCCATGAACAACCTCTGACCTTCACCACCTAAAAGAGCCACAGTTCATACAGAGCCATTCACACTGCGAAGGTTAAATTGCTTTGCCATATTACAGGAAATAATGATTTTAGTTAAAAAAAAAAGAATATTAAAACTAACGTTTTATTTGTGCTTTGTGCGTAATATATATTTTTACATAGTTCTCACAAACATTACTTTGTAAATTACAACATATTCATTAGACCAACAAATGAGTCCAATTACCTCCCACTTCTGAAGCGAGGAATTGGAAGAGTATCGGATCTCATAGTTTATGGCATCACTGTCAGGTTGTGTGCCACTCCATCTGAAAATGACTTTGCCTTCTGTCGTCACATTGTAATGCAGATTGACAGGTGGGTCTGGTCTTCCTGTGAAAGGCAGAAATTCACAATAAATTAAATTGTTATTATTTGCAAAGAAAATAAATTATTTTATATATAAACATATATCATTTTATTTGTACAGTTGTTATGGGTGATCATGATCAACCATCATGTCCATTAAATATAAGTAATACTGATGAATAATTTCTTCATGTACTTCGCACAGCGCAGAAAAGTTCTTGAAAAAACAACAGCTAGTAAACCCTGTAAGGCCAACAACCGTTCTATGTCTAGACATCCTAAAGAGAGAACACTGTCCCATGATGTATCATAAAATTATTTTTTAATCATCCTTATCAGATTTTGTTTTTGAGAGTGTCTTCGACCGTTGTCTGAGGGTGGGGGAATCCACACATTGCATTATGTGAAAAAGTGGTGGAGGGTGTGAATTAGGCAACAATCAACAGTTTAACATTGTTACACTCCACGGTTTCGAAGGGGAATCCCCATTTTTCGAAGACTGGCATCATGTTCAGCAAAACATCTTCAGCAAATGGAAACCAATTCCACGTGCAATTAAAATTCATTCATTCTACAAAGGTCTGGCCGAATGTGAACCATTAAGAGACATCAAGAGAGTATGTGATCAACATTTAAGTAGTTAAGTAGTTCACCCAAAAATGAAAATTTACCAACCTCAGGCCATCCAGTGGAACACTAAAGATGATTTTTAGTAGCAAATGTTCATTTTTGGGTGAACTTCTGAATTTCTTTAAGAGAGTAAGAGAGCAAAACTAAGAACAAATCCAAGGTTTTCTTTTTGCTAGTATTGTTTAGTTAAAAACATACATGTATCTGTCGTTCACATTCAAATATTATTTTGTTCTGCAGACAGCATTTAAGTCTGTCTAGAACAAGATGGCCTCAGCAGTCACTGCTTTTTTTTTTTTAAAAAGGGGGGTTAAGCAATTTTCTTTATTTCAATAATGGCAATGCCATTAATAGCAATCAGTTGAGGCAGTCTTTATTAACAGGCATTATCTTCTAAAAACACCACCTCACTGACACTAACATAATATAAAGTAAATGGCTTCTGCTGTTGCATTTAATACAAATAGGCTTACATTGATTGGACTTTTTATTAATTTAATGATTTTTCTCATTTACTTCTTTCCAGCACACGTTCAATGTACTTCAAAGAAGGAAAGGAAGTGAAAATGTCAGTACTACTTGTTCTCTTGAAATTAAACCGTAAAAGAATCGTTCACCCAAGAAATTAAACTTTGGACATCATTTATTATTATTGTACAGGTACAACAAGATTGTTTAACAAAGACACATTATGTAACATTTCAATTATTTTCATTTTAAATGGAAATTCAGCAAAATAAAGACAATTCTGTCATCATTTACCCGCCTTCATGTTGGTACTTTCTTTGCTCCATGGAATACTAGAGTTATTTTGCAGAATTGTCTAATCCATACAATGAAATTAAATGGTGACCATGTCCGTCAAGCAAGACTTTCTGTGAATAACGACTTAAAACTATAAAAACATCAAAAACATCACTTTCACTGAAATTTGTTTATTTTATTTTCCTTTCTGGAATTTGCCAGCTGCTGGTCAAAATGTTTAGCTTAGGGCTATAAGAAAGTATTGATACACGTGAATATTGCGATTATCATGTTTGACGATTCCTAAAAATCTGTATTGATATATATATTTTTGTTTATATTCAAGATTTGAGGCAGTAGAACCTCGACCGCTAGATGCCATTGTTGTTATATCTGAACATAAACTGTAACAGGGAGCGGCGCAAGGATGCACTGCTAACATTAGCATTAGCAAACCCAGCTCACTAGTTGCCACCAACGGAAGACAAAATAATTATACCAGCTCCCACGGCAGAGTACAGAGCAGAAGTGTGGACTCATTTTGGCTTTCTTTTTTCTTTTTTTTGGCCACTATAATGACGGCACTAAGGAGATTGACAAGATTAATGTTGTTTGCAAAATAAATAATCAATAATCAGGAAACACATTGAATAAGAGCTCAAATAACATCCCGACGTCATCCGCACTGCTGAGAGTAACGGTTAGATGAGTATGTAAATATGTGTTGCACGCTTTCCTCTCAATAACAAAATAAACATGCAACAAAAATAACAGCGGTGAGAAAACAGAAAGCATCTGTGGGTATATCAATATGGATATGTTTGCACCAGCTCTGCAATTCGATACTCCAGTCAAGTCACATTATGTTTATTTATATAGCACTTTATACAATAGAATGCTTTAAAGCAAACAGCTTTGCAGTGTTAAATATGAAAAATAGTGTCATGAAGTGGACTGTGCACTTTCTGTTGTTAAATACTTGAGAAAGTATTATACTGTATATAATGTGAACCTTTAAAGCAAGTTCTAAGAATAGGCTACAGTCTATATATAGCTGTTCATATATGTATATATATTTTTTTCATATATGTGTACACATTTTTTCTGTAATTAATCGCTATTAAAAACAGAGTTTTTAATCTTTTTATATTGCAATAATTTCACATTTACTCTCCAAATTAATGTAGAAACAACTTAAGGCAGTATATTTGTGCTGAAGCTAGTGCCACTGCTCGCTTCAGGGGAAGGAAAAACGGTAACTTAGGTCCGTGAGAATGGGGAAAAAAATGATGGCTTACTCACAGAGCACTCTCGTGCAAGGTGTAATTAATTTACAGTGCCAATAAGAAAGACAGTCCACATTGAAGTATATATCCAGGTGCACACAAAAACCTAAAAAGTACCAAAAAATTAAAATAAAGACGAAAACTCTCCAAAACGTATCCACAGTACACAAAGGTTTGCTTGAGGCACCATAGTTGCACTCTCGCTCCGACTTGGTTACCAAGTCCTGATTGTGAGTCTGGCCTCCCTTTTTATAGGCCAGACTCCGCCTTCTTTGGCAAACACCCGTTGACAGGTCAATATATATTTAAGTTCTTACCCGTTACACTATACACACAAAAACGTTCATCAATCAACATTAAACAATAGTTCTCACTAGTAATTATCAAAAAAATATATGCATCACTATTAACAACACAGAAACACGTAAATACCAAACACATAATTCACATATAATACGCTATTCGTCTGCTCTGTTTGGCTGACTCAGCGTTTACCCACCGAAAGTACGACTATTCCCATACAACAAAGAAACGAACGAAGATAGGCGAACAAAACACAATCCCTACTTCCCTGTGTGTGTGTGTGTGTGTGTGTGTGTGTGTGTGTGTGTGTGTGTGTGTGTGTGTGTGTGTGTGTGTGTGTGCGTGCGTGCGTGCGTGCGTGCGTGCGTGCGTGCGTGCGTGCGTGCGTGCGTGTGTGTGTGTGTGTGTGTGTGTGTGTGTGTGTGTGTGTGTGAGTGAAATGATCAGGTATGCGACTGGATGGAAGGGAAATGTGGTGTGGAGAAATGTCCGTGAGCCATCGGACCGGCGTGTGCAACCACGTTGCCGATGGCGAAAACAACATGTAGGGAAGGAGAATGAAGAGTGAATGGGGTATGTATGCAAGTGTGTTTGTGCATGCCAGTGCTCCTCCCTCAGCGGTGACGATCAGACAGATTTGTCACAATATTTGTAATATTTGTTGTAATGGCATTTTTATATATATATATATATATATATATATATATATATATATATATATAAATGAGGGCTAGTATCACTGATACTAATAATGGTACTGATATCTTTATGAAATTTATTTTTTTAAACATTAATGATAGACACTCAACAATACAGTATAATTGAAAGCTATCAATTTCAACATTTATTATGCTTTAAAAAAAAAAAAAAAAAATGTTTTAATTTAAGTGAACTTAAAACAATCTTCACATAAACCCATGATTATAATATATTTATCTTTTGCCTTCCTACCGGTCTAACATGTAGGAAATATAGAGACATTGAATAAAGTTGTCACACACTTCAGTGTTAACTACATACATTATAAAATAAATATAGATTAATCCTTATTAAAGCTAGAATTTTCTGTTACCTTTGATTAACATTAATGACAGACATCAAAGCAAAAGGTTTATTAGGCTGCTGTCACTTTAAGATCTGCCGCTGCTGCGCATGACGCGAATCTGATGCGCATCCTATTTTCTCACAACTATTTAAGTTCATTTAGGATGTTACTGCTCTTATGAGAATATTCGACAAGAGTACATTTTGGCATAATTTTTATTGTTTGTTCAAGTGCAAAATTGCTTTTAATACTTTATTTAAATTCTTTAAATATAAAAAATATTAAAATAAAATAAAAAAAGACCAAAAATAAAACAACCTTTGGTGTCACCCAAATGATCAAGACAGGGCTACGGACTTGCTTTAAAATGTAACTAATTTAAATGTTAAATTAAGTCTTTGTTAAACAATCTCATTGTACCAGTACAAGGACAATAAAGAGCTTGACTTAAGATTTGGACCTCTAAGTCATTTAACCATGCCATTGTGAAATTCCATTTCAATCCACTGCCTGGAAAACCACTTGAGAGAGATGTGTATTCTTCGGCCCAAAGAACAAACACCCTAATAAAACACCGTTTGCCCTGGCATCGGTCTCCATGAACTCATGCTTTTAACATATGTTTCATAGGCTATAATCACGCATTTACAGATGACTGTGAAGATTAATTTTACTTAAAATAACTATAAATCAAAATGAAATTCTTACTTAGATGATATGTGCTGATTTGCATCTTCGGTGACAGTGCAGTAGTCCCATTCACAGATATACTGAGGGTCAATGAGACAGTTGCATCATTGCCATGAAGAGAAATGGAGCAAGTGGCAGTATCTTCCCCGGCACACTGAGCAGGATGGTTTTTGTTTGAAAGTAAATCCATCTGTAGACTAAAATGAAATATAAAAAAAGGTAAACAATCATTAAGGCTTATTTTGTACCCACAACACTACAATAAGACTCCTAGGCACTCTTAGACAGCATAAATAACAGTAACTTCATAGGTGTCCTACGTTTGGGATCAAAATGGGATAATACAGGGGAAATAATCTCAAAGTCAGATTATCTATACAGGGGGAAAAAATAAATAATATGAATTAAATAATGAAAATTAAAAGGCTGACCATAGTATAATAGGAGGTTGACCGTACCATAATAGTATAGTCAAGAGATGTATTATACATTCTCTGCATAATCTCCCCAAATACACACAGCAGCAATACACCAGCAGCCATTCAGCCAATCAGTAGTCTGTGGAGAGCAGAATGAAAACTGAGGACTCACACCAACTGTTGAGGACTAACAGTGAACAGACTGGCAGCGGCTGCTGCTCTGTGGCTCTTTGCATTACAAATCAAATTTGTCTGTTCACCTTCAAGCCAGCACAGGATGTCCAAACAGTTTCCTGAAAAGAGATTGCATTCCCTTGTTAGCTGCTTTCATCACAGCCTGTCACAATTAGAAGCCTCTAGAAAGAACATCAGCAAATCATTCATGTCCGAACACAGGCTCATTACATGGTGTGCAAATAACATGAAAGATATAAACACAGTGCATTGAAACATCAAATGAATAAATAAATAATAAATAAATACATTTTTTTATTTTTAGTCTAGTTAAGATTCTGGCAGGATCATTTTTAAGTTTTATACTTGCACTTTTGCAGGAGTACGATAAAAGTATCTGGGGATTATTTTTCTTTTCAACTGAGTTTTATGAATGCTTTAAAATGTTACGGGGAAAAAAAACATCTACATCTGAGTATTTGTATTGATTCCTTTTTTATTTTTGAAAAGCTACTTCACACTTTAATAGGATTGTAAACCCTAACTTATTTCCATTTAAATATAAATTTATTTGTAGACTTTGTCCTGAGGCTACTGCAGAGAAGAGAAAGTAATAAGAATTGATTAGCATGTGTATTGTCACTCATCTACTTGTCTGGAGGGGTCTCTCTGGTTCATTGCTGTAGCTAAGACTTCTTCACTTAATGGACAAGGTCATCTCATGCAAATATAAACTATCTGTCTAACCCAGCAGCAGCGCATCTTTTGGTTTGTCTGTGTTTTGTTTGTTAAAGCTACACTGTGTAAGATTATCTCCCATTTAGCGGTGAAATTGTATATGACTACCAACTGAATATTACTTTCTAGCCCCTCCCATTTTAACCCTACGGTGGCCGTATTATTCCAAGATTAACATGGCTTCTAAATTCGACTTCATCCATGAGTGTTCCTTCGAGTGATGAGGTTGCTTTAGAAAACTATTACAAATTGCATTTAGTTATTTAGTCAGTTAACATGTAGGTTATGACCTCCATGTAAAACGAATAATAGTTTTACATTTTCGTTATTTTGGTACCATTTCATTGCTAACAACAGCTATCAGGTTCCCAAACGAATGCCAGTAAAGTATCAGTGCTATTGTTATTCTGTATATTGCACAAGATTAATAGTGTAAGGCAATTTTTACAGCATAGGCTACATAATTTTCTCCGTTAGCACAGTCGGATGTCAGTTGATGCGACGGAGGTGCGAGGGAAAGCTAAAGGTAGAGGGAAAGGTAAAGGAAAACCAAAAAACAGAGCCGGTGCAAGTGGATTGGTGAGACCTCCAATATTGACTTTGGTCTTGTTGATTTGCCTGTCGCGTTATCGCTTTAATCCTCTCTTTCGCTTCCTTGGCGACTCTGTTACATGTCCTCGAGAATGGGCGTGATCCTCCATCTTAAACAGGCTTTCAAATCTGCCGGCAGTCGCATTCGTCACGGTAACACTGACTGTAAAAGCATGAAAGGCGAAGCTTGAATTTCCAGGTATGTCCCTCTTTGGCTAATGTATTTTCAAGATGGAGGCGGAACATGGCTACTGCCAAGGGGGTAATCCATCAGCCGGAAACTGAAGCCTCCCGAGGCCCGCCATTGTAGCAGAACTTCACCTGCTGTTAGCATTACATTGAATCCCATTCATTTTGGCGTCACATTGACAGCGAATAACTTTACATCTGAGGTGTCCAAAGACTTAATTTGTCCATTATTTATTTCTAAAGAAACACGACAATGTATAAAAGGCTCCATTACTTTGTATCTTACGTTATGGCCCCGTAGAAGCCGTTTTTATAAAAATAGGCTAACGACTGCATCATAACAGAGACTATTTATAGAGACATGCCACTTACTCAATCCTCAATACAACTATATAGGGAAAACCCGTAACGCCAAAGATGGCGGTTGTATGAACATGTCCCGCCCCTCCCACTGGAAAGCCAATCGTCTGCCTTTAACAGTCAAGCCGGGAAACATTTAAGCCTATCATCTGGTTCCACTGACGCATGCGCACAGTTGAGGTTTGCGACAGTGGAAAATACGTTACTGTTTGAAAAGGCGGCAGATTTGATATGCAGTGTATGTGTGCGTTGTGTAAATATCAGACATCCCAAGTGTCTATCGCATATTTATAGCGGCTCCCTGATGCCCGCAAATTAGTTCAAATCTCCCAGAATCTAGAGCGAGCGAGCGAGAGCTCACACATACTGTGCTTTCAAACCGTGCAGCGCGCGCACGTCAGAGAGAGAGAGAACCCTTGCGCATGCGTAGTAAAGTATAACCTGTGGGGAAAAAGGCGTTTTAAACCTTATTTTGGGGCAAAGTCATCAAACTTTTTCAGCGATTTTTATCATATTTTACTGCTGTTTCTATACATGCAGTTTTTATGTCCCGGTGACCAGTGAATGTGCAGTTCTGACTCTCTGCCCATTCATTTAGATAGGAGCCTGGTCTTGTTAGTCCGAAATAGCTGCCCGGAGGCGTTGCCAAGATGGCGGCCGAGTGGCATGACTTGCCTAAAAGGACTTTGATCATAACCACGCGACTTTCTGTCGCACAATAGAGAAATTACTGTATAGACAGGAGGAGAAGTTCGCAAGCAATGTTTTACGGTCTATGAGGCAATCGGGGGGACATAGAGGCATAAAGTCAAGGGAGAAGCCCATAGATAGAGAGTCCATAAAAGCAACAGGAAAAAATTTCAACAATGTTTTTGAGGAATTGGGTGATTCAGATTTGTCTTGGCACAGCTACTAGAAGATTTATTGGTTGTAGTAATTTAACCGTTGGTGGTAGTAATTACACACGAATGAGCAGATATAATTTTAAAAGAACAGTGTTTTTTGCTAAGAATCAACTTATTATTACAGTGTAGCTTTAATGCCGGACACTTCCAGGGCTGTGTTCTTTGACTTTGTGTCTGACAAAAAAAGTGAGAGTGAAATACAACTATTTATTACGTTTGATAAACAACAAAGGGCAACGGTGTCTGTTTATAAACTGCAGCTCTGAAAAGATAACCGGTTAACATGCGTTCATATGCTGAAACGAAATGAAACGAGCACTTTCCAGCAAAACATCTGTGGGGACCATTACAATATGGGCGTGATGAAACTCATTATAGGCGCACATACTTTTAAAACAAGACAATGATTATCTAGTTTCCAAGTCAGTTTAGTTACAACTCTGCAAGAAAATAATGTATTGACATTAACTATTGATTTACACACGCTATATTGCATTTAAAATGTTGATTGGCTGGACATACTGATCAATGTGGATGCAAGTATTGCTTTTATCATTTAAAACACAGTGATATGCTATGGCATATCCATTCACAGGAATTACATTTTCATTAGTACTAGTTTAAGGAGGGAGGATTGTAGTGGGAGCACTGGGGTGTCAGGTGTGACTGTGGCAATGGCAAATGGTTTGCATGACTCATGGGTCAGGTAGGAGGGACCTTTAACAGAATTTTACTTCGGGCCCCAGGGAGTTCAGGATCAGCTCTGGTTGTGCTGCTTAATATTTTTGTGGAAATCATGATACTTTTTTCAGGATTCTTTAAAGAAAAGAAAGTTCGAAAGAACATTGTAACAATGTACTGTGAAAGTCTTTACTGTCACTTTTGATCAATTTAATGCATCCTTGTTGAACAAAATAATTCATTTATTTAATAAAATAAAAAAATGCACTCCAAACTTTTCAATGTTAGTGTATGTAGAACAAAATGCTGATAACTATCTAAAATCAGCTTATTATAAAATGTTTTTATTTTTCCTGACAGAGCAAGAAAACATTTAAAGGATATTCAATGTATTGAACCTTTCTCTGGTACTGACGTCAAAACGTAAACAAACAAACTATTGAATTTTATAGCTCTTCTCCAATAAAAAGACAATTACATACTTTCAGCTTAATCAGATGATCGACAATACTGTGACTATCAACAAATACTGCTACTCCAACATTTTTGCAAACATCGACAAAAAAAACGTACTTTTATGTAATCTTTCTTTATTCCTAAAATGCCAGTGTTAACATTATAGCTATAAATTAATAAAAACAATGACTGTAATATCAGACATGGTGAATTTACCAGAAAGGGTGAGTGATTTACCAGAGGATTCCGGTTTTGTAGCATTTAGCAGCTGACACGATTCTGCAGATTGGTGTTCTGAAAGACCACTGTCAACTGTCTGAGCAAAGGGCAGCTCACAACATAGCCGAGACGTCCACTTCAGGTCTTCATAAACACCACCCCTGCCATCTGAAGGACTCAGAGCAGCAAGACCTGAAACACAAGGATCTCGACGTGAATGACATACATTTGCAATACCGTTCAAATTGAACAATCAAACAGTGGGGAAAAACAAACAAACAGCAGACCAATGCCATTCATAAGAAAAAACATCTATAGACAGATTCAATTCTTAGAAGTGCTCAGAATTGAACATTCATCTGAAAGCTGCTCAAGGACGACACAACTTGTGTAGAACTGCAACATAAGCGAGCTATCATATATTTCCAGACAAAGATAGTCTTTATTTTAAGAGAATCTTCACATCAAGTTTTTTTTTCTTAATAAAGAGCACGATTCATGTATTAAATGTAGTGTGTTAACTTTCTGCACCACACGGAACTAAAAAAATGACTATTCTCATGCCATCAGTGGAGTTAATGTGTTATTCAGTTTTCAGTCACACGACTAACAAAGAGACCCGGAGGGCAAAACATCCATAGAACTGTAGCACAGGCCTCTCAATTTTCCATCTGTTTTCAGCCACAAATATATAGATCACCTCTCAAATGAAGAAAAAATCAAATATGTGGACAACATGCAAGTTTTGGTCTTGAGAATTATATTGAGCACCTGCTGCAGTATTTCCCTAATAAAGTGGGATGATCTAAAACGCTTTACGGTTTATTACGGAATATTAAAGTGCCTTAATGTACTAAAACAGTTATATAAAAAGGATCAAATTCAGTGTACAGCTTATTGATGATACATTCTATATACAAGCAAGCAGGTGAGCCCCAAATATGAACGCAAAGCTCTAAATGGTTAGCCGTTTTCTTTATGAAGATTTTTATGGAAAAATGCTTAACAAAAAACTGTGCGTTGCATTTATATTATGTATTTATTTGCCTGACTGTACATAGTATGCATCATTAATAAGGTGTATACTGAATTTGGTCTTTTAATATCACTGTCTTACTACATTAGCACTAAGTGCAAACCTGGTAAAATGGCAATTGATGAAAGCCTTGTTTTGCCCTCCAAGTGGTCGTTCCTATAAGGGTCTGACATCACGTGACAGCTATAAATTGTGACAGACTGGTCAGGATGATCAAACAGAGCAATATTGCCACAATATTTACATTTCTTGTTGAAATTAACCTACAAATTAACTTAATCAGTTATCTCTTCAGGTTAAATTGGTACAAATATTTTGACATCAGACTTTAGGGATACCCCAAGATTAATTTTATGTTATTAACTAATAAATATTAACTATTAAATTCCAATATCATCCGATAATCAATATGGCACTGATATATTGCGCATGCCTATCAATTTACATTTATTTTTAATTTACACAAAATTAAAAAACAATACACAGTTACCAGTTGTACTACTGTTTTTAAAGGCCTGTGGCCCTTTCTCTTCTGTGCATCTGTCTATACGTGAGGCCCCTGGGTGGCCGTTAAAGGTTTATAGTCTGATTCATGATGTGGGTGTAATCACCACCCTCCTCCAGCCCTTACTTTCAATCTATCTCTCTCTCTCTCTCTCTCACTATCTCTCTGTCTTTTCCTATCTCTCCGTCCATTCATCACCCTCCTGCACCCTGTGCGCTCAAGCATAACCCTCACTAATGCATCTCAGAGGTGGACAGAGGGACTGTTGACAGCTGGTGGGTGTCCATGTTTTGTAGGCATTTGCCTCGACAGCAAATGGGAAATGGAAAACAATGTGAAGATGCTAGATAGCGGGTCAGGATAACAGAGAGAATTTGAATGAAAACAGGAGCATAATTTTAGCAAAGTAGTTACAGTAAATGCATCAACGACTCACCTTGTGAAACGGTAATGAAATTCGCAAGAAGCGTAAGCGTGACAAACATAAGCCTGTGGGAAAGAGAGGACATCTGTAAAATGGTTCAGTATGGATATGACTCATTATCTTCTTCCATGCTGGAATGGTCAAATCTTTAAGCTCAAACAGTGTGACAGTGTTTAGTTGACTCACTATACACCAAAGTCCCATTTCAATGCTGCCTAATTCAGATGATTTCTGTTGTTGTTTTATTACAGAATGTGTCATCAAACTATCACATATCACATGGCTAGTTTTACATACTCCAAAACAAAACGACTCAACCAAATTACAGAAATGCAAATTCACTCTCATTAACAATTCATTAACCATTAGGAAATGAGTAATCAATGAAAAAGTAATAGTAATATGCCTCAATGCTATAATCCAAGGCCTTATAAAATCTAAGTAGAGATACTTACATCATTTCACTTGATCGTGAGCTTCATTTCTTTTCTTGGTGGAGTGATGGAGTCTGCAATGAGAGAGAATAAGAGAGGAATGGTGACAAGAACCTCTGTGTGGGAAAATTCTTAGACCGACAAATTCAATTAACATGAAAACACTGAAGAAAAGCGTATAGTTTGAGGGACACAGACTTCATTCCTGAGTCAGTGGAAATTAGAGCAGGCAAAAAGTTTTTGCCACGCATTTCACGTATCAGGCAGTAATATGACACCAGTTTCAGACTGAATTACTCTGCTCTAACTATATTTGCTTTTGATTCACTGGCATACTCTCTCTGACGAGGCAAGTCACCTATCTTGTTCAAATCAATGACGAGCACGACATGCTTCCCTGAATCTCGTTTTCTCAGGCAGTGGATGTAAAATTCTAAGATAAATGAACAAAGCGAAACATTGTTTTGATTGAATGTCTGCCCAAACATGTTAATAACAGCAACGCCCATGTTTAAGCATTTCCTGCCATTTTATTGTAAGCAATATTGTGAAATCAGAAACCTGTTTTGCCACAATTATGCAATGATGTTCTGGCCAGTACACAAGTGACCTAGTGAAGAAAGTAAATGAATAAAAAATGTCAATACCAATGTTTTGTTACCTGACTTTCATTCAGCAAATATAACACTAAAGACCCCATAATGCAATGTTTTCCTCACCATATGTTAGAATAGAACCACCTGGAGTTGCTGCTGAACCAAACATGATATAAGATAATCTAGCATAAAAACAGACCAGACATGAATATTGAGGGAGACAAGCCAAGTGGCCATTTACGTAAAGCCTTTTTCCATGAAAGCTCTTGTGATAACATATTATATATTCATACAAGTTCCCTATCAAATATCAAAACAACTTTGATGATGTTCAGTTTTCTGTCAGCAACATAAAACCAAATGTTCGCCTAAACAAATATTAACTCAGGTCAAATTCTGTAACATTTTAAATAGAGGTCAACTATCACTGAAGCTGAGTTTGTTTTGACACTCGGGCTGGGCAAAAAAATCGATTTTTTGATTCATCATCGTTTTTTAAAATGTGGTCAATTCGATATTGATTTTTTTATTTATTTTATATATGTAGTATATTTTTCCATATGTATTCCCGCAAACATTAAACATAATATCTGACTGATGTTTATCTTATTATTAGTCTTCTCTACTAGATGTCATTCTCTTATTTACCTAGCGCGCTGTTACAGCGGGGAGCCTGTTACAGCCTGACATTCATTCAGTGCTGAACATGGTGGATGCAAGACCACCTTACACTTAAACGTATACTTTTATATACTAAAATTGGGTCTTTAGTCTCAAGCAGTATTGAAATAGTACACTTACAAGTTTACTACAAGTACACATTATTCTTAGTATACTTACTACATAAAGCATACTAAAAAATACTCTAACATTACTTAAGTATACTTCATAAAATTAACTTGAAGTATACTTCTTCATAAGGATTTGTATTCATTTATATCCAGCTGGTCACTTTTATGCTTTCGTTATGCAGAAAAGTTGCATACTTGAAGCTTGAGACATGAGAAAGAAAACTATCGTCTTGAAGCCGACAGAATCAAACAAATCAGAAATGGTTCTATTATTGAAATGAGGGAAAAGAGAGTCCACATGTTCTGGAATTGTGCCTTCAACTGCAAACCACAAATGATTAGCAACTTAAATGCTGCATAACTGGGCAAAAAGATCAAACCAATAAATGTTTACCCCCAAATGACCAACTTCAAGTGAAACAATAGTGATAATTAAAGCTGTTAAGGGGTTTGAACCTACAACCTTTCAGTTACTAGCCCAAACAGATCTTTAACCATTTTAATTACAAAGCCTTTTAATTAGAGGATCAGAAATTGATCAACCCATCAAAGTTGATAAGCAATTAGAATCCTACACTCCTTTTCTGATTTTCTGAACTGTCATGCAACGCAAAGTCCGAAACATACACATTGATTCTTTCGAATGGTTCCTTTCAAAGTAAAAAAAAAATCCAACCGGTACATCCAACCAGAATCCAAGGCTTCTTCTTCTTTTGTGGCCTTGGTTCCGGAGTAATTTTTTTCAATAGGGATTTTAAAAAAAGTCTTCATGAAAGAGTTATAAAAGCCATGTACCAAACCAACGAGCTACAAGGTGGCTACAAACTTTGATTTGAAGCAAAAAAGTTTTTGAAAATCAGCAGTATAGGGGAAATTTACGTTTAAAAGTAATGTTACAATATTGCGTTACTCCCTAAAAAAGTACCTACTTTTTATGGAAAGGAATTAGTTATGCCTGGTTCAGATTACACGATTTTAGCCCGATTTTGGCACGATCCGTTTGACGTAGGGTCTCGTGGGGATTCGTAAACGACAACGGGCGTCGGGACGCAAGATTCGATCGTATCATCTCGTATAGTGTGTCATAGTGGGCGACAACCTACGTCGCGTCTGCGATGCTTCACGACATCACGACAAAAAGACTAGCATGTTTAATTTTTTAAACGGTCGTCCACGACGGGTTCCGTCACATGTATGAGGTTGACCAATAGGAGCACAGAAGCTTTTCCGTACACAACTTTCAAAAATGGCGAAACGAAAGAGAGACGATGGTGCTTCTAGGTGGAGTTATGACATGGAGGAAAGGTTCGTAAGAAAACAATATTTTACCTCAAGTTCTCTTTGGAGGATTGACAGCCAATAAAGTCCTCTTCGAGCAATCCAGGAACGTGTCCATTGTCGGGTTTTCTTTCTTTTTTTAAGTTTTCTGAACACAGGACAGCCAATACAACACTCACCGCCACATCCATTGTTTGTTTACGTTCGTTTCCGGAAGTCACTCAATATAGTTTCGCCTTCTCAATGACATCACGCGCATCGTTAAAGACAGCACGCGATGACTGGTCAGGAAGCAACGTGTAGTCTGACATGTTTCTTGTCCACGACACGACATGATTTTAGGAGTCAAAATCGCGTAATCTGACACAGTGACTATCATAAAAGACAAAAAAATCGTGTAATCTGAACCAGGCATTAGGTTACTTCTGCATTACTGTTTCTCACCTGGGCTGGAATTGTTTGTCTGTCTGTTTGTTTGTTTGTTTGTTTGTTTGTTTGTTTGTTTGTTTGTTTGTTTGTTTGAAATAACAAAAAAAAGTTATATTTTTGGCAAATGTAAAGGCTTTTTCAGTGGTTTGAGTCCCGGTCGTTTGCATGTTCTCCCTGTGTCTGTGTGGGTTACCCACCCCACAATGTGAAAACATGTAATATTGGTGAATTGGAAAGTAAATTATCCGTAGGTATTAATGCATGTGTGTGAGTCCCAAGCCATGTAATGGGAAGGGTTTGGGAAAGACCTGGCGACCTACCCCTGAAGAATAATCATCAGCAAGAAAATTCATGGATATGGAATCACCATACGGATACGACTGAAATGGATGAAAGGCTCTTTTACACTAAAAGTGAAATGAAATGAAAATCCAAGCCTGTACAGTAGAGGGCGCAGCTCAAACAAACCTTTCAGCTGTGCTGGCATTCTGGATTGCAGGAGAAGAAAGTTCAATAGCTTCTCAATAGCTTCTCAATACTCAAATTGATGCTTCCTCGTTTCCTCACTCCTCCGTCCTCCACCCCGTGACCCGGAAACCGATCAAATTTAGCCATTTTGAAGGACTCAATCTCAATTCTCTAAATGCACCGCGAGGAGACGAGGAACGAGGAGTGAGGAAGCTTCCAGAGGAGCTATGAGCGAGGATGCTGGTGTATCCTATGCAAAAGTCTTTCTTGTCGAGAAACCTGACGCACGTATAAATTCTCCTCCCCCTTCACATCAGTCACAATAATTTTAATTTATGCTTTACCTTTGCAGTTTAAATAATCATACATCACACATAGGGCTGGGTACCGAGTTCGGTACTTTTTAGGTACCGACCGAATTGCCTCGATACTACCGAGTATCGAAACATGTCTTGTTTTTCGGTACCAAGTTTCGGTACCTAAGTGGTTAATCTCGTCAACGTCAGTGAAACAATAAGCATGCAGCATGATTGGCTGTGGCGGAAAAACACTAGTTTACGCGGCTGCCCAGAGTAGAGACGTGGCTCGTCGCACGTGAGGCTGTAGTGTGTGTGTGTGTGTGTAAGCGTCCCAACCCAGATATATAGAAAATATGTGGAAATGATCAAAAGTGTACCTACCTATGTCAGAAGGCAACACGGTAAATCATAAGGCACTTAAAAGCGCACAGAATACACTTGAGAGTAGAAATTTTTTCCGTCTTCGACTGCAACAACTGGAGCGCGTCATAAATGAACCGAAACTCAGCGTATAGGATACCTGCCTCACAGACATGAGGAATAGTCCTATATACGGTCAAAATATATCTATTTTTAAACGATACAATTTGAAATAAATAGTTTGATTACCTAATCCATATAGGCGCGCGCACGCGTTCACTACTGCAGGAATGACGAGTCAGCATCGCAATAATCATCTTTGCCGCCAACACACTGTAAACACTTGTTCACTAATAAACAATTAAAATATCTCCTTGCTATCGTTTCCCGACACATCCATAATCATTAGGCTACTATCGCCAGTGCTTTGCGGCAAGCTTCATGTGTGCTGAGCGCGAGGCATATATCCCGCCGCCAAGTAGCCTATATTTAATTCAATTCACATTTATTATAGCATTTTACACAATACATATCGTTTTGAAGTAGCTTTACAGAAAATGCATGTGTCTAAATTACAATTTAGAGTGATCTGTTATCAGAGGTGACTGTGTGTAATGCATTTCAATTCATTTTCATTCAGTTTCATTGTTAAACAAGGCATTGAGAAAAATTAGTTAATTGTAGTAAAGAATACATGTTGTTAAATGATTAGGAAACAGAAAACTTTAGCATTGGTGCTTTTTACATACTCAAAATATGTGTAAAAAAGTCAACAAACTGACTGAAAAAATAAAAGTTTTTCTTTTAGGTAATGTTATATTGTTAAAACTGGTTTCATAAAATTGGTATCGAAAAAAGTATCGATCAGGAACCGGTATCGAAGTCAAGGTATTGGTATCGGTATTAGGGATGGGCATTCGATTAAATTTTCTTAGTCGATCGTCGGGAGAATTAACGATCGACTATCGATTAATCATTAATATTTTTATATTCAAATTCATTATTTATTTTTATATTATATACTTTTTATAAATTAAAAATGCAATGAAAATACAAACATACAGTGTGTTTTTCCTCGATTGGATCTTTATTACAAGATGATCAACTTGTGGCAGTAAAACTGGACGTTCGGTTAGGCTAAACTTGAAGATATATGCGCTGCGGTGCTCGAAAGCAACGGAACCTGCAGCTGCGAGTTTGCGTTCTTAAACAGAGACCCTCGTTTGTTCCTAAATAATAAAAAAAATCATGTTAAACAATAACTTAACCAAAAACATAATAATACTTAGATCTGACAGGTTTTGTCAAAATGTAACTCAGAACTATCCAAGAACGGAGTCGAGAAAGAGAGTGAGAAAGATTAGCCTACCTACTGTAACAATCAATTCGGCTAGGCTACTTAACAAAGCCTCATAAAAAATAACTAGTAACTCACATACAACTTCTACATCAGTCTACTGATTTTTGTTGAGAAAGATAAGCATGTTGATGACATGATCTGAGGTCAGACGCGACCGCAACCGACCGTCAAGCCTCGTTTACACTTTCGCCTGGCTCTGCAGCGCGAGTCTCCACAGACTGCGCGCGCACCTCCCCAAACGTTGAGGCGTTTATACTCGACGCGCTCGCCTGTGAAACACCGAATACCGCAATGACGTCATTTTTGCCGCGCTCACCTTCGCGCTCGTGCGGACGCGTCGAGTGTAAACAAGGCTTCAGTCCAGCCGCTGAAAACACCCGCTCTGAGGGGGCTGACGTTGCCGGGATGCACAGGTACCTCCGCGCTAACTTGACCAGCCCGGGGAACACGTTCACTTTCCACTCACACTACGCAACGCAGCAGCATTAGTTTAATGATAATCGATAACAAATTAACGTGATCGACGAAATTCTTAATGATCAATAATCGATCGTCGATTAATCATGCCCATCCCTAATCGGTATCGAAAATTTTGTTACGATACCCAGCCCTAATCACACATATGTCAACAGGGAATCTTGCTTTATTCTTCATTATTTAATTATTTCTTAAATAACCAAACTTTAACAACATAAGGTCAGATCCTTTGAGTGCAGCTGATGACGCTTTGAAGTGATGCACGAGTGATCAAGAATATTCCAAGATTTCCTTCGATTCCTCCGTCCTCATTTTCTTTCCTTGCAGCCTTCCCTCGCATCCTACAGGGGATGGAGCTAAGACGCGAGGAAAGGAAACGAGGATGCACAAATAAGAAATGAGAAGCACCCACTTACTTCAGCAATAAAAATCAAAAAAATGAAAGACAAATGTGATGTTTAACTAAAGTCACATTCGTTTATTATATGGTTGAATTGGATCATCAAAGGTCAGCAACAAAGACACTGGTTAATAAGGTGAGATTAAATACATAAAAATACATAAATACTGAATCTGTTTAGATGAGTAAATGCCTGCTCATATTTAGTTTAGAGGTGCAATAACCATCATGTTTACACAGCACACACAACTCCTCTGCACCTTGCCGTAGGCCAGGACTTTATTTTAGGGCTGAAACGATTAGTCGACATTGTCGACAAAAAAAATTTGTCGACAAATATCTTTGTTGTCGAGTAGTCGTTTGACGACGCTAGCCGCTACGACGCTGTAGCGCTAGAGTGTAATGCAGCCCTTATAAATGCTATTGGTAAAAGAAAAAACAGCGAGTCCGAACTAGCAAGGTTTGTTTGGGAAAGTTTCACAAAACAAGAATGCTGTTGTGTGTAATACATGCAAGGCGGAACTTGCTTTTCACGGGAGCACAAAATGCACGTTGGAGCACTTAAAGAGGAAACATCCCGGCAAAAGAGGAGCCGGTGAGAATTGAGTGTTCTCCAGCTAGAGCTAACTAACTAGCGGTAAATCTCTTTATTAGAGAATGCAATACTACTAATACTACTAATAATATTATCAATAATAATATAATTACAGTAATGTGATGATTTATTTTGCATAAAATAAAGCTTGATCGAGCTTAGGAGTCAGGGCTGTTTTTATTATTGTAACACTATTAGGTATTATAGTACTTGCCTGTATTTTGTTCCACAATCATGACTTGCAAAAGGAGATGTTAGGAAGAATATCATGGCAGTTACTTTTTCATACTGTAAATTAAAAGGTGAATGAGAACGTCTCTGTCAGCTCAATTGTCATGTAAAAAAAAAGATTGTAATTTTATACTTATAATAATGGTTTGCAGATTAATATTTTACCATTCTTTGTGTCCTGAAGTAAATGTCCCTTTTTCTGTTTGAGTTCTAAGAAAAGCAGTGGGCCTATTCAACAATGCTTGGAGAGCATTTGTGTGTGATTTGAGTTGGACCGAAATCTGAAAACTTAAAGAGAATGGCCTGTTTAGTTGGCTCAAAGTTAATTAAAACAAACTATTTCAAAAGCTGAACTGATTTTAATTTTTTATATTATAGTAAGAATATGTATAACTCAATGTTTTAACTAATTGAAAAAGCTGAATAATCGTTCCAAACTTACTGATTAGTCTGTGAAATAATCGACGATTAGTCGATTAATCGTTCTAATAATCGTTAGATTAATCGATTATCAAAATAATCGTTTGTTGCAGCCCTACTTTATTTTGTCTAATTAATTGGGTTGTTGGATCATTGTGGTTTGCTATTGCTGTGATCTCACGTTGTCCCACCCTCACACTGAAAAACACATCATCAGAGAAGAGACTAGGGGTGGCTGCAAGAGGGAGGGAAGTTATTAAATTTATGACTTTTTTTAAATTGTGTGCACAGATAAAGCATTAATAATAAACACTGCAAATAGCAAGATTCCATGAAAGAATAAGAACCTTGTAGCTCACAATAGGCCTGTCTCTAAAGGTTTATTGTCGACAGTTTTTTGTTGTTGTTGTTGTTTTTAAAGGATGTTTAGGCTACTGTAATATCTATACCATTTTATATAAAAAAACAAAGAATCTAAATATAATGTGTATAATTCGCTTGTAATAATCAATTTACATTTAAAAAAAATGGTGATAAAACTGTCATACAAACATAACTTTCGCATCATCAGTTAGTTCAGTCCACATGCTGTAACTCAGCTCATTCAGCCCTTCAGTTCATTATAAATCGGACATCTATGAAAGTGATGATTCCCAGTTCAATTAATCCGTTCAGTGAGTTGTTGACTCACAAACTGATCAGACTGATTTTTTTATGATTCCACTTTCCAAACAAACAATCAAGGTACATAATTAAATATCTAAATATAACAACACTTGTTCAGCCTTTGTTTGAGCATAGACAGCATAGACGATTTGTAATCCGGTTCAATCAATTCACTAAAAGTTCCAACTCAAAGAACTATTCGTCCACGAATTGGACGTCGATTGACTGACATCATGGACGCAGAAACACAGAGGTTGCTCACACAGAATGGAGGAAACCCCAAGAAATGTGTACTGTCTCTGATACTGATAAGCAAAACCACAACATGAATCGTGTCTGTGTAGATAAAAAAACATTAGGCTGGCCACTGGATGATCTAGTGTAGCTACATAATGTTTGGATAAGCGCGCGCAAAACAGGTTACTGAATTATAAATGGTGACTAAACAAATATGAAATTAATGAAAACGTAATCGTGATTTTATGATTAAAAGATGACAAGGGAGATGAAGTGACTAAGAAGTGATCGATCAGTTTTACCGTTATAACTGCTGCCTGAGATTATCAGCTTGAACTCACAGTGTGAAATATGTGAAGAATGTCTCACCTGAATCGCACTTCTGTCTGTCCCCAGATTTGATCCAAATATCTTATCAAAGTCTTTCGTGTCCTACTCCACACACAAAAAATGAGCTTCAGATCCAGAGGTAAACTCTTCCTCCTGTTATAAAGAAAGTCTGTAGTCGGTTATGCAGACTAGGAGAGGCGCGTGACTTTCTGAATGTTTCCAGAGCTCGGCATCCTGAACTCGAGCACTGCCGCTGTGCTGTGAGTTTCCCGGCGGAGGGAGGGGCAATATCTACGGAGCCTTGCGTCACACCATAACCATCTTCATTGTTTCATTTTTGGCAAGGAAAATAAAGTCTGCAACATTTTTATTTACACACTTCCTTGAGGAAATATCTGAATACCTCTATTATATTATACTCCAGTGAAAATCATATTCGGGTAGGCTTACTGGCATGCTTATAATGTTTTATATATATATATATATTTTTTTTTTATCCTAAACGCTTCCGACATAAGAACATAAAATATAGTTGAAGGTAAAGTTTAAATTGATCACACTTCAATCAATAATGTGGTATTTTTGAATAATAATATACCATCGTAACTGTTTCAATAGAGTAATAATTGGTTAAAACGAATAAAAACTGTATGACTGTATCACTTGCACTATTGCAGGTTAGCAACATAACGTCATCCGCATGATCTCAACATGCTGTCATCATCTATAATGAGCGCGAGGAGGCACTCACGTGACGTGATTCTCTGCTTTGTGGACAAATTAAATTTATTTCACATCTGATTTTCACTGTGGAACACATTTACTTTTATCCAACTCTCACTTATTACAATCTACTTATTAATTTTTAGACCAATCACTTATTATAGTCTTTCATAAGAAAATATGTTTCATCATTATTTATTATTAAACCTAAATATTATAAAAACATAAAGGCGTTTATTAATCTCTGCTGTGACATTTATTAGACCTTGGATGATGTTGAACCCACAAGCGATTTTCTGTAAGGCTACACAAAATACTCGCAAACATTTGAGTCACTAACAGTATGTGAATGCAGATACCAACACCAAAGCAGCATAGAAGTTATCAATGATGCTCAGAGGCTTGAATGTTTATACATTTTTATCAGCTTTTCCCAGGCCCATACACATAATGCTGCTAAAGTAAGCCCAGTGCTCACAAAAAAAAAAAACATTTAAATGCATGACATGCACTATGTGTCCCCTCTTATGCTGTGATATGGACCAAGAACACCATCTCCTTAGATGTTCAAAGCAGGATGGGCACAGTCAGCAGGAGGCAATTTGGATGGTGACCGTGTTTATCAAAACCTTAAAATCCATTACTATAGTAGGCCTATATATCCATAACAAAAATAGGCTATATGAATAGGATTTACAGTTGTGGAAAATAAAGGTGTGTACAACTGGCCAACCATATTTAATATATTATATATACAGGTCCTTCTCAAAACATTAGCATATTGTGATAAAGTTCATTATTTTCCATAATGTAATGATAAAAATTTAACTTTCATATATTTTAGATTCATTGCACAGCAACTGAAATATTTCAGGTGTTTTATTGTTCTAATACTGATGGTTTTGGCATACAGCTCATGAAAACCCAAAATTCCTATCTCAAAAAATTAGCATATCATGAAAAGGGTCTCTAAACAAGCTATTAACCTAATCATCTGAATCAACTAATTAACTCTAAACACCTGCAAAACATTTCTGAGGTTTTAAAAACTCCCAGCCTGTTCATTTCTCAAAACCGCAATCATGGGTAAGACTGCCGACCTGACTGCTGTCCAGAAGGCCATCATTGACACCCTCAAGCAAGAGGGTAAGACACATAAATAAATTTCTGAACAAATAGGCTGTTCCCAGAGTGCTGTATCAAGGCACCTCAGTGGGAAGTCTGTGGGAAGGAAAAAGTGTGGCAAAAAACGCTGCACAACGAGAAGAGGTGACCGGACCCTGAGGAAGATTGTGGAGAAGGACCGATTCCAGACCTTGGGGGACCTGCGGAAGCAGTGGACTGAGTCTGGAGTAGAAACATCTACAGCCACCGTGCACAGGCGTGTGCAGGAAATGGGCTACAGGTGCCGCATTCCCCAGGTCAAGCCACTTTTGAACCAGAAACAGCAGCAGAAGCGCCTGACCTGGGCTACAGAGAAGCAGCACTGGACTGTTGCTCAGTGGTCCAAAGTACTTTTTTCGGATGAAAGCAAATTCTGCATGTCATTCGGAAATCAAGGTGCCAGAGTCTGAAGGAAGACTGGGGAGAAGGAAATGCCAAAATGCCTGAAGTCCAATGTCAAGTACCCACAGTCAGTGATAGTCTGGGGTGCCATGTCAGCTACTGGTGTTGGTCCACTGTGTTTTATCAAGGGCAGGGTCAATGCAGCTAGCTATCAGGAGATTTTGGAGTACTTCATGCTTCCATCTGCTGAAATGCTTTATGGAGATGAAGATTTCATTTTTCAGCACGACCTGGCACCTGCTCACAGTGCCAAAACCACTGGTAAATGGTTTACTGACCATGGTATTACTGTGCTCAATTGGCCTGCCAACTCTCCTGACCTGAACCCCATAGAGAATTTTTGGGATATTGTGAAGAGAAAGTTGAGAGACGCAAGACCCAACACTCTGGATGAGCTTAAGGCCGCTATCGAAGCATCCTGGTCCTCCATAACACCTCAGCAGTGCCACAGGCTGATTGCCTCCATGCCACGCCGCATTGAAGCAGTCATTTCTGCAAAAGGATTCCCGACCAAGTATTGAGTGCATAACTGAACATAATTATTTGAAGGTTGACTTTTTTTGTATTAAAAACACTTCTTTTATTGGTCGGATGAAATATGCTAATTTTATGAGATAGGAATTTTGGGTTTCCATGAGCTGTGTGCCAAAATCATCAGTATTAAAACAATAAAAGACCTGAAATATTTCAGTTGGTGTGCAATGAATCTAAAATATATGAAAGTTTAATTTTTATTACTACATTATGGAAAATAATGAACTATCACAATATGCTAATTTTTTGAGAAGGACCTGTATATGTAACGTTGAGGCAAGGACGAAGAGCTAATCCAATAGCAAGCACTTTAAATAAGAATAATACAAAAAGGTAATCCAGGGAAAACTCAGAACAGGAACATCAGACAGAAACATAGAGACAGCTAACAGCAAACATTACAACATCAAGAACTCACAAAGACTGAACTAGACACAGAGCTTTAATACACAGGCAAACAAGATAACAAGGGAGCGTGGCTAATAAGAAACACCTAGGAACAATTGACAACCCTAACCCTAACTAACCCTCGCCCTAACCCAAAACCCAAACCATGACAATATCACTGAAAAAATGAATGTGTATAAATACTGTATGAAGAAATTTTCAATATTGTTTTACATGGTGTTTTGCCTGTATTTTGAAATAAGCATTGCATTAGGTTGTGTTTTAAGGGTTAATAGAAATTTTTGTAAAATTACCAGTAAATATTTTTGTTTTTTGTTTTATATGTTTTTTTTTTACATATAATCCATTCTGTTACCAAACTGCTCTGAGACTTGGTGAAAGATCCAAACGCAGCTTTATTTCAAGGTAATCAAAAAAACAGCCAAGAACAAGCAATATGTCAAAAAACACAGTAGTCAGTATAATCCATATAACACGCAAAGTCCAAGAAACAGGTAATAAGGCAAACAAGGCAATCCAGGTAACATGCAGAAGATCAAAACCAAAGAACAGGAAACCAAAATACTCAGAAATGCAGTTTCAACATCAACAAGACTTCACAAGTTGTGAAAGGGTGTTTCTCAAACAGAAGGCTGCATCCTACCGAGACACGTCCTTCCTAGTTCAGTCCTTCTGAGGCTTGTAGACTCCTCCTCAGCAATTAAACACTAGAATGAGACGGTCTAGTCAGAGCACATGGCTACGTCACACATGTTCCTGTCCACACAGTCACAGCACAAAAATAATAAAACTTAATTTTGAAAAAATACTTGTTATTACAAATCTTTATATTAACTGGCTTTTATTAATGAAATACAGTGAATTACATTATTGTCAGTTCAGTATAGTGATTAATTTACAGCAAAACAAAAGATAACATCTATACTTTCATGTCCGAAAACATTATTTTTGTTTTACATTTCATAATAAACTCAGCCAAGCTCAGTACCAACTCGTTCTCTGTCAGTTTATTTTCGTGAATTGGAATGTGTGCAAAGGATTGTGGGTAATATAGGGCCACAAAGGATACATCCGATGCATCCTTCATTCTACCTGTTTTGAATCACCTGTTTGTCAAAATAAAGGCTTCAGCAACATTTGATGACATGGCAGCCAAGATATGTAGCTTTCGTAGGATGCAGCCTTCCATTTGAGAAACACCCAGATCTTATAGGCAACATTGACAAGCAAATGGCACACAGGTGGAAGTAATCAAACCGAGTCCAGACAATGGGTTATGGGAAATGTAGTTCATGGTGAGATAAAGGAGTTGGGGCATTGCCCTCTGATAGAGATCATGGGGCACCTCCAGCAGGTGGATATAACACATTCACATTAAACAAGTATTACAATTAATATGAATTATCTCTCATGTTTCATATTGGTTGATAGAACTGTCATAGAGTGAAGTCGCCAGCTATTTAATTACATTTATTTGTAACATTTCTATTGTTCGCTTAGAAATTTTGCCTCATGCATCAGTCAAATCTCCAGTTCACTTCACATGCTAACCAAGCTTCAGCACATTCAGCCCCTCGGTTCATTATGATCGAACATGTCAAAAAGAGTTGGTTCTCAGTTCATTGAGTCAGTTGTATGACAATCATTGATTATCTATGATTAGATGCAATAAGATGCTTGTTCGTTTTAAAACATTCAAAGAATCCATGTTGTTCTCCCCGCAGGCTCTCCAAGTTTACAGGTCTTGCTGCAGTAAACGGTGACAGCAGAACAGATGCGTTTGTGTGGGTAAATGTTTGCATGTGAGCTGCAAATGATTTGTATGAATCTCAGTGTAATGTAGGTGTCCTTTGACTGCAGGGGGGCTGACACTCTCCTTCTGCTCAGGTCTGGCCCAGATAAATTAGACTAGTCATGCATGCATAGCACGAGTTGTCATTAAATCACTAGCGCCTGGGAGCATCACCAAGGAAGATTTCAAATGAGTCATGACATGGCCTCTAATACTGCATTATGGCTGCATAACTGTTGCACTGATTGTTATTATGTAAAAGCATAAAAAAACACAAACCAATTAAAGAACCATAATATCCACAAAATATGCACTTTTCCTAGAAATTACAAACTTTTAAGTTTTTGAAATGGCTAGAGGAAAGTATCATGTGTTTACTTTTGTTGTAGCACATATTGCATCTGTTAAATCAAAGCACTGAAAATGTATCAGAATCAGTTATTAAACCAAGAAGTAACTGCAAAAGTAAAAATACAAATCTCTGAACTAATTTTCTGAGCCATTTTCACGATTATTTTTAACCATATCAAGTCTTGTCTGAATATGCATACCATACTGTGAAAAGTAGTATCTGAATTAGCAATATTTATAAAACGGTATGCAATGACCTACTATCCTACTTCTGCTGAGATTCTGAAGTGTGCATTCAATGGACAATCTGAAAAATGTGTATTTTTCCTAGAAATTACAAACTTCTAAGTCTTACAAATGCCAAGAGTCTGGGAAAGAATCATGTGATTATGTCCGTTTTAGCTCATATAGCATCTGTCATATCAAAGCACTAAATGTGAGGCAAAAGCAGTTATCAAACCAAATGGTAACTGCAAAAATCAATAATTTTTTTGGTTTTATTAAAAACTCCTGCTAAACCTTTTTCAGAAACACTTTTCTAAGCCATTTTTTTCTGATTATTTTTAACCAACTCAAGCCCTGCATCTGAATGTACTTCATTTCTTTATTGTATATTGGTGAAAAGTAGTATGTTAAACGAGTTTACATAAAAGACTGAGGATGCACTGCTCAGTTTCCTTTAGTTAAGATGTGGATGATGTCAAATTCCTTTAGTTAGGAATAGGATGTGGATCTCTCACCATCAGGAGGGATGACCTCATGCACAATCCATGTCCTGATCTCTAGAGAACTTGCATGTGCAGCACTAATTAAATATTCAGATGTTTGCTCACACACTAGTTTTGGAAATGAAGGAGGTCAAATGCTCCCTTATTCCAAAACAGAGGTGCATGTGTAGCTCAGATATATGGTTGGACGTTAAAGCCAAACCATTTTAAACACAATAGAAACTTACAGAGATTTGTTTCTCTAGGGAAGAAACGAAGCAATGGGTAAGGGCGAATTTTACGGCACGCTGAAGGCAAAAGGAGATTTACAATTAGACAATCTTTCCTTTGGAACCCAATGACCAGGCACCATTCACAATCAGGGTTGAGATATATTGTCAGGAGGACTGTGAGATGTATTGGGTAACTAATGAGAAGCATACCGTAATGAGGTTGCAAACATACCGTGGTGAACAAAATGTCAACAATATTACATTTACTCAGTCTTCTGATGGAAACGTAACAGTACAATTTGCGGTGTTATTGTAGATCACAATCAAGACTGGAGAGCAAGGAAGACAAATTGATAGCTGGAGGATAATAGTGGAATATAATAATGATAATGAAGCCAATCTGAGAAATTATACAGTACAACTTGTTTTTTAATGATATATTATGTTCTATTTTCAGGGTTGGCTATAGATATCAATTTTCTCCAATTTAAACCCTTTGAACTTCACCTCTCTATCTTGTCAATACAATGCATTATCTACAAGCCTTGAAAAGGTCAGTAACAGATTTAGATGTTTAATTCTGTTGGTCCCAGACAAACTGACACACATATTTGAGCCCTAAGTCACCATTTCAATTAACCCCCTCTAATGAGCTGACTCATACATTAGCATCTGCCTGATCACCACAAATCAACACACACACACAAGCTAGGAAAAGATTAAGAAATAAAAGTTTATTTCTGAATTTGCACACTTAAGCCATACTAAAAAATGAAGGAATTTTGTTATTTGATAACAAAATATCAAGTGATAACTACAAAAATAATATATTGTATTATATTTTTAAAAAGCCAAGTTTAACTAAAAATTGAAAAGTAGTATGTGAAATTATTAGTATTTAAGTATTAATTTGAGTCTGAATTTTCAGTATTAAACAACTTAGGCGAAAAGTACAGATGACATACTTCTGCCGAGACTCTGAAGTGCGCATCCACTGAACATCCCATCAGGCTATAACTGCTTCTTTGAACAAGTGCTATACATGAATTTAGGGAGGGTCATAAACATTAACATGAATTGTAAACCATTTAGTAAATAAGGCAGCCACGCTAACATCCGTTTGTACTTTGAATGGCTTGGTAAAGTGAGACGGAACTAACACCGGTGCATTGGTTAGGTCCCGCTTCATGGTATCAAAAGCTTTTTGGCAATCATCCGCCCAGGACCATGTGGCTTTCTTTTGTTTTAGGGCATGTTGTGGAGCAGCCTTCTCAGAAAATTTGGGTATAAATCGATGATACCATCCTGACAGTCCTAAAAAAAAAAACATTGTACATCCTTGAGAGATTGAGGAACAGAGGAAACTCACATACTGCAGACACATTGGATGGAACAGTCTTGACTCCTTTTCCAGATATGAGATGGCCTAAGAAAGTAAAGGAACTCTGAAAAAAAAAGTTGTGAGGCCTCCATTATAGAGACAGCTAAACACTTGATTGAGATGTTCTAAGTGCTTTTCTTCATTTTCTGAGTACAGTGCCACATTATCAATGTACACAAGACAACATTTTCCTTTCAGTTCCCAGAAAACATGCTCCATCAGCCTCTGGAAGGAAGCAGCAGCATTTTTTAGGCCAAAGGGAAGACGCAAAAATTCAAATAGACCTACAGATCTAACAAAGGCTGTCTTCTGTATACTCTATGATTCCATTTCCATTTTCCAATGGCCAGACTTTAGGTCAAGTGTAATAAACACTGTCGCTCCATGTATTGATTCCAGAATATCCTGAATTTGGGGTATGGGTAGCATCCAGGTAGGTTTTTGCATTTAAGCCACGATAGTCCACGCATAATATTGATTTACTTACAGTTGAGCATGAAACCAAACATTTCCAAACGGGGGGTGCTTCTCATTTCTTATTTGTGCATCCTCGTTTCCTTTCCTCGCTTCCTTTCCTGGCGCCTCAGCTCCTCCCCCTGTAGGATGTGAGGGAAGGACGCAAGGAAAAAAAATGAGGACTGAGGAATCGAATGAAACCTTTTTTTATACATTGGAATACTTGATCACTTGAGCGTCACTTCATAGCGTCATCAGCAGCGCTCAAAGGATCTGCCGTTATGTTGTTAAATTTTTTTTATTGAAGAAATTCATAATGAATAATAATAAATCAAGATACCCTGTTGAAATATGCGAGATGTGTGGTTTATATAAACTGCAAGGGTAAAGTTTAAATTCAAATTATTGCGCAACGTTTAGTCAATAAAAAACTTCCGCATAGGATACACCAGTGTATCCTCGCTCATAACTCCTCTGAAAGCCTCCTCACTCCTCGATCCTCGACTCCTCGCGGTGCTATTAGAGAATTGAGATGTCCTTCAAGATGGCTGTGCTTGATTGGTTTCCGGGTCATAGGATGGAGGACAGAGGAGCGAGGAGACGAGGAGGGATATTGAGAAGCACCCAAGGACTTGGAAGCATGCTACCTGAGAGGTAGCAATACTCTCTTCTTTTACTGGTCAACTAACTATCTGAACCCAGCATTATTAGATCGCCCCCTAATTGTTAGGAATGAAATTGCAGCCTGTCAAAGAAATGCCAACATGGTGGATGTAGTATTGGATTGCTACTAAACGTTCAAATAATTTTTGCCTTAATTTTGAACCGTATATTGGTTGTTTTATAATTTAAAATGCCTTTTTACTTAACTTTCTTTAAAAAATATCTCTTGGTTTGATATTTTGTTATGTAATACAATGACAATTGTACATTTTAAGTGTGGTATTTGAGGTGTCTAAATACTTTTTTGGGCCACCGTATATAGCAAGGTTTTCTAAACCTGGTCCTGAAAGGCCATTGTCCTGCAGAGTTTAGCTCCAACTTGCCTCAAAAAACCTACCTGCCCTAATCTTTATTAAAGTTAACAAAGTCATTCAGTCAGAGCAGTGAGTGATTTCTTTGTCCTTTATTATTTGATTAACAATAAAACAGTAGCAGGTTTATTGAGCTGCTGTCTCTTTAAGACCGAATGCACGGATCCAATGTACTGTTACGCATGCGTTTTGTTTCTCAATTGTTTACGTTCACTTACGACAAGATACTAAGATACTCGCAAAGACGGGTGTTTTTACATAATTTTATGTGAATTTGCAAAGAAATGAAAGAAAATTCATTGTCTGTTGGGTAGCACAGTGGCTCAGTGGGTAGCAGTGTTACCTCATAGCAAAAAGATCCCCGGTTCGAGCCCCTCTTGAGCTTTTCTGTGTGGAATTTGCATGTTGTCAGCGTGGGTTTCCTCCGGGTGCTCCGGTTTCCCCCACAGTCCATGTTAGGTGGATTGGATATGCCAAATTTTTGTGGGAATGTGCTGGGTTGTGTCAGAAAGGGCATCTGGTGTTTAAAAAAAAACTGTGCCAAATCAAATCTGTGTGTAGCGGACCCGGCAAAAGAGTTGGAATAATGCTTGGGAAATGGATTCAAGCATTGTCTGAGACGTGGCTCTCTGGGCGCCCACTTCGGATGTTTTTGCACACTAAGCTTGGTTCCTTACATTATACTAAAATTGTAAGAAACCACTTGTTAAACATAAATTACCTAACACAGTTCAAGTTTTACTTACAGATATGATATGGTTTTCATCCAGATGACGCATGTGTGCTGAGTGTACGATCAGCAATCAAGAGCATGCAACATAAGTCCAAATCTCTCTTTACCACCAGTTAACGTTAGTAATATGTGCCTCATTTTACTTTATGTGCTATTGAAATATCTGACCGAACTACAACATTTTCAGTGTCTTTGAAAAAGTGATGCGCTCAACAGCTTAAGCATCTGTTCGCGCACACCAGCTCTGTTTGTATAACATTCTATTCTTTTGATACATTTACTTCATAAACATCCTTCTCTGATATCATTCTGATCTCTGTTTGCTCTGTTGTCAGCATTTCATCACAAGCACTGTACTTAGGGTGGCCATACGTCCGGATTTGGGCCGGACAGTCCAGATTTTAAGCCCCCTGTCCGGCGTCAGGCGTAGCCTCAAGCCGGACACTCATTTGTCCTCCTTTTTGGAGTTGCTGAATTGTTTAAAAAAAATTTAACCTATAAAAATCCCGCATATTGATAGCGGCTCCCTGATGCCCGTAAATTAACTGTTAGTTCAAATCTCCAGGAATCTAGAGCAGCGCATGCGAGATAGAACATACTGTGTGCTCCAAACTATGTAGGGGCGCGCGGCAGAGAGCAAGAGACCTTGCGTGCCCTCAGCACCCAACTACATCCCCCCCCCCCGACAAAACTGATCAGCACCCATCCCCCCCCCCCCCCTCCCACGTCAACACAACCGATCAGCAACAACCATAGAGGCCCTTTTTCTGCCTGTGAAAGGTCTATATTTTCCCACCTTATTATTGTTGAGCCCATGCCATGTTGCTGGAAGGGTTCAGTATGAATGCATACCTGTGTGAGGACTGTGTCTAGTCACGTTGAGATGCTAAATTACTGTGGGGAGATTTCATTAAACAGTTGTGCCACTATATTTCAGCGCAAAACTCAATGTGTCTACAACTACGCAATCAAGTTTAATCATTAGAGATTTATACTGGAATACCACTGTGACGTCATGACTTTCAGTGCAAACACACCTCTTTTCTATAAAGATGTAGCTATCTGCTGCCACGATTTTCTTTTGTTGGTCAATCTTCTATGTTGGTTTAAGCCTAGCTCCATCATGGCAGTTCTATAAAATTATGCAAACCAGAGTTTTTTCTGCCTGCAGATACAGGAAAACAAAATGCATGTCAACAGATCAATAACTGGATTTGGTTGAAGCACCACGGGAGACAGAATAAATAATGCTGTCTTCTCAGCGAAAGGAAATTACCTATAGCCTAAAGGTTAATCACACAGTTTACGTCATAATAGGTTAAGGGCACTTTGTTAAAAAGTGCAGTTGAGAGTAAGTCTAGAGTCCCACTCTGCACATGGGTTTGCACAAAACATTTGACCTCTGGATTTTTTCTCTTAAGTTTTTGTGCTGAGCTGCAAGTTCAATGAATTCAAATTAGACTTTCATATGTTTTGCATTTAATATGTGTGCGCAAATAATCAGCACCATACTACCAGGCTTAGTAGTCTGCAAGTCAAGTCAGCTGGCTAACTTCAGCCAAAGATGTTCATTTCCCAGAAGTGAGCAAATTTAACAGTGTTTTATATGCCAACCATAAGGGAAAAGAAAACAATTCAGAGAAAGTGAAAGTTAAAACTTAAAACTGCTGAGGAGGTGATTCTGCTACTTGTTTTTATAACAGGGCACACAGCAAATTACATTTCCATTCACTTCCTTCCCCTTTCTTACAAAAACACATGAAACCATCTCACATGGTATGAGCTTGTTTGCTAGTTTTTACAGTCCGTTAGCATGTTTTAGTATATGACACATAACAGGCTCTGTATAAGTCTGGGGCTAGTTGTCACACTTGACTTGTGTAGATTTATATGTTAAATTACATTTCCATATAGGTGCATATACCTTAAAGATTTGGCAACAAAAAAAGCTTTTGCACAGGGAAAACAATGCATGAAAAAAATCCCCTATATGCATAGGTTCCCATAATACAATTTGTCACTTTTCAGTGAAATGATTATGCAACATTTCATATACAAAATATTTTATTAAATAATTTAAAGGAAATAAATTTTACATTAAAATATTTAAAACAGAGCATTTCGCCCTGTGAGAACTTTATATGTGTGAACTTCAAACATGCTAAATCGGCTGCTTCTCCAGGAAAAGTGATGTCCCCATTTGACCTTAGCACGAACCCACTGCCGTTCCAAATTTCCCTCTCCACCTCTGTTCCTCCAGCTACCATCTATACTCATAATACCACACATAATGCGTCAGTCCATTTTATTGTGTTGTCTCTGAGACATCCAGATGTACTGAGGTAATAAAGACTGAGGACAAGGACTCAAGAACAAACAGGTTTGATTCACCACAGCTTCTTTCGCCCACAGCCAAAGAACGTCAGGACAGGAAAGTAATCAAAAATAGTGACATAAACAAACATCAGTGAGTGAATGGCAGCAGACAAACAGGTCACTTTAACAAACAGGTATTCTATACACCTTGTTCTGCTCTAAACAATCCGCGCCGCCATGACGACGACTCCGATTGCCTACTTCCGGTTCATAGCGATAGACCTACTACCTGTATTAGCAGTGAGAGAATGAGTTCAGGCTCTACATGTGCTGTTGTTAGTTGTTTTAACAATTCATAGAAGATAAAAATCTTTTTAAAAACTGAGTGCTTTGAGCATAAGTAAAAAAGAAGAGAATGCCCATGTCCGGTTCCCTAACAGCTACATTCAATGCCAGAGAGTAGACGTTTTAGGTTAGCTGCGCTAAAACTGAAGCATCCACCGAAAAAGGTGCATGTCTGTTAGCATAATTTTGTTGACAAACGCCTAATACGTTACCATTAGGGATGGGCATTTCAAGCAAAGATAATATTCGAAGATCGCTGGGTATTATTCGATTATTATTCGAAAATAGCACCCCTTCATCAAGTGCACGCACACATGCATGTATAGGCTACATCTTCTGTTGTCTGAGAGTTGATTGACAGCTTTTAGATGCATTATTGGCATCGCCACCCACTGGTTACATGAACGTGTCACCGCATCAGAACCGAAAACATGGGGATTTTTTATTGACAACAATCACACAACCTATTCAATATTCTATAATAAAATCAACTAATCGAATATTCGAAAATCGTGACTCATCCCTAGTTACCAGAGTCTGATCTATATCCATTTGCCATGTGTTTCAGATTGTGTCATCCCCTCATCGCTAAACTAAATGTAAAAAAGCATTCATCAAAAGTGATCTGATCACGTTATTTTTATTAAATCACAGATAAAAACAAAATGAAAATTTGTAGCCACCGACTACTTCCCATCATGACCGAACAATTATCTACTACTTTATTCACTTTAAAAAATATCACCATAGCCTTGCTAGTGCTGGCATGCTATGTAAACAAACACTTCAGGAAGTAGAAAACCGTTTAGTCCGTTGAACCCGCTATGAATCATGGGAAATAGGCTAGAACCGGCGAAGAATAAGGTGGATAGGGTGTGACTAAAACGCAAGTTGCAATTTTAACATTTCTAGGCTACAAAATTTATTCAATGACGATTTAGTAAGTCAATAAATAATTAGCGATCAAATAAATTTACGAGGTATATAAAACATGTACATTATATATATATATATATTTTTTTTTTAAGAGCCGCAATAGGAAAGAAAAAGCCTAGAAATTCCATTCCATTTATAATTTGCTAGAATTTTTAACTAAAGTTAAAAAGTTGTATTTCTCAGTTGTTTCTTGATCAATAAAAAAAGACCCCATGTAATCTCACCAGTGTCTCATCTGTTTGAGAAGAGATCCCAACAACGTCTCACACTGCTCATTTTGCCCACATAACAAAGTATAAAACCTTTTTTTTTTTTTTTTGTGGTATGAAAAATGTCAGTTTATATTTTGAGAAGCAAAGATAAACAATGACCTTCACACAGGGTTACATGATGCAAAGAACTAATGATTTCCTGTCTTCTGAGTAATCTATTGCAATACTAAGAGTCTGGTGTCATCAGGGTGGCCTGGTTATACAAAAAACATGTGGATTTCATAACTGACATCTTGCTGGCATAAAACTGAGCAGTAATGTATTACATCACGTCCTTCATACAAAGTTTACCAGATGTGTTTAACCGGAGCCTTTTCTCAAAACAGAAAACAGAAGCCCAACCTTCTTAATACTGACATCTAGTTTAGCTTGAGAACACATCAAAAACACAGTTTTGCCAATCTGTCTTTATGATTTACTTAGAGACTACAGTTTATAACTGTCAAAACAAGACTTTTCTCTTGTTCTGGCATAAATACAAAGTTTTGTAATAAAACTCTTGATGACGCAGGCTAATAGGTCCTTAACTCAAATGCTTGGAATAATATCATTCTCTATAGAGCACAGCTGATTGGTTCCTGTTCTAACAGTAGCCAATGAGCTTGCATGCTCAACCTTCAAATACTTGGTCAGTGTTTTCTGTAGCAGTGCAGCACGCTTTCAGAAACCCTCTACTTTTCCCAGCTCAACCTGTAAAGATCTGCAACTGGTAATTCATGCACGCTATATTGTACAGCAGCAGCATGTCTTACTTTCTCACAGCAGTGTGTTTTGTATGTATTGGCAGTAGCAAGTCCCATACTTGCTCTAAAGCACCGGAAATAATCAACAGCAGCAGCCGCGTAGCAGATCTATTCAGCCAAGACAGGAATTAACTGAATTTAACACTCAAGAGTAGAACTCAAGAGCTATAAATTTGACTTCATTTGTAATGTCAGTTTAACTGTATCCAAACCAGTTAGCTGAAAAATATAACAGCTTGCTGCAGTGTTTTAATTCTCTGTTCCCTTTAATTCCATATATGAAAAGTAGGTATTAAAAGCAGACTTCAAGTTATTGTGGTAGGTTGATTTCATAATAGAGCAAACGTTTTAATCTAAAAATATACATTTTTCTTTCAAGCCATTAATCAGAGTTGTTTATATTCAGATGGAGCTGTGACAACTGAGTGCAGGAAGTGTCCAACATTCCATACATTGTTTTTCAGTTAATTAAGTGCATCATCCAGGTATTTGAAGTCCACTTTTTCTGTTTGAAATGCTCAGTGTGAAACGCACTAATTTCACTATTTATACTACTAAACAGCGTATAATGCATACTATGTACAATAATTGCAGTGTACACTTACAGTTTCTGCTTAGCTAAATAACATACTCTTCTGAGCTTAGCCTGCATTTTGTTTTCCATTTTATGCACCTTTGCACCACATAGCTCCGCCCACATTAAGATCTCATTAGTCCTTATTACCACCCCTCATGTATATTAAACACCAAAACATGGACAAGAATAGACTGATTGTGGAAGTGGATGGTGTAAGCTTATATTAATGTATATGACAAATCCCCCAGTTCATATAATAAAGAATGATTGATTGTGTCACATCACATAATGTGTAAATGTCTCAAACTTCTAATGTCTTCACATAGCACATGAAAAAGAAAACATATTGCAAGTTCTGTATACATGCATAGGCCATAAAAGCTACATTACGGTGTTAGACTTACCCACATAATCTTACATTATGTGTGATAAGGGAATGCATGTGAGCTCTGTTCAATGTCATCTACATTCAGAGTGTGATATGGACACCATTCATCCAGCAGGTTGGGGAATGCGGAACCTATTAGACTCATTCATGTGCAGCACTGCTCCATTTTTCTGAATGAACCTCTGCGGTAAACATTTATTTGACCATATAAGAGATTTAAATATTTTAATGCAATATAATGTTATATAACATGGCATCACATTAGTGATTGACACATTAATTAATCAACATTATAAACACACCAGTGCTACAGTATTTATGTCAGTGGCAGCAGAACAGCAAAATAATTCTTTGCAAGTAATATATCAACATTAGAATGATCAGAGTTCCAAAGGTGTCTTGGCACAAGCTCCTGCCACCCACCTGACCTGATAGCTTGGCCCTAATGGCACATAAATAGCCACATACTGGATTATACTATCACTTATCACTCAATGGAACGAGAGCACACCGCACTGATTCACTAATACTAATTGATCATTAGAATAACACAGCATGCATATTCCTGGAACTGCTGAACAATCATTGGATGACCCATCAACAAAACAACCCTGCATCCCGCATTAAGGGCCGTTCACCATATGCGCAGCTTTTGTGCTGGTCATTAGTGTTAATGTAGTGAAGATAATCATATGAGCTCTTCTCTTGCAACATACTGAAAAAGCTAATACATTTTTGAATCCCAAAATCTCTGTCACAAGAAAATGAATCCCGAAAACAAGGATGAACCTTCTGCTGTTCAAGCTTGCACTGGTTACCTATAGTATTTCATACACATAGTTTTGGTACCTGCACAATATATTTTGGTTACTATTCTGATTATAGATAGCTTTCAGTCATTATGTTAGTTTAAGAAAGCCTGTAAGGATAATTCACCATCAAATATCAAATGGGTTTTTAGAATAGGATTTTTGAACATTAACTGAAGATGCGTGATGTTTTTGGTATGCTGCTGTTGGTGACCCCACCTGGCTGCTTAATCAACAAGATCAGGAGCTGATAAGGTGCACTCAGGGGCTCTCCTTCTGTCCTTATAAGACAACAAAACAATCCTCAGCTCACATTGTGCAAGATCTGAGTAAATATATGACATAACCTGAACCTAGGCTTCAGTTTGAAACAATTTGGCTTGTTTTTTATTAGCGAAGTGAGGCTACTAAGGGATCAAGGAATGGATACAGTAGATAGAACAGTCATGTCCACATGTTGCATATGTAAGCCATAACTAAATCACATGTAATCCTTAAATTAATTTTCCATCTGGTATCACAGCCACCCTATATAATAATAACTCAAAATATAATTCACCAGCTGTGGCCATTTACAAATGAATCCTACATTTATAGACTTCAACCTTTACCAAATACAGCAGTTATACAGCTACTGATATATACTTGCAAACTCAAGAACAAACAAGAATCAAGAACTATGCTACTGATTTGCCGAAAGTTGAGAAACTCACCTGTTTTGTTTGTATGTGGCCTGTACTCTTGAAAAGTGAGAAAACATCAGTGAATGTTTGTGAAAAGTAAGAGAGCTAAGTTTTCTTCAAGTGAATTTGTAGACCTCATCTCTACTTTCCAGTGGGTCTCCAGGCAAACATAGAGCTATTCTGAGAGGGAGTGCCAGAAATACACACCAATCAACTATTAGTGTGTGTATGCGTGCATATGTGCGTGTGTGAGATTTGGCAAAAGACTCATTTTAAATTTGCAAGGCAACTAATACTAAGTTATAAAAAGTAATGGATTGTTCACTAAAAATACATGTGTATGTATTTGCATATTCAGAATGTTTGCCAATTATGTACCATTATGTTTACTTTACCTCAGCAAGACAGTGGATGGCAGTTGCATGGTCTGTATAATTAACATTAATGGTTTAATGAATGACGGGACAAACATTGCATTGCATTACGTACATAAAAAAATCCCAACAAACATTGCATTGCATTACGTACATAAAAAAATCCCAACAATCTCTTTTGCAATATCTCACAACTTTTCAGTACACAGCTGTTCACAGCTATCTGCTCATCTTAAATTTTAAAGCTTTCTATTCTTGACAGACGAAATAAATTGCTCCATCAAAGCTACTGTGTGAAATCCCTACACCTGTTATTCTGGCTCAGATTAAACTTTTCCCATAAACTTCCTCCAAACTAATTATTATTTTGATTATTATAGCTGTAGTTTCCACAGAAGCAGCTGCAATGGGTATCCTGATTAACAGTAAAAGAGGATGGAGGACTGCCTATTTTTAGGTTTCCTGGAGCACATTCAAAAGAGCTTCAATATCAGTTTCATTCATATAAACTGTGTGAAATACTGTGCAGACTTGGGTAAATGACATGAAATGATAAGCAGTGACAGCAGTATACTACTGTAAAAAAATTATTGTAATTTTAACAGTAAAAGACAAGTAGGCTACTGAATTTATAACATGCCGTCATCCAATCTACATCAGTCATTTTGACCAACTTGAAAGCATCCAATCATCATCATCATCATCATCACAACTATTCCCGTATTCAGCAATAGATTTAAGGCAAGCATAATGCAAACAAGATAGCTACTACTCCACGATCATCTCCACCAATGCTCACGGGCGTCAGTTTGGTTTGAAATGTGGGAACAGAGACGCATTCGGAAGTGCATTTTCAGAAGTGCTGGGTACAAACTTGTCAGCAACGTGCGGTGATGTCTTAAAGACGCTAGGCACTGAGTTGAAAGCCAGATTACCTGATTTATTGTTTATGCTAATAATACGTAATAACAGTAAACGTTACGCACAAGCGCGGCATATCAAGAAATGTACAAGTTCTTCATAAAACGAGTCGGACATCACATTTTTATAATTTTTTTTTGTATTTACATAATTACATTAATAAGCTACAAGACATCGTCTTTCAAAACATGACCTGCGCGAAAGAGAGAAAAAAATGAATGCGTCATTGTACCCACCGCTTCTGAAAATGCACTTCCGAATGTGTCTGTCCCCCCCACATTTCAAACCAAACTGATTCCCGTGGCTATGTGTCCCCGGCCATAGTGGCCGAGCCAAGCTGCCGGCGCCTCCCTGGCCCCCTGAATACGGGCACCGTTCTGGAGACTACCTGGCCTGCCCTCATCACCCTGGTCACCTGTCATGACTCCAGGACTCCGACCTCCCTCCGTGGTTGGACTCTCTTTTAGCGCAAGGTCACACCGTCCAGGAGGGGTTAGTAATATCAGGGTTATGTTTTGTTTTGTCTTAGCTGTTTACACGACACCATTTCAGCTAAAAACGTAAAACGTTTTATGCGTTTTGGCCGTTCATTTACACGACAATGGCGTTTTGGGTGCCTGAAAACATAAACTTTTGAAAACAGGTTCCAGAGTGAATGGTTTTGAAAACGGTCTCCGTGTAAACAACAAACGCAAATCTCTGAAAATTATGTCATGCACATGCGTATTACGTTTTCAATCTTGTTTCATCGCCATCTAATGGCCTGGCAGCAGAATAGTGTTTTTAGTCGTTTTCGCGGATCCGTGTGAATGGGGATCGTTTTGACAATGGTGTCATCTGTAGACGAAAAAGTCAAAGGAAAAACTTCTTTGTTTTTGCATATTGTTGTCGAGTAAACGTACCCTAAGTTTTCAATGTGTTCTGTTGCTATTTTCCTTAGACCCAGTTTTCCTGTTTGTCATTTTGATCCACCTCATTCACCTGTCCCTTAATAATTAACTCCTATGCTTGCCTTAAGTATTTAAGCCCTGTTTGCCCTAAGTTTCAGTCTGTCCCTTGTCCTGTGTTGTTTATGTTACAAGTTTGTGTTTCTCCACGTTATTCTTCTGTCTCTTGTGTTGGAAGTTATAATTAAAGACTATTTAGTTTATTCTTTCGTCGTGAGCATCATATCAGTCAAATACCTTGACACTATTTACCCGCTTGTGGATTAGCTACGTGTGATGAACTTATGTGGCTTCATTACCACCATTTTTTTATTTTTTATTGTTAGTGTATTATAAAAGAAAACAGATTTTAGTAATTCAGTAGGATGGTATATTAACATTGTCACAGAGCTGACCTCAGTTCCCTGTGTTAGCCTGTATAGAAACACAAACACATACTTGGGTTTTTAAAAGGACTATTATTTACCTTGAGGTACCAGCAAAGGGAGAGATGGCTTCCACACACATTCACCCAAACATACACCTACAGTTAGACTGTTGTGTCTCAGACTGGCCACCTGAGCACTAACCTAGGGGACATTCAAGCTTTTTACAAACTGTTGACTATCACCTGGATCAGTATACATGGTGGCGGCCATCTTGATTTGAGTAGAAGACCAGAATGGACTTTTGTCAGGCTTTTTGTACCTGTACTGTGTTGCCTTATGGGAGTGGGAGATACCAAGTATGGGGGGTAAGGGGTGGAATTGTTTGATGAGGGTATTGATGTATAATGGTTGATTGGTATAATTATGATGATACTTTTTATAATTAGTGTTGAATTGAAATGTGTGCTGTGTATTTAAATTTGTGTGCTGAAGGAAATGGGGTTATTTGATCTGTAACACATGTTCATGGTTTTGATATTTCCCATGTTATGATTGCTGAGAAATGGTTTTACCCATTGGTATAAATGCTCACACAAGGAAGTGGTCAGACAGAATTTTTTTTTTTTTTTTTTTTTTTTTTTTTTTTTTGTGTGACTGGTGGTAGTGAGTGCAGTCTCTGCTGAGTACTCTGGATGAACTGTTATACCTGCTCCAAGGTTATTGTTTTGTATATTGAAGTTTTTTTTTTTTCCTTTAAGTTTTTTTTTTTTTTTTAATATGAGCACCTGGCACTTTCCTGGCTTGGGAGAATTTAAAATAAAGTAAAACTGGCACTGTCCTCCATGTGTTGATTCAAAGAACTCTAGATGGTATCTTTGACAGTGGTGTCAGAAGTGGGATTTATTATGCCACCCAAGACCAGACCGAGGTGCGGGTTGTTGCGGCAAAAACAAATAATTAAACAAACAGCATCACAGCGTAAGAGACATCAGGATTCCAAATTACATAGTCACATAGTTTTCTTTTGTCTGCTGTGCTGCCGCATCTATCCTGGCGTTTCCTGCTGAAACAATCTTTGTTATTAGCACACTTACAGACAGAAATTTTGTCGACTGGCTTTATGCAGGGCTGTTACTCAGTTAAAGCCGGTGTTCTCTCAACATTTATTGTTCCCCCTGTGCGATGGCTTTCAGCAAATCTCAAACCAAACCATCCCCCTTTTGATGCATGAATCCACTCTTGCATCAATTTAACACAATGGTGCCCTCTCATCAGAGCATTTGAATGCCAACAGCCCTCAGTCTTACAGTGTATCCTGCTTTTCAGGTCTGTTGTTGGTCTCGCAATTCAGTCATCTACAAACATTCTCCAGGTCATCAATTGGTCAGGTCAGGTTGTGGTGTGCACACTTCGTCAACGTCAGTCGAACAAAAATCTCCACCTTTTTACAATACATAACTGTTAAGGGCTCTCTGGATAATCTGATATTTACTTAGCCTACGTGTTTGTTGCTGTCAAATCTATAACTTCACAATGTCAACTTCCATCAGTATTTAAACTAATCCAGAAGGTAATTCAAATCTACTGTACATCATAAATGACCAAAACAATAATTAACAGACAGAGCTCAATGATCAATCAACTTAAAGCTCGTCCTATGTTTTGTGTTGCCTTCTCATCAGATTGACTCAAATTTCTCAGCTTACTTTCGAATTTGCATTTGCCTTAACCCATCTATAATGCTAAAACAATCTTTCCAGAGGTTAATGACACACATATACTATTCAGACAGAATAGCTCCTCTCTAAACTCGCACTTACCAAGACATAAAAGGCAGTCACCATCAATCAACACACATATACACATACACATACATCTTATTCGAATTTCTTATTCATATATTTTTTCTAAAAAGATTTAACATTTTAAATTATATTTTAAACCTTGCATTTTCCTGTAACTTTTATCTAATTTTGTTAAATGGCCTCTTAACCAGTTTCAAAACGTGTCTGTTCATTATTCATTTGATTTTAGAAAAGTCAGCTGTGTTGCTTTGGTTCACTATCATCACTTTGCTTCAGTTTGCCTTGGCTGACTGATAACAGAACGGCAGGGTACCCATCCCCCTTCCTTCACTCAGACAGTCTCTCTCTCTTCCTATAAACCAATAATCTTTCAATCAGCCTCCTAAGACTGTATTTTAGACAGAATGTAAATTCCTTACACTAAACTTTGACCATTGTTATTCAGACTTTTCTCAGATCTACAATGCTGTCTTCATCTTTAGCCACCACCATGTTCAATGACCTTCAGGAGTTAAAACTATGTTATAGACATATTAGCTCAAAATCCACACTTCTATACAATTCCTTTCCTATTAGGCAACCAATATCACAAAAAGTTTTGCTACTGTCTCCACAACAAATAATCGCAATCCCCTCATGGTCTCAGCTGGCTTTTGAAAGCCCATTTCCATTAGCTCTTTATCTTTAATTTTCTTCTCATCAGGGTGTTGTCCCCTAGCATAGTTACAGACACTTGTCAAAATGAAAAACAAGCCATACAATGAACGCGGTTTCTGGTGAGTGGTATAGAGGAACTTATATTTTCTGGGTCAGACGGCCGTAACTTCTCACAGCACATCCCCCTTAATGATATAAGGATGCTGCGGCCTTCACAGCCATCCGCTCGACTCTCATACCCATCTAACATGAAACACCTCCTTCAGGAGATGCCCAGTGGCGGCCGTGCCCCCCTGCCTTAGGTTGTCCTCTGTTAGGCCAAAGAAGATCTTACCCGTCGTTGAGTGATCACCTTCGTGCCCACTGGTAACCGCTCTTCTCATAACAGAATCTTTGACCCTTTTCTTCAACATAATCAGTTGTTTTCTGGAGCTTAGAAAAGGCACATTCGAGAGTCACCAGAGCCATTTGGACTGCCTAATAGTGATTACACTGGGAGACAGATTAATAACAGCAGTATTTCATCACTAAAATGCATTTAACATCTTAAAAGCAGCAACCTAGCACTGCTTAGATTCAGTGAATTTAGTTCACATCCGTCTATTCAGTGTACTGTTACATCTGTAGCCGGAGCCATTGGCCCTGGTGAAGACTAAAATGAGACAAAGAAGTTACTGGTCCTATAATAAATTAGACAAAAATGTCACTTCTATCATTTAAGGTCTTCATTATTATTTTAAAGACTTTTTTTTAAAAGTCATTCAGTTTTACATTTAAAACTTTTACAAATATAAATTGCCCTCTGAATGGCAATGATTTCTTTTAACATCTCCATGTCTACTGGTTTTCAACTGAAACACTGTGCCTTACTACAAATAGCTTATTATCACTTATGACACAGGCTCAGATAACAGCTTTTAGCTGACATTGACTGAGAGAGAGACTCTGAGGCATTCAGGGCTGGTACCTTTGCACCCTCATAAACTTCTAACTTCAGGCTTTATCTACCATCTTTTAACTCTAGCCCAGCTTAAGGCATCTTTTCCATAAATTACATGTATTTTCAATACAAGCATAATTTTTATAGTTTTCTTTTGCCCATACAGGGAATTTAGACATTTCAAATTTCCACTCAGATTGAGTCTCTGTGTCACATGGCAGCTTCAGCCACAGCACACATACAAATTCAGATAAGCTAATTGTTTCAGCCAAATCACAAGCTTATCTTCTAAAATCAACACATCAGCTTCTAGTTCTCTCATGGTCAACACTAACAGGCTTTTGTTTAATCAAATGCCTTTTTTACGCATTTCACATTTAGCAACTGTTAATCCCGTAACACTGCTTTTGCTTAACTTATTTGTTTTTATAAAAATAAAAATGTTTCAAATTTCATCTAAATTTTAGTTGTCAGGTTCTCAATTACCATAATTTAATACCCGACTTCATTGTTTTCTCTAGGAGTTTATCAATCTGCTTCTATGATTAATACTAACTTTTGAGGCTGCGCTCTCTGCTTGTGATACATTTTTATTATCACTATAAATCATTTGTTAGATTTGTCTCTCTATATCATCTAAAACCTTATCAAAGCGTTTCATTCAAAACACAATCATCCTTTTATATACCGGTACCTTTAAAATACTTTACAACTCATTTAGTCTTATCTCTAATTTTATGTCAACCGGTACTTTTTATAATTCTTTCCTTTCAAAAGGAATTCCTTAAGCCTTCAATCTTATGACCTTATTTTTAAAACACTTTCTTGGTGAGCATCCACAGCTACGTGTTAAATGGCCCTGCTGTCCACAATCAAAACACTCTCTTTCATCTGTTTGGTTCGCGTGTCAGCCACAACTACAGAGACCCTGCCCATGGTTTGGTCACTGTGAGTTTGCAAACGGCTCCAACTTACTATACATCCCCCCAAGCAGTGTGTCCCATTCAGGAATGTAAACAGAGCCACTGATAAGCATTTCTCTGCCTTCCTTTGACCATCCACCAGTGGTGGATTCAATCACAATTTGCCACTTTCTTTGTTTTGAGCCAGTCACGTTATTGTTTATCTTTCCAATCAGAATCAAACTTTTATAAAAACATCATATCCGACATTGTTCATTATTGATTTTCCATAATCTTTAGACATAGCTGTCTTTACATCTTACAATTTTGTATTATCATCAACACTATACAGAACAATCACTGTTCCATACTCCCAGTGTAGCTGGACCTTCAGTCCCTCCTCAGTTATTAGATACAGACATCGTCTACAATCATAAATACCAGGATATATGCATTCTTTTTTATTTTTATAAAACTATAATTTCCAATTCATTTTATAATAAATGAAGGTTGATATTTAATCCATCTTTTCACTACCCCTACTATAGACCCTTTAGGTTCAAAAACACAATGGTTATGAAACTAAAACTAAACATCATCTGCAAATTTCTTTAAAGTGAGGGTTTCAGAGCTGAGCTGTTTACAGCATTTGCTTTTTCACTATCATGACTGTTCAGTTACTCTTCATACAGTATAAAGAAATTTAGCATGTCATCAATTTCATTAACACTGGGCTGAAGGCTTATTCTTCTATCAAATTGTTAGTCTGCAGATTCAACTTAATATTACATATCATTATTCCTCAGTTGCACCTCTACTGTTTCCCAGAAACCACAAGATCCTAATATTGGTCTCAGTCCCTACATTACACAGACAGCTATCATAGCCGCTTGCACCTTCAACTTTTGTGATAAAAATATGGCAATCTATTCTTCAATACCCTTGTTTTCATAACATTAATACAATAAGGCACATTCACATCATCATTTACAAAATTATTTTATCATTAAAATATAGAATTGTTCCCCATTTTGCTTAATGAAACATTCCTTATCTATATATCACATTAATCCCTGTTAATCATACTCAATGCCTTATTTTATTATGAAACTCACTTTTCATACCATTTAAACAGTTAATATGACTTCCATAAATTCTGTCAGACATTTTATTTTCATCACATATAGTTTTCTACTATATTTCTTCTCAATCTTTCCCTACATGCCAGTTCCTTCTGTATCCTCTCCTTTACATGCCAGTTCCTTCTTTATCCTCTCCTTTCTTTCCCTACATCCTCAGTTCTACATACCAATTCTTTCTTCATATTCAGTCCTAAATGCTAATTCTTTCTACATTTTCAGTCCTACATGCTTTCCTTTCTTCACTTTCAGTTCTACATGCTAAATCTTTCTGCATTTGTTTTCGTTCCCTCCTATCTGCTTCCTCAAGCCAACAATCTTTCTGCTCACATTCTTTACACACATGACTAAAACAAAACGCAACAACTCTCTTGCTTTTAACTGTTTCTTTTTCCTTTTTTTAACTGTCTTTTTCACAACAATCAATCTTATTTTGCTCAGTGTCCCTTCTTCAGGAAAATCATGATATTTGATCAACTTTTCTTGGTCATTTATATACATTTATGTCCATAATTCTTTTTCATTTGACCGAAAACTTGTGTTTAAAAATTAGCTAGCTTACCGTTAACGTTGACCCCATATTGGCTGAATACCCTCTCTTGGATTTTTCCTTTTGACGCGCGTTTTACTAATCTGTCAAACGTCTTCGACAGATCCGACTTTTTCACCCAAAATCGGCCATAGCAAATATAGTGGTTATAGCAAATTATGCTCTGTAATTATGGTTTACTCAAAATTCAATTAAATTCAATTTATTTGTATAGTGCCCAGGGGCGTCATGCAAGCCAAAATTCTGGGGGGGGCACAATCTGAGGCAATTCTTTTCTGACGGTTAGACTAGGCTAGCTATCGATAACGTTACACTGACACAACTTAAGTTAATGCTCTGAATTCGCAGCTAATATCAAATCCATAACTATTTGATCAAGTTAAAATTTCCAGGTCAACCACAAATAATCCCACTACCTTTTAATATCATCCGATAACTAATTAAATGCCGATTTGCTGCTTTGCCCACTTACCACTTCAAGACCATCTGTAAAACATCGCCAGCTAAACGTGCGAGACGAGTGAGTTGCTTGAACATACACAGCAAAGATTCTAGAGCGCTGATTTGATATACACAGACACCATTTTAAGAAAAAGGGGCAGGCTGATGCTGACCGATTTATTACACATCCAGAAGAATCAGGCATGTGATTGGCTAAGGACAAAAAAGCAGGAAAATATACAGATTTTCTTGTTTTATTAACATTAAATAGATAGTTCTCCCAAAAAAATTAATTGTCATCATTTACTCTCTCAAGTTGTTTTAAACCTGAATAAGTTTTTTTCTTCTGTTGAAGTTATTTGGAAGAATGTGGGTAACCAAGCAGTTGATGTACCCTAGTGATTTCCATAGTATATTTTTCACAATGGAAGTCAATGGGGACCAGCAACTGTCTGGTTACCCACATTCTTCAAAATATCTTCTTTTGTGTTCAGCACAATAAATAAACTAATATCGGTTTGGAACAACATTACAGAGAATAAATAATGACAGAATTTTTATTTTTGGGTGAACTATCCCTTTAAGGACAAGCGGCTGCATGTTTATTATTAGGGCTACTGTCTCTTTAAGACCTGTACTCAACGTGTCTAATTTGACAAGCAGATTTCTCTCAATTTTCTCGGTTTGCTTTCAGTTTAGACATAACCAACTTTCCTTATGTATTTGTGTGTAACCTTGTGTGTATTTGAGAGTATTAGCAAAATAAGACTCGAAAGATAACTTAGTCCAGTAACCAGGCGCTGTTAGACAGGCTTTTTTAGTGCATGTGCACGTCGGGTGTTCGCGCTCAGTTAAGCGCATGTTAGAACAGCGCATCTGCAGTGAATGACATGTTTAACCGGCAAGGCTTTACAGCACATGCAAATAATTAACTTTTGTGAACTCACTGAACTGATGTGTCCCGTTCCTCTGCGCTAACATTTGATATGAGTATTTGTCGCGTTGTAGCCCACACTAATGCTGTTGAGACGGAGGCGCCAGAACTGCAAATGATAGAATGCACGATATGTATTTCTACAAAAGCAGTCAGCAGCTTGTTTGGAGCAAGGATCATAGCGCAAATTTGAACTATATCGATATGGTCTAATTCCATATCACATTTAAAAATATATAGATATATTTATATCGATATCGGCCAGTCCTACTGGTGGCCTAACAGCGATGTTTTTGTCAACTGACAACGATACCACTGTAGCGCGAGAGCGACTGAGGTATGAAATTGAGCAGGTGAACAAGCTGAACGCAAATACGTCCTTGTTGATACTTGGAAAAGAAGGAAAAAATCTGTACGCACGTCAGCCTGTTATGTCCTCATATCTCCTCTCCTTTTCACTCCGGCAAATCGGCAAATCCGGAAAAATCACATTCCTGAGAATAGGCTACATTTAAGTCGTTATAGGCTCTGGTAATTATGGAGCATCATAGGAATCAAAAAAATTATCAGGGAGGAAAAATATGAGGGGGCACGTGCCCCCTCGCTTTGAATGGGCATGATGCCACTGATAGTGCCTTTCACAATGCATATTGTTTCAAAGCAGCTCTACAGCAAATTGCATTTCAGAATCTTTCCGTGAGCGCTGTCCAGCGCCCGATTGATTCTGGTTTACCTAATTAAATCAGGTGTGTTTCTTCCTTCCACTGTGGCTCTTCTGTCCACTTTTACGAGACTTTCTCAGGTTACAATTAAAGATTTTGCGTGCACCAATAATTCAGTCGTGGTTCTTTCGTCTATTGCGACTCTTCCGTCCGCTTTACGAGCTAGTTTTCAGCATAAAATTGACTTGTAGTGATGGGTCGTTCGTGCTGGTTCACGTGTTACAATTACCGGATCTAAGAGCCGGCTCTTTTCAGTGAGCCGATTCAAACGAGCCAGATCAAGAAAAATAGCCGGAATGCCCGTCACTACCTAAATTTTTCCCTCGAAAACCTTCTCTGCCTGACCAAAGAGATAATTTCAGCCACTATGGTTCATTCACAGTTATATCAAACATCCCACACAAAAAAATTATTTTACTGTCTCTTACCCGAGATGCATTTACTGCCACCGAGTTCTTTCTGATTACAGTGGGTTCCTTCTAGCCCTGATAGCAGTTTTGGCTCTTCTCTATCAATTTGGCGAGGTAAGATCAAAGCCTGTGCTTTGAGATGATCAATTCGTCAAATCCGCTGTCATCACAGCGTTAGAGACATCAGGATTCCAAATTAGTTTTAAAATATTTATTCTTGCAAGAATAGTTCTCAGTCCAACCACTGTCCAGCTGCAGGAGGAAATGAGACCCAGAACAGGGGGATGCCAGCAGTCTTATACTGTTCTATCTCTTGTTTAGACAAGAGGAACAAAGGAACTTTATGACTACCCCAAAAGCAGGGGCTCTTCTCACCTCTGAAGTCAGAGGTCACTTGCCCAACCAACTGCTGAGTGTCTCACACACACCCTCCAGCTGTATAAACATAACAACAGAAAACAGGGTCCTCTGTTCTCGTACACAGAACACAGATAAGGAACTAAAATCAATAAGTATATGTATATTATGTATAATAATATACAAATTTACATAACAGGGTTCAGAGGAACCATTGAGAATAAATCAGGATCAGGAGATACCCAGTTCTATGGAGTTACCACTAGCAACAGCTGTTGCCAGTAGGGGAGACACAAGTACTTTTGCAGCGGCCCCACTGAGGGAACGGTGTCAGAACTGGCCGGCCTGGTGAAAGTTCTCCTGCAGTCCCAAGCCGCCCGTGATGATCGAATGGAGTAGGTAATGGTAAAGCAAGATCAGCTTTGGCGAAATATGCAGCACCAATTCCAGCAAATTCATCACCAGGTGTTAGAGATCTAGGCTGGAGGGGACCAACGGGGAAGTCAGCCCACGTCTAAAGCTGCAAGCCCAGTGCCAATAGGAGAAGGTACATCATCAGGAAGTATCGAGCCAAGATTTCATCCCTTGACAAGAGATGATGACGTTGAGCAGTTCTTAACAACCTTTGAAAGGATGGCCACGGCATGTAGATGGCCTAAAGCCAATTGGGCAATAAGACTGGTTCCTCTGTTAACGGGAAAGCCATGTGTGGCCTATGTAGCCATGGACGGGTATGATGCTGAGGGCTATGATAAAGTCAAGCAGGCAATCCTTATAAAATATGAGATTAATGCCGAGGTATACCAACAGAGGTTTCGCTCCTCAGAGATTCTGCCAGACGAGAACCCCCGTGAGCTTTATGTGCGATTGAAAGATCTTTTTTCAAAATGGGTGAAGCCAGAGACGGGTACTATTCAGCAGCTGTCAGAACTTATTATGTTGGAACAATTTATGCGAATGTTAAGCCCTGACAGTGTGGATTAAGGAGCATGATCCAGCCACGGCAGAAGATGCAGCCATACTCTATCAGGTGAAAGGGGAGGTTGAAGCATTGGTAGTTCCAGAATCAATGCGCCATACAGTTATGACTCTGGGGCACTCGGTTCCATGGTCAGGACACTTACATTTACATTTATATTTATTCATTTAGCTGACGCTTTTATCCAAAGCGACTTACAATTGCTATATTTCAGAGGTCGCACGCCTCTGGAGCAACTAGGGGTTAAGTGTCTTGCTCAGGGACACATTGGTGTCTCACAGTGGATTCAAACCCAGGTCTCTCATACCAAAGGCATTTGTCTTATCCAATGCACCATCACCACCCTTAGGCAAGCATAAGTTGTTAGCAAGGGTGGCAAGTCGGTTCAGTTGGATCAAGATATATACAGAGGTAACCAAGTTCATTCGTACTTGTATAGAGTGTCACATGTCATCAGGAAGGAGAGTGGCACCCGCACATTTGTTACCATTGCCAGTCATTGATACACCCTTTAGTCGCCTGGGAATGGATATTGTGGGGGCCCCTGGAAAGAAGTAAGAATGGGAATCGGTATATTTTAGTAATCTGTGATTATTTCACCAAGTACCCAGAAGCCTTTCCCCTTAGAAACATCAAAGCCAGACAAGTAGCTAACTGTCTTGTACAGCTGTTTTCCAGAGTGGGGATTCCATGTGAAATCTTAACAGATCAGGGTACTAATTGTATGTCCTTGCTGTTAAAACAGGTGTACCAACTGTTGGAAATTAGGGCCATTAAGACCATACCTTTCCACCCCCAGACTGATGGGTTGGTTGAACGCTTCAACCACACCCTCAAAAGCATGCTGCGCAAGTTTGTTTCCAAGTCAGGGTCCGACTAGATCCAATGGTTACCTTATCTGTTGTTTGCTTACAGAGAGGTGCCGCAAGCCTCCACAGGTTTCTCCCCATTTGAACTGTTATATTGCCGGCAGGTAAGAGGTCCCTTGGACTTGCTTAAAGAGCAGTGGGAGGGACCCAAGGATGGTATGTGTAGTGTGGTCCAATACGTGGTCCAAATGAGAGAGCGGCTGGAAGGGATGACATCATTGTCCCAGGAACACATGAAAAAATCCCAGCAAATTCAGAAAGTTTGGTATGATAAGAGGGCAAGGGAGAGATCGTTTGAGGCTGGCCAAAAAGTGCTGCTGCTGCTACCCACCAATGAGAATAAGTTGCTAGCTAAGTGGTATGGACCCTATGAGGTTGTGCGGAAAACTGGTAGAGTCACCTACGAGATCTTAAAGCCAGAGCGGGGGGAGAAAAATCAAAACTTCCATATTAATTTGCTGAAAAAGTTCCACCCCAGGAAGGAGATCTGGGCTAAACAGCTTTTTGTTTGTGTGGTCGGGGAGGAAGAGGAAACAACAGTGCAGTACTTTCCATCTAGCTGCACTCAACAAGCTCTGGATATATCCCATCTAGAGCAACCTCAAAGAGACCAGGTAAAGCAGCTGTTGGATCCCCGGCTATTTCAGGAGAAACCTGGCTGTACTAACCTGGTGCTACATGATGTCATCCTTAGGGAGGCAACTCCAGCTCACCAGAAGAGTTATCGGATCCCTGAACGCCTGGTGACAGTGCTTAAGGAGGAACTAGACATTATGCTCTTTGTGGGTGTGATTGAACCATCCCATAATGAGTGGTGTAGCCCCATTGTTCTAGTTCCCAAAAAGGATGGCAGCCCGATTTTGTATTGATTTCAGACAACTTAACCGCATGTCTAAGGTAGACCCTTATCCGATGCCAAGAATTGATGAGTTGGTGGAAAGACTGGGCAGAGCCAAATACCTATCCACGGTGGACTTATGCAAGGGGTACTGGCAGGTCCCTTAACTGTCAGAGCTAAGGAATTCACTGCTTTTAAAACCCCGTTTGGGCTATTTCATTTCCCGGTTATGCCATTCGGCCTGCAGGGGGCGCCAGCGACTTTCCAATGTTTAATGGACCAGCCTGCAAGGCACCAGGGAGTTTGCGGCAGCATATCTGGACGAGGTGGTCATCTTCAGTGAGACATGGGAAGAACATTGTAAACATCTGCAGCATGTCCTGGGGAGAATTAAGGCAGCCGGTCTTACCATCAACCCAAAGAAGGGTACAATAGCCGAGAGGGAGATCAGCTACTTGGGATTTGTGATTGGTGGAGGAGTCATCCACCCGCAGCAGGAGAAGATAAAGGCCATCCGAAGTCACCAACCCCCCACAACGAAGAAACAGGTGAAATCCTTTCTGGGCTTGTTGGCATGGTATCGCAGGTTTATACCTAATTTTTCTGCCAGGGCCTCTGTGCTTACAGATCTCACCAGGGCCACAGCTCCCAACAAGGTGGTCTGGACGGAGCAGGGTGACCGAGCTTTCTAGGACTTACGAGAGGCAGTATGTGGAGAGTCTGTTCTGCTCGGCCCAGATTTCCGGAAACCCTTCATCCTGCAGATGGATGCCTCTGGAGTCGGACTTGGGGCAGTGTTACTGTAGGAAGTGGATGGAGATCGGAGACCAGTGGCCTTCTTGAGTCGGAAACTCTTCCATCGAGAAACCAGTTATTCGACAGTGGAACAGGAGTGCCTGGCCTTTAAATGGGCCACGGATTCACTTTGGTACTACCTTTTGGGGAGACCCTTTGTGTTAGAAACCGACCATCGAGCTCTGCAATGGTTGGAACGCATGAAAGACTCTAATGTCCGGATTACGAGATGGTCTCTTTCTCTCCAGCCCTACCAGTTCACTGTGAAATACTGCCCGGGAGCCAGGAACAATGTGGCTGACTTTTTGTCCCGTATCCCAGAGAAGGTAAATACTAACATGGGCTTTTCGACCCCTGTTCTTGGAGGGATGGAGAATTGACACTCGGGACGACAGTGGTCATCTGCACAAGGGGGAAGAAGTGTCACAGAGCTGACCTCTGTTCCCTGTGTTAGCCTGTCTAGAAACACATGAACACATACTTGGGTTTTTAAAATGACTTTTTATTTAACCTTGAGGTACCAGCAAAGGGAGAGATGGCTTCCACACACATTCACCCAAACATACACCTACAATTAGACTGTTGTGTCTCAGACTGGCACCTGAGCACTAACCTAGGGGACATTCAAGCTTTTTACAAACTGTTGACTATAACCTGGATCAGCATACATGGTGGCGGCCATCTTGATTTGAGTAAAAGACCGGAATGGACTTTTGTCAGGCTTTTTGTACCTGTACTGTGTTGCCTCATGGGAGTGGGAGATACCAAGTATGGGGGGTAATGGGTGGAATTGTTTGATGAAGGTATTGATGTATAACGGTTGATTGGTATAATACTGTATAATGATACTTTTTATAATTAGTGTTGAATTGAAGTGTGTGCTGGGTATTTAAATTTGTGTGTTGAAGGAAATGGAGTTATTTGATCTGTAACACATGTTTTGATACCATGTTATGATTACTGAGAAATGGTTGTACCCATGGGTATAAATGCTGGTGGTAGTGAGTGCAGTATCTGCTGAGTACTCTGGATGAACTGTTATACCTGCTCCAAGGTTATTGTTTTGTATATTGATTTTTTATTTTTTCCTTTAAGTTTATTTATTTATTTATTTTTATGTTTTGGCACTTGTGAGCACCTGGCACTTTCCTGGCTTGGGAGAATTTAAAATAAAATGAAACTGGCATTTAACGTCTTCCACGTGTTGATTCAAAGAACTCTAGACAGTATCTTTGACAAACATTATCAGTTAATGTAATGGGTTTTTTTATATTGTAAAATTAATTTAGTTCTGTAAAACCTAAAATTTTCTACCATTTATTTTACGTTTAAGTTCTGTTAACCACAGTTACTGATTTATTGTAAATTTCAGTTGTGCAATTATTATGCAATTTTTATGATCTATTAACTAAGACTTTTTTTACATTGTTTTTGTAATAAACCCTTGTGTAGTGCAAAAGAATACAATGTCCAGTCTTGATTCTGTTCTTTGAACTTTTACTGAATCTTTCGGAAACTGTTCAGCAGTCGCGCCATACAGACTTCACTTCCATCAACTGTCTCTTCCATACACATCATCTGTTACATCACACACGCAGACATAACTAATCATCATTCGATTACAATTTTATACATTCATTTGTCACACAGCAGGTCTATTTAACTGAATTGCAAAAACTTAAAGGTGATTAAAAATTATATTTTTCCTTATATATTCATTGGTTAAAATATGTATTTAAAAGTTCATATTATGTAAACATTCACAGGAGCATTTAACCACAAAATAAAACCTAAATATTGGCTTAACTAATTATCTGGTGTCTCAATATGGACAAGTAAAGAAGAGATAAACAACTTGTATCCTCTAAGCAATGATGTGCATTTTTTAGACTGATATAGTTCTAGTGCTTGACTTTATTCTTTGCTACATGCATAACAATACTGGGCTGATGTATCCTCATACGACTGTCCTTGGGTTTCCAGTAGAGAAGTTGAGATCCAGTCCTCTGGTAAGCTTGGAGGAATATTTCCTCATTCTGAACATTGTGATATGAATAAAAATGTACCATTCCCAGCTCTGTGTGGATGGTAGTTAGGATTCAAAACTGAAACTCTGGCTCATAAATAATTCACTCTGATTAATCATGTCTGTTCTCAAGACTTTGAAAATATTGTTTACTGTATGCATTACATGTACCCTTTAAAGCTCCTGCCTTTATGAGAACCCAGAGTGCATATCTAGTGCATATCTTTCATCTTTTATTTTATTAGCTCTTCTGTTTTGAGTAGCTATTACTTTAAATTTAAGTCACTCTTTTCTGCCATTCATAACAGATTCCCGAATATCAGATTCAGCCATGATGCAGCACATGGTAATCACAGCCTTGCTGATGTTTGTGAAAACAGCATGATTGTGAATGTGATATTGCTTTTATAAAAAGTTAAACAAACAATAAGCTAATATTTAGTAACTTGCCTTTAGACCCAATATTCCACATTGCCATGAATAGTTCCAAAAATAATTATAATTATATGAAGTATGAATTATAAAGTATAATTCATTAATTAGACCAAATCATCGATTTGATTTGCAGTCAAGTGTAAAGGGTGGCTCACGATGCCAAGTGTGATGTGCGACCGGCGACATCGGTTATAAAACACTTGATTCTGTGTTGTGTAGCTTTGGTGAATTTGACACGGGACAGCGGTTTCTCTGGATCTTTTATTCCTTCTCTCTCTGATGCAAAACAAAAATAAGCAGCCTATTTAGAGTGAATCACCCTTGTTTTCTCTATTATTCGGTTACAATGCAAAAGGGCAAAAAGGTGCATGAAACAAATTGAGTAAAGAAAAATTACCTTAGACAAGGAAATAATGCAACAGAGAAAACATACCTGATACAAAACACAAATAAGCAGTCTCTTTAGAATGAATCACCCTAATTTTCCATAAAATGAATATGATGTACACTTCACCATGCATGTGCTCTCATTTCCATATATTTAGCAGAAGACATATAACTCAAAAAGGGTAAAATGACAAAAAAATAATCACACAGGCTAGATGACCTCAAGGCTAGATTATTGTAATGCTCTACTGGGTGGTTGTCCTGCACGCTTAATAAACAAAGTCCAGTTGTTCCAAAACGCAACGGCTAGAGTTCTCACTAGAACCAGGAAGTATGACCATATTAGTCCCGTTCTGTCAGCACTGCATTGGCTCCCTTTTAAAGGGTAACTAAACCCCTGGTCAGAGCCTGACTCCACCCACTGGCAATATTTGAAAAATGCTGGAAAAGTGGAGCGGAGCAGGGCGGGGCGGGAAGAAATGAAAATTAGTCCAAGATTTACTCACCCTCAAGCCATCCTAGGTGTATATGACTGTCTTCTTTCAGACGAATACAATCAGAGTTATATTAATAAACACCCTGATGCTTCTGAGCTTTATAATGGCAGTGGATTGCAACCATCAGATTAAAGCTCAAAAACTTGCATCCATCCATCATAAAAGTGTTCCACACGACTCCGGGGGGTTAATAAAGGCCTAATGTAGCAAAACGATGAGTTTGTGTAAGAAAAACATTACTATTTAAAACTTTACAAAGTAAAAAAACTAGATTTTGTGCTGTATTCATGTTTCTCTTTGACCCCAAAATCATTTTTCCATTTTGTGTTAAGCACATTTTATTTTATTGTCACTCATAAAGTTTTCTGGCCTGACTCGTCTCTGGCCTTGTTAAAACTTCATCCTCGCAGCTCACTGACGTAAATGGACCTGCAATGCCAACTGAGATGTTTGAACAAAAGAATGTGAAGGAGTACGCAGACAACTACATAAAAATATTCCTGTCTATGCACGTCTCCATATCTTTATATGAATATCCATGCATGTCAAGTACACGTCATTTTGATACCGCAGGTGTGTTACACTGCAGGTGCTCGGTGATGAAACTGCCACTTTAGTTACTTTAGTAACTGTACAAACACTATTATGTTTAGTTCACTTTAATCGCCAATAGGGAATCAAATGCCCTGATGCACCCCACAACACATAGAGGATTGCTTAGAACTGGAAAAGCAGACTATGAAAGGTCAGCAAAACATCTCTGCCATTAAATTGCACCATTTATTTTAGAAGAAAACACCATTTATTTTAGACGAATTAAAGTTTGATGACTTCATACTGTTCACAGAATGAATTACTCCGGAGTCTCTGAAAGCCGCCTGAAATGTTGTAAGAAAGAAATGCATACAAGTTTGAAATGGAGGGTGAGTACAGGATTTAACATTTTTGGGTGAATACTTTGTAAGCCCTACTCAATCGGCCCAATAGAGGTTTTATGATAGAACGGGTGAAGGTCCCTGCGTGTTACTGTCTTTTCTTTTCCGCAACACAAGACAACACTATTAAATGGAATTCATTTTCTGGTAACAACTCGTTCACCTGACTCCATAAATGAAAAAGGTTTTAATGATATCTGGGCATCATTAAAAGTGAACGAATATTTGATTATAATGTTTTAACTCTTTAATTATGTTTTACCCGCTCAGATTAGGAAACTCAGACTATGACGCTCAGAGGCCCTGCGTCTTCCGCGGGTCTCACGCTCGCAATCTTGCCAGTTTCGGTCACCAAACAGAGGTAATTGGCTAATATCTTAGACGGTTGGATTCACCCTTACACAATCAAAGATACTTTTATATAGCCCCGTTGAATTTGCATACACTTGAATTTAATGTAACGTTTACTTCAGGCAGAGGTAGCCACTACTACATATAAGTTAACCAACTTGATTTATTTATAATAGCTTTGGATTGGCCATCCCGTGGTTTCCCACGTACACTTATCTAAAGTAACATTAAATTAAAACAAAGCGTTTGATGCCCTAAACGGAAATAACTCGTCTCTGCAAAACAACAATTGAATTAGTGCCAAATATTAGTTGTCAGTCACTAATCTGACGCAAACTTGCGGGAACATACGAATCCAGTTAATCTACTGGGAGAACAATTTTAGAGTCAGTCAGAATAAAATCAAATGTTTACAAGTTATTGACCAGGTAATAGAACGATAATTCAAAATCCAATACATCAATCAAATATAATAACAACATTTCGGAAATCGAGGAATTCAAGAATTGTTTACCTGGCAACGAAAAACTACACACAGCGATCGTGTGGGAAGTCAACCTACCAGCTTTTTGCCCATTTTCCTTATAAACCCAGATAATTCAATTTTCTTACCAATCGGTGGTGTCTGTCATTATAATTAGATTTTGGTCACCTAGTGAGGGGCTCACAACTGTGAGATCAGAATGGAGGATCTGGGGGAGGGAACACCTTTAAGGGACAAATCACTTTTCTCATATTTTATAACTTCTTTTAGCTTTTCAGAGACCATTTTACCAGGTGCACTGAGACACTTTAAATGATACAAAACATGTAGTTACTTTTTTGTACACACTTAACATTTCATGGGTTTTCAGTGAGTTTCAGGTGAGGAGGAGAAAGGGGGAGAAGGGGGAGATTGTCAAAGTGAGGGGTGAGGTGTAAGTTGCACTGTGTGCTGCGTCTCGGATGTTGCTGTTACATTATGCACGGGAGGGTTCAAATGTTAATTCTCAGGAGAGTCTTTTGCTTTCTTGAGGGGTAGCCAAGACTTGCTGGCTCCCGCCTTACAAATTTTAAAGGTATGGACATGCAATATGATGCATCCATGTGCAAGCAGAATTTTTGAGACAATATTTTACCTAGAAAAGTATCAAAACATCTGGCAAAATGTTACAGAAGTCAATAAGGAAACACATTAGCTCTGGGTGATAGGGATAAGGATTGGTAATATCTTACCAAAAAAAGTTAGTAGATTCCATCAATGTGCCTCAAGTACTGAGAAGACCAGAGGACAGGTTCTAAAGATTAACATGGTAGAGAGAAGATAAAGTGTTCTTGACTAGAGCAGAATTTTACCCAATTACAGTCACTTACATGAGGATGAGTCAGAGTTGCCTTGTTTTAAGGACCAGTGCTCAAACAAAAGCTTTTTGTTATGGACACTCAGTGGAGGAATGAGCCCACTTTTTAACATAATGAACCGGGACATTCACCGTTATGATCTAGGTTTACATATCTGTAAAATATGCTGCACTGTTATTTCCATAACACCATGGAGTGCATAAAGTGCTTTTTCTTCGGTCACACAAACAAACTGAATGCCCTACAGCAACAGTAATTGTTAAGTTTATGCGAATTATTGTGAAATCAAATTTGTAAAAAGATTTTTTTATTTTATTTATGAATAATTAAGATTAAAATAATTTTCTAAAATTTGTTTTCTACATCTACAAACAAAAACTTAAAAACATTTTTAATCTAGCAAGTTCCAAATCACAGGAAATGGGTATCCCAAGATAATTTTTTATGCGTGATGCATAGATTTTTCGGTCTTTGAGTTTTTTTTTATTATTTATTATAAAATATGTATTAAAAATTCAAAACACTAAACAGCACATTTGGATGTACTATTATTCTATTCTATTCTATGTATTTTCTAGTATAAAATAAACTCACCAAGTGTGCCATGTGACCGGTGTGCTAATGTTTCCATCACTTCCTTTTTGCCCAAAAATGTAAAGCTTATTAGCTAAAGGGGATGTATTATCACATAACTAAATTACATTTTATTGGCCGAACATTATTGTTTTTTTTTTTAAATACGTTTTATTTAGTTTCATTTATAAATTAAGATGCTGCATAGAGAGTTAAAAGATTCTGAGAAATTAATGTTGTATGTAGTTGAAAGAAGATGATCATAGTTTTGCTGCCATCTTGTGGGCACTATATCTAATCAAAGCTGAGGCGATTCCCAGGGGTCAAAGGTCAGGCTGCCATGGGTTAATAGGGCACAGAGCAATCTGCGTTAAAG